>NC_142876.1:104439032-104743870 GCF_051225735.1 Oryctolagus cuniculus
GAGAGAGACACAGAGAGAAAGGTCTTCCTTCCGTTGGTTCACCCCCAAATGGCCACTACAGCCGGCTCACTGTGCTGATGTGAAGCCAGGAGCCAGGGGCTTCTCCTGGTCTTCCAAGCGGGTGCAGGGCCCAAGCACTTGGGCCATCCTCCACTGCCTTTCCGGGACACAGCAGAGAGCTGGACTGGAAGAGGAGCAACTGGGACAGAACCAGCGCCCCAACCAGGACTAGAACCTGGAGTGCCGGCGCCGCAGGTGGAGGATTAGCCTAGTGAGCCATGGCGCTGGCCTATATTCTTGTGTTAACAGATCTGTTTAGAGTGTAGGCTTTCAAGCGCCATTGCTTGAGTTCAAATGATTGTTATCACCACTTTGACAATTACCCAATGTCTCTAAGCCTTGGCTTTCTTCATTTTTATTTTATTATCATTATTTTAAGAAATGTTGATTTGTTTATTGAAAGGCAGAGTTACAGAGAGAGAGGGAGAGGCAGAGAGAGAGAGAGTAACAGATCTTCAGTCTGCTGGCTCACTAACCAGATGGTGGCAATGGCCAGGGCTGGGCCAGGAGCTTCATCTGGGTCTCCCACATGGGTGCAGGGGCTCAAGGACTTGGGCCATCTTTTACTGCTTTCCCAGGCCTTTGACAGGGAGCTGAGTCGAAAGCATAACAACCAGGACTTTGAACTGGTACCTGTACAGGATGCCAGTGCTGCAGGAGGTACCTTAACCTGCTGCGATACAGTGCCAGCCCCAATGTTTGTTACTATTTTTTTGAAGATTTATTTTATTTTTTTAAACTAAACTTAACTTTTTTTTAAAGATTTATTTATTTGAAAGGCAGAGTTACAGAGAGGCAGAGGCAGCAAGAGACAGAGAGAGAGAGGTTTTCCATCCACTGGTTCACTCTCCAAATGGCCACAACGGCAGGAGCTGAATTCAGTAAGGTGTCCGGCGCGCAACAAATCTTCCCAGGCAGACGAATCAATTAATTCACAGGCTTTTATTGGGGTTCTGCTCCCGGGCGAGGTTCCCCGGTCCCAACAGAGCAACAGAGCAGGGGCCGGGGAAGTCGCACGTTAGAGATTGGGAGAGCTCCTTTTATAGATTCAGGGCATGGGAGTTAAAGGTTGAGGCGGGTCTGATCCTTATTGGTTGACCTTTAGGCACCCGCAGGGACCTTGACAAGGACTTTCTTCTCTCCATTCCCGGAAGTGTGGGCCTTCCCTCCCTGCGGATCCCAAAGCTACCATGAACCAATCCAAAGCCAGGAGTTTCTTCCAGTTCCCCCACTTGGTTGCAAGGGCCCAAGGACTTGGGCCATCTTCCACTGCTTTTCTAGGCTACAGCAGAGAGCTGGATGGGAAGTGGAGCAGCCAGGACTCAAACTGGCACCCATGTGGGATTCTGGCACTACAGGTAGTGGCTTTACCTGCTACGCCACAGCACCAATCCTTTTATTTATTTTGAAAGAGTTAGAGAGGGAGGGAGAGTCGGGGGTGGGGATCTTCCCTCCACAGGTTCGTTCCCCAGATGACTGCAACAGCCAGTGCTGAACCAGGCCGAAGCCAGGAGCTTCATCCAGGTCTCCCACATGGGTGACAGGGCCCAAGCACTTGGGCCATCTGGTTTTCCCAGGCCATTAGCTTGGAGCTGAATTGGAAGTGGGGTAGTGGGGACAGGAACTGGTGCCCATATGGGATTCCGGTGGCACAGGCAGTGGCTTTATCTGCTGTGCCACAGTGTTGGTCCTAAAACCTCAGCCTTTAAACCCTAAGTGACACTGAGGTCAGGGCTAACTCTAGTGAGGGGTGGAGTAGTGGAGATTGTTGTTCTGGGTGAAAGTAGAAAGACAGCATCGAAGGGAATAACTGGGTGAACCAGGGCCAGGAAAGAAAAGGGCCAAGTTGATCATAAATGTAAGCGATGAGCCACCTGTCACTTTCGTCATAGCCTTGTATCAACTCTGCTCTGATAAATTGGTTGCTTCCTGATGTCAGGAGGAGGCAGTGCCCATCAGGGCTTCAGTGGAGGGGACTTGGAGTGGCCTAGCGCAGGCCCTGAGAAGTACTCAGGAAGGAGGGATTGGGGTAGGCATTGTGGCACAGCCAGTTACGCTGCCACCTGGGATGCCTGCCGCAACATCAGAGTGCCAGTTAGCGTCTTGGCAACTCTGTTTCTAATACAGCTTCTTGCAAATGTGCCTGTGAGGGCAGCAGATGACAGCCCAAGTGCTTGGGTCCATTCCACCCACATGGGAGACCCATGTGGGCTCCTAGCTTTGGCCTTTCCCAGCCCTGGCAGTTTCGGGCATTTTGGGGAGTCAACTGGTGGATGGAGGATCGCTCGCTCTCTCTTTTTCTCTGTGTCATTCTACCTTTCAGATAAGTAAGTATATAAATAATTTTTTTTTTTTTTTTTTTTTTTTTTTTTTTTTTTTTACAGGCAGAGTGGACAGTGAGAGAGAGACAGAGAGAAAGGTCTTCCTTTTGCCGTTGGTTCACCCTCCAATGGCCGCCGCGGCCGGCGGGCTGCAGCCAGCGCACCGCGCCTATCCGAAGGCAGGAGCCAGGAGCCAGGTGCTTTTCCTGGTCTCCCATGGGATTCAGGGCCCAAGCACTTGGGCCATCCTCCACTGCCTTCCCGGGCCATAGCAGAGAGCTGGCCTGGAAGAGGGGCAACCAGGACAGAATCCAGCGCCCCGACTGGGACTAGAACCCAGTGTGCCGGCGCCACAAGGCGGAGGATTAGCCTAGTGAGCCACGGCGCCGGCTATAAATAAATCTTAAAAAGACAAACAAGCAAGGAATAGGCCCGAGCCTTAGGAATCATAGCCGCAAGTGCAGACTGTATGTTGATTCCTGTCAGTCGGAACCTCAGGGTAGGCTTGGAAACCCCTAACCCAGAAGGTGTGAGCCTTTCTTTTTTTTTTTTTTTAATTTTTAAAAAGACTTGAATTTATTTGACAGGCAGAGTGACAGATGGAGAGACGGAGGTCTTATATCCTCTGGTTCACTCCCTCAGTGGCTGCAACAGCTGGGGCTGGGCCAGATCTAAGCCAGGAGCCTGGAACTCCATCTGGGGCGGCTCAATCCGCTGAACCACCATGCTGGCCCGTGAACTTTTCCTAAAACATCTGGTGCAGTCCTATCAGCTCGCTCCCCAGAGCAGGAGACCCATTTGCTAGGGTGTATGAAAATTCATATTTCTTTTAAGCACGTTTTTGCCAATCTGATAACCAAAATATTTCATTAGTGCCTTGATTTGCATTCCTTTCATTGGTTGGAGAGTTCATCTTTCCTATTTTCCTTTGCCCATTTTTAAAATTAGGTTTTAATGTTTATCTTAAATGTGAACTTCTCTTCGTAGGGTAGGATAGGGTTTTTTTCATTGCAGTTTTGGCAAAGCTTCTCTCTCAGCTGTTTACTTTCTGATTTTCATGTTTTGAATATGCAGGTTTTTTACATTTTTAGCATCAGATGTGTTACTACTTTCCTTTGTGAATTTTTCCATTGTTTGAGTGTTCAGGACGGAGCATTCTGTCCGTTGTAAAGATTTATTAATGACACATCTGTGTTTCATCTTCTTTTATAACACCTTTTAAAAAATGCTCTTTATGTGGCATTGACCCTGATTTATTATTTGAGGCAGGGCTGTATTTGGAATTTTTTTCTTATTAATTGAGCATGCCATCATTTTCTACTCTGTTTGTGGTTTTTTCTTTAAGAACTTTATGTTACTTCAAGTACTCCTATCTGTTTAAGGATTCTCTCGTCCATGAGAATATGCAAAGGAGAGATTTTAGTGAGTAAGGTATTATGTAAACACCTTTAGAAAGCTTGTTTGATTGTGTAGACAGGGTTATTGTGTGTTACCTGTGATCTGATGTACAACGTGAAAGCAAGTTACAGAGACGGGGTTAGATTCTGCATGGAGGAATGACCCCCCTTCGTATTGCTCACGTTGGGGGTGCACCTGCATTCTGGTGTTCCTTCATCAAGAACTAACGAGCGTTGAACCCAGCAGTTCAGGCCAGTTGGTCTTTTTCAGGACACTGTCCTTACTTGTGCTTAGGGAATGCTGCCTGGAAGAGGAATGTCAACCATGCACAGGTTTGTCTCTGCTAAACAGGGCCTGTTTGTTGGCTTGGAAAGGTATGGAAATGCTGACTTAGCGGGAGGACCATAAGATCCATGGCTTCCATGATAGAGCTAATCTAAACCCTAAAGTAAGTGTGGTTTACAGAGTAATGCATGTAGATTGGTCCTATAGAATTGCTAATTTTCAACCAATGCCGTGGGTGCACCCTAATACTCAGATCTATACACTAAAATAGCCAAGTCAACAGGGATGGAATTCTCGTGTTTTGTTTTTTTTTTCTCAGTCTTTCTGTGATTCCACCCTTAAATAAGCAAGAAGTGTTAAATGCAGTAAGAATTGGAGTGACAGACCAACTTGTAAAATGCCAATGCCATGAAGCTATTTTATGTGAGTGTGAAACCCACTTTTCTAAGCCTGTAATAGCGTTCCTGGCAAGTTTGTGATCCAGCACCTCTGTGAAACAGGCCAAAACTGAAATATGTAAAGGATTTTGAGGGGCTGGCAACCGTGGCATAGTGGGTAAAGCCGCCGCCTGCAGTGCCAGCATCCCATATAGGCGCCACTTCCGATCCAGCTCTCTGCTATGGCCTGGGAAGGCAATGAAAGATGGCCCAAGTGCTCAGGCCCCTGCACCCACGTGGGAGACCCAGGAGAAGCTCTTGGCTCCTGGCTTCGGATTGGCTCAGCTCTGGCCATTGTGGCTACCTGGAGAGTGAACCAGTGGATGGAAGACCCCTATCTCTCTGTCTCTGTCTCTTTGTAACTCTGCTTTTCAAATAAATAAATAAATCTTTTTTTTTTTTTTTAAAAAAGGATTTTGAAAGCATCAAAGAATTAATACCAGTTTAGAATGCCAAGGTTCTTTATTTCTTGGTTTTGAAAGATCTGTTTTTTCATCTGTTTTTTTTTTTACTGTAGTGCATCTAGAATAGACATAGGAAGAAAGCAGAAAGTTTCAGGTATTTGGCCTAAAACCTTGAGTAGCTGATAAGACCTCACCTCCACAAAACATGAAACTTCTTCACGGAGGTCATTCCCAGAAGTCACCTATGAGGACACCTGTGGAACTTTAAGGCTGAATTGTGGATTGCAGCCGCATGTCCTGGAGGACTGTTCTAGAAGCTCACAGCTCTCACCGCAACTGCACATATGTTCTGTATCCCCTGTCTCCTGCCTGCTTCCCCGGAAGTGTGTAATAGCCATGCAGGAAGGACTTGGCTTCTGTTCACTGCTGGGTCCTGGAGCCGCGTGCAGCTCTAGCGGCACTCCGTACATACTTGGTGAAAGTACGAGGCTGTATGTGCGTAAACGGATAGGCCCACCCCGTTAGGTCTCTTTAACTCAATGTAAAACATGCTAATAATATCTGAGAGGCGCTGGTCCTCTTGGGAGGTCTGGGGCCAAGTCAAGATGTGCTTGGAGTTGCAAGGACTGGAGAGACAGGACAGGAAGCCTGCTGCGTGGACCTTGGCCTTCCTAAAGAGGAGGGCAGGGGCAGCTCTGTTTCCAGCCATGTGACTTGAGAGGTTGTTAGGAGCTGGCCCAGCCATGAGGTTTGTATCCTTGGTGTTTGGGGGCACAGACTGCCTTTTCCACGCAAAAGTTTGTGTGTAGCTCAATTTAACTTCTACAGTACTCTTTCAAGGGCGAGAAATAATGAAAAGAAGAAGAAAGTGCATGGATGGGCAGGCACCCCTGGGCTGTGTGGATTGGAGGGTCCGGCCCGGGCACTCAGAAGTCTGCCTTCTGTCCTCTTCCAGGGCCTTCGCACCTCCTGAGGCATGGCGTGTGCGTGGTGGAGAGTGGGCTTTGGCGCCTGTCTCCTGAAAAGGCAGCTGAGCCGTGGGCCCAGTGTCATCGGATGGGAAAAGGGGGTAATTCTAGGACTCAGCAGAAGTATCTACAGCGCCACGGGAAAGTGGACCAAGGAGTACACACTGCAGACAAGAAAGGATGTTGAGAAATGGTGGCATCGGCGGATACGGGAACAGCCGTCCAGTCTTTCAGAAACGGACGTGAGTATCCTGAGACGTTGCAAGAGGGAGGCGGAGGGGGGCGAAGGGCTCGGACTCCGGGGTCAGGCTGCCTGGGGTCAGCGACAGTCCAGACAGAGACCTCTTCAGTGACAGGCCTCATGTTGAGGGTGCTCCAAGACGTTTGGATGATTGAATTAAAAGATGCATTTTGGTGCTAGAACATTGAAAATCCAGGCGTGAGGGAAGGGGTCTTCAAAAAGTTCGTGGAGAATGTGTGTATATGTTGGTACCCAAATAAACTTAGCATGTAATTCCATCTTCCTCTGACATTCTGAAGCACTGGCATGCGTGGTGGCGGCCCTAGCACGGAGCACTCCTCACGTGTCTGTGCTGATGCTAGCGTGAACAGACCTGCTGTGCTGCCAGCTGTATAAAGTGTAGCACATACAGGGCCAGCGTTGTGTGTGGCGGGTAAAGCTGCCGTCTGTGATGCCAGCATCCCATATGGGCACCGATTCAAGGCCCAGCTGCTCCACTTTTGATCTAACTCCCTGCTAATGCACCTGGGAAAGCAGAGGAGGGTGGCCCAAATACTTGGGCCCTGCACCCACGTGGGAACCCTGGAGGAAGCTTCTGGCTTCTGGTCTCAGCCTGGCCCAGCCCCGGCTGTTGCAGCCATTTGAGGAGTGAACCAGCAGATAGAGGATCTCTCTGGCACTCTCTCCCTCTATAACTCTGCCTTTCAAATAAATAAATCTTTATAGAATATACAATTATAATACTTGATAATAAATGTTACTGGCTTATGTATTTACTATTTATCGTTGCTTCAGAAGGCACTTCTACTGATTGTTTTTTTTTTAAGTTGACAGTGAAGTGGCCTCCAGCAGATCCTTCAGGAGGTGTCATGGGAGAGGTTGTCATGGGAGATGACCCTGAAAACCTGTCAGGAGAACAGGATGTGCAGGTAGAAGACCCTGTGCAGGCCAGGCCAAGTGTGTGTTTGTGTCTTAGTTTTTAATATTTATTTATCTATTTGAAAGGAAGAGTTATAGAGAGGCAGAGGCAAAGAGCAAGAAGTCTTCTGTTCTCTGGTTCACTCCCCAGAAGGCCACAATGGTCAGGGCTAAAGCCAAGAGTCAGGAGCCAGGAGCTTCTTCTGGGTCTCCCATGCAGGTGCAGGGGCCCAAGGACTTGGGCCATCTTGTGCTACTTTCCCAGGCCATAGCAGAGAGCTGGATCGGAAGAGGAACAGCCGGGTCTTGAACTGGTGCCCACATTGACTGCTGGCACTGCAGGTGGTGGCTTTACCTGCTACACCACAGCTCCGCCCCCCCCCCTACCTTTTTTTTTTTTAAGATTTATTTTATTTATTTGAAAGGCAGAGTTAGAGAGAGATACAGGGAGAGATAGAAAGAGAAAGAGATACCCAAATGGGTACAACAGCTAGGGCTGGACCAGACTGAAACTAGGAGCCTAGAACTCCATCCAGGCCTCTCATGGGGGTGGCAGGGGCCTAAGCACTTGGGCCATCTTCTGCTTTCCCAGGCACATTAGCAGGGAGATGGATTGGAAATGGAGCATCTGGGTCTCTGACTGGCGCTCATGTGGGATGCCAGTATTGCAGTGGCTTAACCTGCTGCACCACAACTTAGGTCCCTGTGTGTTACTTTTTTTAAAAAAATTTTTAAGGTTTATTTATTTATTTAAAAGGCAGAGAGTTATAGAGATGCAGAGGCAGAGGGAGAGAGGGAGGGAGGGGGAGAGAGAGAGAGAGAGAGCGAGTGAGAGGGGTCTTCCATCTGCTAGTTCGCTCCCCAAATGGCCACAGCGGCTGAAGCTGGGCTGATCCAAAGCCAGGAGCCAGGAGCTTCTTCTAGGTTTCTATCTGCCACTGCTTTCCCAGGCCATTAGCAGAGCTGGATTGGAAGTGGAGCAGCCGGGACTCGAACTGGCGCCCATATGGGATGCCTGCGTCAGCCCCTGTGTGTTACTTTTTTTTTTTTTTTTTTGATAGGTAGAGTTATAGACAGAGAGACAGAGAGAAAGGTCTTCCTTCCATTGGATCACTCCCCTAATGGTCGCTACGGCTGGAGCTGTGCCGTTCCGACAGGCGCTTCCTCCAGGTCTCCCATGCGGGTGCAGGGGCCCAAGCACTTGGGCCATCCTCCACTGCCTCCCGGGCCACAGCAGAGAGCTGGACTGGAAGAGGACCAGCTGGGACTAGAACCTGGCACCCATATGGGATGGTGGCACCGAAGGCAGAGGATTAACCAAGTGAGCCACAGCACCAGCCCCTGTATGTTACTTTTTAACACAGAAAGTTTGAAAAAAAAAAAAAAAAAAAGCTTATTGAATAAGGATATAAAAATATTTTTGTGCAACTATATAATTGCGTTTTAAGCTAAGCACTAAAAGAGTCAGAAACTTTAAAACAATTAAAAATAATTTATGTTACTGGAGGAAAACAGATTTTAAGAAGTGTGGTGCAGTCCAAGCGTGCCGTGTTTCTACCGTGTACCATAGTGTGCGGTAAGGTGCTGCCTGGGCCCTCGCCCTTACTCACCGCTCACGCACGGGCGCTCCCAGAGCAGCTCCCCATCCTGTGAGCTCCGCTCCAGGTAGGTGTCCTACAGAGGCGCGGCGCCTTCGCCCTTTCGTCCTGGATTGTTACTGTGCCTTTTCCGTGTTTAGCGATGCTTCGGTGCACGAGTGGATGCCACGGTGTTACAGTTGCTGCCGTGCTCAGTATAGCAGCGTCCTGGACAGGTTGGCAGCCCAGGAGCAGGCACTGCTTGCAGGCTAGATGTGTCGTAGGCTGCACTGTCGAGGCTTGTGTGAGTACACCTTGTGATTTCTCAGCAGATTTGCCTAAAACGCCCTTGTCACTGAAGCCACGCACGACTGTAAGTCATTAATAAGTCCGTGGCCTTGGGCCAAATTATTGACTCTGTCTGTGCTTTAGTTTGCTTACCTAAGGTGGAGGGTGATAGTAGCACCCATCTGCTTCCCAGGGGATTGAGGGGTAGCCGAGATGTTGGGAAGACAGTGCCCGGAGGAGTTTGCAGTGTGGTAGACGTGGCCTCGTGGTAATATTGTACACACAGAGTGCGTGGCAGACAGCACCAGCCTACTGGAAACTCATCAAGACAGGAGTACTAGCAGGTGTCAGCTCCGTTATGTGATGGGCTGGCTCACAGGGACCTGGCAGGGGGAGTGGCAGGTGCTGGGCTCTCAGCCGGCTGCTTGTTCCCAGAATGATCTGCCCCTCCCCTGGCGTGAACCCGTCACCTGTTCTGCCGCCTCGGCACACTGGGTTAGGGCGTAGCTGCCCCTGTCCTGGTGTGACCTGGGATTGGAGTCCAGCCTTGCCGTAGCAGCTCTGTGCTTCTCGTCCAGATGCACCGACTTAGCGCTTTGCCTGAATTGACTGTGAGAAGTACTTGACTGTACCTGGCTGCTCCTTCTCTGGGAGTCCAGCCTGCTGTGGCTCAATCTTGGTATTGGTCGAAATGACAAATTGTAGGTAGTATTTTTCCCATGAGGTGTTTGGGTCTGATGAGAGCAGAGCACTGTAAAAGGAGTTTTTCTCTTCAGTGGTGACCATTCCTTTGTAATAGTTTCAGCCAAATAATACACAGACTGTCTGTATAACTAATGACATTAGAGCCAGGGCAAGCTGTGGAGTAGGTGTAAGTGCACAGACTTCGCTGGAATTGCCTTTCCCCATCTTCTGATTCTCACTGTCATCACACTTACTCTTTTTTTTTTTATAATTTGGAAGGCAGAGTTACAGAGAGGCAGAGGCCGAGAGAGGCCGGGGGCATGGGGATCTTCCATTAGCTGGTTCACTCCCCAAATAGCTGCAGTGGCTGGAGTGGGCGATCCGAAGCCAGGAGCCTGGAACTTCTTCTGGGTCTCCCATGTCAGTGCTGGGGCCCAAGGACTTGGACCATCCTCTGTGGCTTTCCCAGGCATGTTAGCAGAGAGCTGGGTCAGAAGTGGAGCAGCTGGGACTTGAACTGACACCCATATGAGAGGCCGGTGCTGTAGGCAGTGGCTTTACCCGCTACACCACAGTGCCAGCCCCCACACTTAGTCTTTCTACAAGACTGGTTATCATGAAAAAGGGACAGGAGAAAGGGAAGCTATTTGTGTTAATCTGCAAAGATGGCTTTTGGTGTTAGTTAGAAAATCTAGTATTGAAAGAGAAACAGTGTATAATGAGTAAAATGAAATGATAAAAAGGAAGGTTTGAGTATAATGCACAAATTTATAATGAAAGCTTGACTTTAACCTTATTAGGAAGGGAACAGCCATCATGTAAACCTGACCCGACTGATGTAATCATTGCATTTTGGAAACAAACTCTGGGCAACAGTTTAATTCTGAGTGAGGGGAATACAATTAGTCTCTCTCTTTTGGATTAGATTGTAATTTAGTGACTTCCAAACATTTTGAAATTGTTGATTATTGATTTTGTGGCATTTCATTCTTCCTATGCATATAGTTTTTTTTTTTTTAAATGTTAAATGGATCAAAATAAACTAAATTTCTATGATTTTGGAAATGTGGGATCCCCGGTGGGCAGTCTTTCAAGGTTTGAGTTGGGGAATAGAAAAAAGGCGAGAGGACACTCAGTGAGGAGCCAGAGCCTGGGCTGCCGTAGCGGCTGTGCCCTAGGGAACCAGCGTGCGCCCACCCAGTGATTTCATGAATACTCAGGCCGCTTGCATTGTTCATCTCACAGACTTGTTTGCAAAGTCCAATGAGAAAATGTGGCTCAACACATTTTACTCACTGAAGTGTTAAGTAAATAAGAGGATAAAAACATGTGGTGTGTTTGTATCAGAAATTGGGAGCAGGACTGACTGCTGGTTTGAAGCATTTGTAACAGCTGTCACTCTGGACTGAGATGCGTTTGAAATCCATCCATCCACAGAGTGTTTAGAAGTTGGCTGTCTTGCCGTCCTTACCGTAACCATCATTCAAGAAGGAACCTGTGTTCCTTGCTGCTGTACATTTTGTGTCTCTGGGGTCTTGGTGAAGGATCCCAAGATGGCTTTCCGGTGAAATGATATCCCAACACCAGAAGGCCATTGCTCACTCCTGACATCCAGGAATGAGACCCTCAGATCTTAGTGTACCTGAGGATCCACCCGCTGTCGACTGGCCCCCTAACAAGGCCACCGTGGCCACGGCCAGCTTGGGGGGTGACTGTGGGGAGGGGTTCAGTGCCCGTGGATTCCTGTGCACAGGTGGGCACTGAAGAAAGTGACTGAGGAGTGTGCACAGAACAGAATCCCCTGGGACAGATGAGTGAAGTCTCCCCAGAAGCCCAGAGAGACAAGGAGGAGTTTCCCTCTTGGCTTCCCCAGCTGATCAGACATTTATAAGATTGAGTCTGGGAGGAGGTTTGGCCCTTAGATCCCAAAGCTTGTACATTAAAAATAAAAGTCACACGGTTCTGAAAACAGAGAAAGAACTGAATGCTTGGCCTGTGCCAGGCACCGTCTTTGCATTGATTATCTCATTTAATCCTGAAGCCACCTTGAGGGTCCGTGTCCTTATCCTCATTTGGGGCAAAGGAAATTGAGGCTCAGCGGGAGGTGTGCTCGCTTGCCTGGGTTCACAGCTGGTAGGATGCGGAGGGGATGGAGTCAGGACTGCCCCCAGATGTGGCGCGTTCCTGGGCTCCTACTTTTCCCCAGGCCTTCTTTTGCCTGGTTTTTGATGAACAGAGAGGCACAAGCTCCTGCTCCTCACAGCGGGTGGCAAAGCTCTGGCCCTGCCGCCACCTGCACGGAGGTGCACCTTTTGTTCTGCCGTGGGCTGGCCCAGCCACAGCTTCTGGGCGTGAGTGGTGAAGAGATAGAAGTCGTTTGTCTTCTAAAGGCAGAAACTGACAAAAATAATAGGACCCACTTATAACAGTCAGCTTCTCCTGTCGCTTGCAATCTTAATTTCTTTTAAAGGCCTGACTTCTTCCACTTTTATGTAATTATGAAAATTTCCCTTTCAATCAAATTCTTGCTCAATTATAGCATAAACTCTTAGAATTTCTTCTCCCCTCTCCACCCGCAGATGATCAAACTCATTTCATCGTCACAGAAGAAAATGACTTAATTCACGCAGAAAAGCAAAAGGCAGGGACCGAGTAGGCTGAAAACCTTCTCACCATAAACAGCGCAGTTCATGAATATGAAAGACTTTGGCCAGCAGTATCGTGCTGTTCATCTTTCATAAACTCGGCTTGGAGTTTGCCCCAGCTCGTCTGTGATGCGTCCTTTGATTTTGCTCTTCATTTTGTCTTTATTGAGCAAATGCATGAGAAGGAGACACTAGTGAACGTGAAGTATGTGGAAAATGCCAGGGGCGAGATTGTTAAATAGTAAACACGACATAACAAATACATTAGTGTAATAAAAACAAGATGATTATAGTCAAAGAAAAATAGTTTTAAGTACAAACTTTAAAATGAAAAACCAGAAGAAATTTTGCTCTCAGGATTTTACTGTTTTTTTGGCTCCCAAATAACTCTGACAAGCTTTGTTCCCATAGCCCTAAACATTCCCAAAGAGCGGGCCTTGTCTGCTGCAAGGAGGAGTTAGGTTGAAACAGAGAGGAGAGATCTTACATTCATTTCTGCACTAAGCTGAGGAATGCGTTATTGAACTGCTTGGAGGAACACGTCTACACGAGGAGAGGATTAGCTGCTGTTGGCCTTCGTAAGGACGTGCAGTATCTGTCTGGTCCCTGAGTCCCCAGCTACCTGTGAATCTCAAGGCCTCCCTAAGTATCTGTCTGGTCCCTTAGTCCCCAGCTACTCCTGAATCTCAGGGCCTCCCTCGTGCTCCTGGGTCGTGGATCTGCAGTTTCCACTTGAAGTGCATGACCAGTGCCACCTTCCATCCTGCACCATTTTTCCCTAACATGCGTTTTCCATGAACTCTGGTTTTTTTGTTTTTGTTTTTTAAAGATTTATATATTTATTTGGAAGGGAGAATTTCAGAGAGGCAGAGGCAGAAAGAGAGAGAGAGAGAGAGAGAGGTAGAGGTAGTTCTTCTGTCTGCTGGCTACTCCCCAAATGACTGCAATGGCTGGGGCTGGCCAGAGGTCTGGAACTCCATCTCGATCTCCCATGTGGGTGGCAGGGGCCCAAGCACTTTCCCAGGCGCATTAGCCGGGGTGGGGGCTGGATCAGAAGTGGAGCAGTTGGGACTTAAACCTATATGGGATGCTGGCCTCACAGGCAGCAGATTAACCTCTGTGCTACAGTGCCAGCCCCATAAACTTAGCTTTTAATTCCGTTTTCCATGACCTTTTTAGGAGCCCTCCTGTCCCCTGGATCCCTTGTTGGTGCTCCTCTTGCCTCCTCTGTCTTCAGGCAGCTTTCCTTACTCTTCCTGGGTAATTTCTAGAGAAAGAGCTGGACAGAGAGACTCTCGCTTCAGGTTTTATTTGTTTATTTGGTGGCCACTTGTGAGTGACTTTGTTAAAGCTGTCGCCTCTGCTGAAACTTGACAGCGAATGTCCGTTTGCCGGTTCCTTTGGGCCCCCTGATTACAGCTGGCTGTGTCCAGTGTCAGTCACGCAGACACCTAGTAAAAGATCGGGAAGAACCCATTCCGTGCGAGGTTACGGGAAGGGTTAGGGGAGGTTGTTTTGCATTCGTTCTCATTATTGTGGGGGAAGCAAATCTTTAAAGAAGCCTAGTAAAGCTCTAGGAAGGGAGCGGGACAGAAAGATGAAAGAGAAATGAGTAAGACAAACAGTGCTGAGAGTTGGGGCTCTGACCCTCCGTGACCGTGACTGGGTGGCTCCTCCTGTCTGCAGAGGGCCCTCTGACTCCCAAACCATGCGGGAGGACTTGACGGCTGGGGTTGGGGGAGGAGAGGCCTCCCGTTGCCTGGACGACATTTGTAAAGTGTGCTGGGGAAAGTGCCCTTTGGTGAAACTGTGCTCCCACAGAGGCCAGTAACCACGTATCCAGCAGTTATTAATCTCCTGCTGGGTGTTGGGAAGATGGAGAAAGATGATTAGATCACGGCCCTCTCCCTGGAACCACAGGTCCCCCACATGCAGCAATTCAGTGACCCATCTCTCCTTGTCCCCTCGTGGGCACAAGCGGAGAGAGCAGCCACCGTTTTACCAGCGGAAGAACTGAGATGGAGAAGTCAGCCACCCAGTAAGGACGCGCGGCCCACGCTCCTTCTGTCCCGAGCCACAGAGCATTTTCCTGTGATTCTCGTGATGGGAAGCCGGAGAGGGACGGAGCCCATTTCTCACCCAGGAAAGCAGCAGGCTTCTCTTGGTCGGTCACGGTCTTCTTGTTTGCTCCCTTGTTCGACTTTTTGCTCTTGAAAGAAAGATAAGCTCATAATGCAGTGGGGAAACTCAGGACCCCAGCCAGCACCTTAGGGTGCTGCTCCTGTTGCTGTGTCCAAGTCTGAATCCTGCTACAGGGTATTTGGGGAGGGGCCCCGCTTTTATAGATACCACGTCTATGTGATTCAACTCTTGTTTTCCTGATTTATACAGTTCAAGGTGCTAGAACCCCACTTGGAAAAATAGCTAATTCTTTAAGACCCACATAGATGCTGTACAAAAAAACATTTTTTTAAAAGAATTATTTTATTTATTTGAAAGAGTTACAGAGAGGGAGAGCCAGAGAGAGAGAGAGGTGTTCCATTCTGCTGGTTCACTCCCCAAATGACTGCAAGGGTCAGAGCTGAGCTGATCCAAAGCCAGGAGCCAGGGTTCCATGTAGGTGCAGGGCCCAAGGACTTCCACTGCTTTCCCGGGCCATAGCAGAGAACTGGGTTGGAAGAGGAGCAGCTAGGACTAGAACTGGCGCCCATATGGATGCTGGCACTGCAGGCTGAGGCTTTAACCCACTGTGCCACAGCGCCGGCAAAAAAAAAAAAAAAAGCAACTTTTAAAAGAGAAAAAAAATGTTAAAAATATATACGAGTGATTAGTGCTTAAATAAGATTATTCAGCATAATTTTTAGACACGCTTTAGCTTAAACCAGGGCTTTGAATTTTTTTTTATATATATTTTTTGGCAATATACATGGTGTGAAACTTTTTGTTAAAGGAAACCTTTAAGGTGTTAAATTATCACCTTGAATAAAATGCCAACTATTAATGCGTGAAGAGTTCCAAGAAAATGCTTGATAAATGCTCTTTGTCATTTCTTCCTAGAAATCAAAGCCCAAGTTTTACGTGCTCTCCATGTTTCCTTACCCTTCTGGCAAGCTGCACATGGGCCACGTCCGCGTCTACACCCTCAGCGACACCATTGCGAGGTTCCAGAAGATGAGAGGGATGCAGGTAAGCCGGGATGCCAGCTGAAGAGCCCTGGTCTGCCCCGCTCAGGATGAGAGTGTAGCAAAAAAACGAAGAAAACCAGTGCTGGTTAAGATCGGGACAGCTTTGAAGAGAAACAAGACAAGCTCAGGGTCCGCTTTATGTATCAGAAGACATTCTGATAAAGCCCTAGGTTCACTGGGTGGCAGTTGTGTGTTGGGTGTTGGGCTGGATATGGAGATGGGGAGGGGGAGGGGTAGAGAGGAGGTAGGGAAAGGTAGGTAAGAATGGAGGGGGCACTGAGACCTCCACAGGAGGAGCTCTGCCACGGAGAAGTGTTGCACGGGCAGGGAAGCCAGTTGTACAGACAGGGAGCAAGTGCTGTGAGTGGCAGGTGGGGCCACCAGGGATTCTCCTTTCTGTGTGATGTTTTCCATATTCTATAATGAGCATGTATTTGTTTTATAATGAAAAAAAGGAAACGTGTTTGGGGAATAGCAGCCTAGGGGAATTAGGAAAGACTTCACTGCAGAGGGAGTCAGATGTGGGTCTTGAAGGCTGCAGTGCAATTGACCAGGAGAGAGGACAAAGGCCCCCTCCTCGGCTGGTGGGGGTTGGTCTCCCTTTACCTCAGCACCTGCTCTTCACTCTGTAGCAACCTGTGAGAGAGGGTGGGAAGGGTGGGAAGGATCCTAGCACCTCCCTTCCAGGACTCCAGCCAGGCTCTCCTATATGTGGTGCGGGCGTCCCTGCTGGGGACTGAGCTGCTGTGGCACGTGCCCGCCCTGGCTGCTGCTGTTAGGATAATCTGCCTCTCTCAGTGCTTTCTACGGGCTTTGCATTTATAAATGTGAGCGGATCTCTTGTCACAGTTGATTTGAAATTTTACATTGAGCTGCCATTATCAGCAAAGAGTAGCCCTAAAGAGGAGATCAGGAGGTAATGTCTCTTTGTCACTTAAAGAGTTAATAACTTTAACCGACCAGAGTCTGCGATTTGTATTCTGCTGTAACAAGATACTCACAGCCTTTGTTTCCCTGGTTTATGTCAGGTGCTATTTTCCCCCAGACGTTGTTGTTAATTTTTCCTGCTATGTTTATTAGGAAGGGGCAGGGCGGAATGAATTGGCTGTGTGCCCGAAGTACATTTCTTTTTTTTTTTTTTAAAGATTTATTTATTTATTTGAAAGGCAGAGTTAGAGAGAGGCAGAGACAGAGAGATCTTTATCCACTGGTTCACTCTCCAAATGGCTACAGTGGCTGGAGCTGTGCCGATCCAAAGCCAGGAGCCAGGAGCTTCTTCCAGGTGTCCCATGTAGGTGCAGGGGCCCAAGGACTGGGGGCATCTTCTACTGCTTTCCCAGGCCAAAGCAGAGAGCTGGATCAGAAGTGGAGCAGCCAGGACTCGAACCGGCACCCACGTGGGATGCGGGCCCTGCAGGTGGTGGCTTTAACCACTACACCACAGCGCTGGCCCCCTGAAGTACATTTCTTTATCTGACTGCAATTCTTCAACTAGATTTGTCCTGGTGATTTACTTAGGCCCGCTTATTTTGGATAATTAGTGAGTGCCGGCAAATTGCTGAAGGCTAAGCCTTTACAGCAAGCCTGTGCGTTTATGGTAGGGGGCCCGGGAGCCTGGTGGTAGATAGGTTGAGTGAACAGGTTTCAGTGGGATTCTGATGGCTTTGAATGGGATGAGATGTTACACAGGAAGTTCAAGGCAGAGCCCCAGGCCCAGAGGAACTGGCATCCTGGCAGGCAGCTCAGGCCCGAAAGACAAAGGGGAGTCCTCCTACCAGAACTGAAGGCCAAGTTCAGGCTAGGCTCAGGAATTGGCTTATCTATGGATTGAACCCAGTTCTACAACTTAACTGGCCAAGTGACCCTGCACAAGTCATTGAAGTTTCTGAATCTCGCTCTCTCTCAGCTTTAACGTAGGGATCGCAGTAATCCTTCCTTCTCAGAGTAGTTGTAGGGGTTAAATGAGATAGTGCCAGTGTCTGGCACATAGTAACCCCCCTAAGTGACAGTCGTAATTGCCGTTTGTACTGATCTGATTACTGTGCAGCGTCAGGAGAGTGACTCACCGCCGTTTAATCAATGAGTCCTGTTCTCCTGTGCCCGGAGCGTGCCGCCCAGAGCTGCCCTCAGAGAAGCAGCTTGACCGCGTATAATTGCCTGCAGTCCCTCTGGCCTATCCTGTGACTTGAATTGTGCCCGAGGTTGGAAACCACTGTTTCTTAATTCCAGTGTTTATTAGAAAGAGGCAGGACAAGATGCACTGGCTCTGTGCCTCCAGTACAATTCCTTACGTAACCGTGACTTCAACTGACTTGTCTTACTTCTTTTTTTTTTCAACTTATGTCAACTGATTTTGGACAATTAGTGAGTGCAGGCAATTTGTACGTGGTGACTGTGCGTGTAGGTGCATGGAATCGTCTTTTCAGTCCTCAGTTTAGTTGCTCTGGTTAAGATGGCATGCCATCTTTTTGGGGTGCTTTTTGGTTTCCCTGAAATTATATTTTTTGTTCATTTTCTTTTCTTTATTTTTAAGATTAATTTTATTTATTTGAAAGACAGAGTTAATGGTGGGGAGGGGAGAGGGAGATATCCTTCATCTGCTGGTTCCTCCCCACAAGGCTGCAATGGCCAAGACTAGGCCAAGCTGAAGCCAAGAGCTAGGAGCGTCATCAGGGTCTCTGTGAGTGCAGGGGCCCAAGCACTCGGGCCATCCTTTGCTGCTTTCCCACGTGCATGGATTGGAAGTGGAATAGCCCAGATACAAAGTGGCGCCCATATGGGATGCCAGTGTCCCAGGTGGTGGCCTAACTTGCCATGCCACAGCGCCGGCCCCTTGGCTGACCATTTCTAAATGCCGTGGAAAAGAGAAATGGAAGTCTCAGTCTGGTCCCTGAGATCCGGCGGAACTAGGCCCAGGGTGGGTGTAACAATCCTCGCGTCAAGGAGGAAGGAATGTGTAATCTGGGACAGGCGGGGTCTGACACAGGTCACGGTTCAGTCACTGCCTTCTCTTAATTTCTCTACCCACTTTCTCCGTAGTTTAAATATGGTAATTTGGGGTGGCACTGTGGTGCAGCAGGTTAAGCCACCACTTGGGATGCCCATATCCCACATTGTCAGAGTGCTGGTTCATGTCCTGACCACTCAGCCTCCAATGCAGCCTAGGAGGCCACAGGCGATGGCTCAAGTACTCAGATCCCTGCCACCCTCATAGGAGACCGGGATGGAGTTCTGGGCCAAACCTTGGTTGTCGGACATTTGGGAGTGAACCAGCAAATGGAAAATTGGTCTTTTCTCTCTTTCTGTCTTTTGCTCTCTCTGTTGCTCTGCCTTAAAAATAAACAAACATTTTAAAAAAATATATAGTATTTAAAAAATTATGGTCCCTGTTAACACAGATGTACACAGATACACCTGTAATCTTGATTTAATAGATATTACCATTTAACTATATTAACCTCAGCACTTTAAGATAAGGGTCCAGCATTGTGGTGCAGCGGTTTGGAGCCATGGCTTGCAGCACTGGCATCCCATATGGGCACAGGTTCGAGCCCCAGCTGTTCCACTTCCAATCCAGCTCCCTGCTAATGCTCCTGGGAAATCAGCAGAGGATGGCCCAAGTGCTTGGTCCCCTGCACCCATGTGGGACATGAGGAAGAAGTTCCTGGCTCCTTGTTTCAGCCTGGCCCAACCCTGACCATTGGGGCTATTTGGGGAGTGAACCAGCAGATGCACGATCTTTCTGTCTCTTTCTTTCTAGCTCTACCTTTCAAATAAATATATCTTAAAAAAATAAAAACGTTACAGGCTCAGTTGTACCTCTCTACAATCAAATTCCAATCTTTAAATTTATCGGGCATTATCCTGAGGTTAATGTTCATCTACCCTTTGCTTTCATGTTTTCATGCTTTTACTCTATATGCTGTTCAAGGATACACACTTACATGGAGTTTTATGTGCTTCAAATTTTATCTAAAAGATATCTTATTAATATTCTGCATATTTTCTTAGTATTTTATTTCAAGCTTTATCCAAGCTGTCTCTAGAGCTGGTTCATCCATGATAAGTGCCGTATAATTACAGCAATAGTTTAATTAATGCATGTATTTGAAAGGCCAAGAAACAGACAGACACAGAAAGCTCCCATCTGCTGGTCCACCCCCAAATGCCCACAACTGAGGTTGGGTTGGGCCAAAACTGAGGCAAGAACTCCATCCAGGTCTCCTGTGCGAGTGTTAGGGACCCAGCTACCTGAGCCATCACCTGTTGTCTTCCAGAATGTGCATTGACAGGAAACTGGGATCAGGAGTGGAGCTGGGACATGAACCCTGGCATTCTGACATGGGATGCATGTGTCCTAACTGACATCTTAACCATGGACCAAGCGCTCACCCTTAATTACAATTGTATTATCCATTTTCATATTGTTAGACTTTAAAGTTATTTCCAAATGGTTGTTCCAGTGAACATCCTAGTGCCTGACATATTGGCCTGTGGGGAAGTGTAGCATTGGGTCCTAGAGTGTACATAGCAAGTGTTACATCCTGCCAAATTGCTGTGCAAAATGTTGATGCTGGTTCGTACACCCACTAGTAATGAATGATGCTTCTCACTGTCCTCCGTCCTTGCCAACGCTTGGTAACGTTAGACCTTTCTTATGGTTTGGGTAGTAGTTTGAGTGTCCCTCAAAGACTTTGAGTGTCTTTAACTCAAACTGTTAAAGACTTGAACCTTGGAGTCTTATGTCAATGGATTAAGGATAGAACGTTATCTAATCATGGTGTCTGAAGATGGAATGGATTGAATTGGATTAGGCTGTTGGAGTGGAGCACCTGTGATCTGATCATTGTGGCTTTGTAAGGAGAGACCACACAGATGTGGATGGTGAATATGCTTGCCTCTCTGTTTCCTGGATGCCCTGTGGTCCTTTTTCTGCTCATGTCCCTCTATGAAGCACTCTCATCAGATGACAGATCAGTGAGGTCTCTTGATCTTCCGTTGTGATGCTCCGAAGCCACCCACCGAAATAAACCTCCCTTCCTAAGTGTCGTCTTTGAGGTATTTTAATGGTAATATTAAAAAGCTGATTTGCTGTGTAAGAAATGGCATCTACTTGTGTTTTTAATTCATTTTCTTGATTATTATCTCAGTAGGGCTGAATTTCATCTATTTATTGTCCATTTAACTTCCCCTTCTTTGATTGGCTCACTCACACATTATTTGCTAAGTTCCTCTTGCATTGTCTTCTTCATGTTGCTTTGTAGTCTTGTTTTTTTTTTTTTTTAAATATAGCCCGAAAAAAAAAAAAAAAAAAAGGGCCGGCACCGCAGCTCACTAGGCTAATCCTCTGCCTGCAGCGCCGGCACCCCAGGTTCTAGTCCCGGTTGGGACGCTGGATTCTGTCCCGGTTGCCCCTCTTCCAGGCCAGCTCTCTGCTGTGGCCAGGGAGTGCAGTGGAGGATGGCCCAAGTGCTTGGGCCCTGCACCCACATGGGAGACCAGGAGAAGCACCTGGCTCCTGGCTCCGGATCAGTGCAGTGCACCGGCTGCAGCGTGCCGGCTGCGGTGGCCACTGGAGGGTGAACCAATGGCAAAAGGAAGACCTTTCTCTCTGTCTCTCTCTCTCACTGTCCACTCTGCCTGTCAAAAAAAAAAAAATATATATATATATATATATAGCCTGGATTATTGATTCTTTGTTGGTTGAATACAAAACAGATAACTTCTCTCAGTCTGTGGTTTGTCTTTCCATTTTTTTTTTAACGGTGAAAAAACATGTTTAGAATTAGCCATGGGCCGGCGCCGCGGCTCACTAGGCTAATCCTCCGCCTAGCGGCGCCGGCACACCGGGTTCTAGTCCCGGTCGGGGCGCCGGATTCTGTCCCGGTTGCCCCTCTTCCAGGCCAGCTCTCTGCTGTGGCCAGGGAGTGCAGTGGAGGATGGCCCAGGTGCTTGGGCCCTGCACCCCATGGGAGACCAGGAAAAGCACCTGGCTCCTGGCTCCTGCCATCGGATCAGCGCAGTGCGCCGGCCGCAGCGCGCCGGCCGCGGCGGCCATTGGAGGGTGAACCAACGGCAAAGGAAGACCTTTCTCTCTGTCTCTCTCTCTCACTGTCCACTCTGCCTGTCAAAAATAAAAAAAAAATAAATAAATAAAATAAAATAAAAATAAAATAAAATAAAAAGAGGCATCCCTCTCAAAAAAAAAAAAAAAAAAAAAGAATTAGCCAGCTAGTCTCAGCTTAGATGATCCCAGTTTTGTTGGCGACATCCAAAGCATCCTAATCAGGAACCAGTGAAACGTATGCCTTCTCCCTCAGGCCTGATCAGGTGTTGACTTTGGCCACATCAGTGTTACGGTGTTTTTCACAGCCCTTGGGTCTGGTGCTTGTTGGCCTTGACGTTACAATGGACATGAGTGCATTGTCTTCTGTCTTTTTCATGGCAGACTGAGTGGACAGGGGAAACATGATGATGGCACAGTGGTCAAACTCGTTTCCACTGGGGCTGACTTCCGCGGATACTGGGGCTGCCGCCCGAGGTGGACTGTCTTTGGGTTGCAGGAATGTGAGTGACATGTGGCTCTTGTGATTTTTTTGGTGGTTGTGGATGCCTTTCAGCACTGCCTTCTTGGCCTTCAGAGCCTTAGCTTTGGCCTCGCCTTTGGAGGGTCAGGAGCGTCCTCCTTCGCCTTTGGCACCATCTTGGTTAAAAGGCTGTCACTGCAGTTTCAAGACTTGTCAGACCATGGACTGTAGTTTGGGTTTGAGAACGGGCAAGAATGATGACTTGGAAAGTTCAAGGTTGTTTTTACTTTGGTTTGCCCCATAGCAGCAAATAAGTTGTGCAAAGGGGTGAAATGAGGCAAGAGTGCAAGTAGGTCATTAGAGCTGCCCCACCCCATGCCCTGGGTAAGTGGTAGACCCCGTCCTCACTGTACCGTGCCCCTCTGTCCAGGGGTGAAGGAGCGCTGGACTCTGGCTCAGGGTGGGTTAGCCCCAGTGTGCAGCACTTGGGTGTGTGGTCATGCTTCAAGAGGCAGTGAGTCTCTCACTTGAGAAGCTGTGTTACCTGAGCCCCAGTTTTAGGCCTTGGCATTTTACCCTGGCAGCAACGACACAGTCTTTCTTTATCTGTGCCAGTGCCTAGGAAGTCGCCGTGTGACTCCCCAACTGCGTCCCTCCAAGTTTCACCTGCATGCCAACCATAAATATTTTTTTGCAAAGGCCAAAGTTATTCAAAATTTCCATTTTCTTTCTGCTGATGGTTTTGTCTCATCTGTTCCCCCAAGCTCCCTGAATCCACACTCCTAGACCAGGTGCAGGTTGGTCTCGGGAGTACAGTAATTTTGTTCTCACCTCTGTGGTTTTTATCCGTGGATCTCCTTCTGGAGTGCATCTCTCTCCTCTGAAAGTACAAGTTAGTCCTTGTCATTCTTCAAGGTCTGTTTAAATCCTTCTATCATACACCCATTCCTCAATTCTCCAGCCCACCTCTGTCAAGAAACAATTTAGTACCTAGGGTTAGGACCGCATACTTAGTCACATAAGTCTACAAGTTTTCCATGTGTTACTTTTTCCACCCCTATTACATATCACATGAGCTTCCTAGGGATAGGGAAGGTCTTTCTGACTTCTTTTATGTTAGTAGCATGTCTCGTGTTTAACCGTCATACTGGAATCAGTTTCATACCCCTGTAACCATTCAGACTCCTTGTTCCCCAGGAGTTTACAATCTGGTAAGCCTCAGCTGTTTGTGAGTTGATTGATTTAATGGATGTTTATAAAAGCATGCATCTCCTTTGTTTAAGTGTGGACTAAGTGTTTATTACACATGCATAGCCCAGAACAATGTTTCTCAAACTTGGAAACTTATAAATCTCAGTGATAAAACCCTTGCGCTTGAGTTTGGAAAATGTTGGACTAAAAGTTAAGCTGTGTCACTCTAGGTGATTGCCTGACATTTAGATCATCATAAACGCAAAGACACCCAATTCAAGTATGGTGGTTCTTAGTGATAAGGTTGTTTGGTCGGAACAAGCCATGTTCTGCTGCAGGAATAAACAATTCTCAAATGTCAGTGGCATAGAACATCAAAAGTCTGTTTCTTGCATTTGCTGCAAATCCAACAAGATGGCCGTCTCCCTTCAAGGCAGTCGGAGCCTCACTGATGGCAGTTCTCTGCTCCTCACCTCTGTGGCTTGGTAGGGGATGGTGAATCCCCTCTGACTTTCAGTCTTCCACCTGGACTCACATGACATCCGTTGACATGGCCACATCCAACCTCAAGAGAGGCCAAGGAGCTATACTGCTGCCTCGTGCCAGGGTGTTCCGAATAGTCCCTTTGACTGTCACCCGAGGCAGTCCGGATGACCCTGAATGTTCTTATACTGAGTAGTCTTTTTAAAGGTTATTGCTGATGTGAAAGTAAAAATTAAAAGCCATCAGGGAAAGCTAGCAGCCCTCTCCATTTGAGCCAGGAGTTTGAGAAACACTGCCTGGAACATGAAGCTGTTGCCATCAGCTTTGACGTCCAACCACTTACGCTCTGTGTCTTTCTCTGTATGGCACTGGTTCTTAGACTTCAGGGTACATAATGATTCCCCTCAGCAGTCGATTGATCTTGGTTGGGGCTCAGGAATCTGCATTTTAAATAAGCATTCCAGGTGATTTTTTTCTTAACGTTTTGTTTAATTTGAAAGGCAGAGTTACAGAGAAAGGGAGAGACAGAGAGAAAAGTCTTCCATATGCTGGTTCACTCCCCGAACAGCCAGGGCTGGGCCAGGCCAAAGCCAGGAGCCTGGAACTCAATCTTGGTCTCCCATGTGGGTGGCAGGGGCCCAGGCGCTTGGTCCATCTTGTGCTGCTTCCCCAGGCGTGTTAGTGGGGAGCTGGATTGGAAGCAGAGTAGCCGGGATTCAAACTGGAGCTCACCGAGGATGCCAGCATCAGGACATTGGGTTAACCCACTGTACTACAACACTCCATGTGATTCTGATGCAAGGGCTCTTGCAGGTTTGGATGGGAGGGGGTACTTCACAGAGCTGAATTTGGATGTGGTTCTCCAAACCAGATTACAATGAGATGAAAAGAAAGCTGAGCTCACAAGTGGCTGGCCAGACTCTGGACTCGCACGTAGATGGAATGTGGAGCGTCAGGGGGGGTTGGGGTGGGGATCACTTGGGAACAGCAGTTTTGGTCAGGACAGTGATGTCTCACGGGCTGCTTGCAGGGTGTGTGTGACATGATCAATGGAAGGCCCTCCGGAAACCCTAATGTGGTTTTCAAGTGTTGTCCAATTAATAGTGGCAGGAATAAGGGACATGTTTGGGGGCCATTTGAAGCCAGAGAGAGATTTTCTTTGTGTAATGAGAAAAGGCTGCACTGCAGTCAGTTTCCTCCTAACCTCATAGAAAGCCTGATGACATATTTAAAGCCTAGCTCCATATGGTGAGTTTGTTGTGTTTTCATACGTCGCATGCACAGATGACTGGGAAATGAAATTGCCCGCCTCCCACCTCGGCTGGTGTCCCTAGCACCTTCTGGTCCAGAAGCTGGGTGATGGAGGAAAGCATCAAGGTGCCAAGTCCCCCTCTCAGAGTTGGGCAGAAAGCCACGAGGTATGGTCCAAGTACAATTTCCTACTTGGGCCTTTTTGCTGTTCACAGCGGAGGAGGAGAATTGAGGCTATGTGCCTGGCAGCTGCATAATCATAACGTAATTACCCGCTGATCCCAGGAAGCCAGGGAGGCTCTGAGCAAGTGAACAGTGCTGCGCATCTCATCACTTCTCGGTTTGCCAGTCAGTCAACGAGTGTTTACGGAGTGCCCGGAGAGTGCATAGGTTGGCATTTGGCTTTCACGTTTTCAAGTGTCTGTTGCATGTGTAAGCCGAGAGTGGATTTCCAAGACTTAGCCTCTCAGATGTAATTTGGAAGGGAGAATGAATTGGTGGTCCAGCACCTTCCTGAGAAACTGGCTGATTTATCTGCCTGGCCCATCCCTCCACCTGTCGCTTCAGGCCCGGGGCACCGTAGTTTGTTTAGAGTGTTTTTTTTTTTTTTTTTTTTTTTTCAGTTTGAAACATTTCTTGACTTTCGCCTCCCATCTGTGATAATGGTGGGCTGGGACACTTGCTAAACAAAGTTAAGCGTCATGTTGCCCATTTCCTGGCAATAAGAGGTGTCGGATCTACTCCAGAGGAGCCACGACACTCCCTGGAAGCAGGTGCCTGAGGGGTGCTGCCATGGGTGCCCTCAGTTAGAAGCTGCCTTGTTTGATGACGAAAGGCAGGCTGCTCTCTCCTGGGACGTTGGCCGGTCCTGTCGTGGTAACGGTGACGCTGCATGTCTCCGGCAGGAGGACACTGGACCAAGGCCTCCGCTTCCTTCCCTCTGTCTCCAAACCTTCTGAATCTGACTTTGCTGTGCTTCCTGTACCGGAAGAACAGCTGTCCCTTCGCCTAATGATTTTTTCAGTCCTAAGGTCTTCTAAAATTCCTTAAAAAAGAAAAAAATGATACAACAGGGATAATACTGTA
This sequence comes from Oryctolagus cuniculus, assembly GCF_051225735.1. Lineage (NCBI taxonomy): Eukaryota > Metazoa > Chordata > Mammalia > Lagomorpha > Leporidae > Oryctolagus > Oryctolagus cuniculus. The sequence continues at coordinate 104,464,982 of NC_142876.1, forward strand.
GTCCCCCATGACCACGCCCTCTGTCGGGAGCACCTGGTGTTTCCCAAGGTGTGTCCCCCGGGGCACACGTGGACCTGTGTTCTCTCCTGGTTCCCTGTGTCCCAGTCTGCAGGCCATCCTGCTTGCTCACCTGGAGACTCCAGGGCCCTGCCAGAGTGGGCCTTGGCTCCGTGGCTGTGTGCACACCAGAGGCTGGCCACGCCCCAGCCCCGTCCGACTTGCCATAAGCCCTCCCTAGGGGAGGGGGGGTAGCACAGCAATCACAGTCGTCAGGCCTTCCCACAGTCAGTCGCGGGCCTGACTGCCCTCTGAGACCTGGAAGCCTGGTAGCGTGCCCAGGCCTGCCAGTGCCCCGTTTCCTGCCACGTCCACCCCGGCTTCCTTTCTATGGCAGAAGGGCTGCCCCTCAGCTCATGTCTTCCATGCTCTGGGGTCACTTGGCCTGCAGCTGGTTTGGAACATTAGGAGTGCCAGAGCAGGGGAGAATCCAGGGAGTATCTGTCTGTCTGTCTGTCTGTCCCTGCCCCAGTTTGTGTCTCCCACACGGATCGGCCTCTGTCGGGCCGACGAGCCTGCTTGGTGCGCTGTACTTCCCCCGCCTCCTCCCTGGACTCTGGCCCACGCTCGTCTGAGTTCCAGGTGATTTCTCCGTCTCCTTCGCTGCCCACTCAGTTTTAGGCACTTGTGAGGATTTGCTATAAGAAATGATGGTTTGTGAGACTTCAGAAGTTTATTTTATGAATTTCCAAATGATAGTTCTGGGAATTTTGCTGGATTCTGTCTCTGAATGCCTTATTTTACAACTGTCTTCGGTAGTCTGCCGCCATCCTCTGTGATGTCAGCTACCTTTACAAATCAATTCGCTGCATATTTCAGAAGATGTAGTAGTCCCTCCCTTATGGCCACAGCTTCAGTTACTCATGGTCAGCTGTGGCCCAAAATTATTAGGAGGAAAATTCCAGAAATCAGCGATCCATAACTTTTATTACTTTTCTATTATGATTAATCCATTTTATTGTTGGCTGTTGTTACTAATCTGTTACTAAGCTGGGCATAAAGTAAATTTTACCATAGGTATACAAGCATAGGAAAAAATAGTGTGTATATGTTGGGTTTGGTCTGATCTGTGATTTCTGGCATCTACTGGGGGTTTTGAGATACTTCCCCAGTGGGGAAGGGGAATTACTGTCTCTTTGGTAAAGATAAGAAAAAAAAGTATCAACTACTTGGAGAAAATGTCCCATAGCCACAGGAAGCACTGCTGTGGAAGAAGTGGTTTAACTCCCAGGACCTTGAGAGAGCTCAGGGGATCACTGTGTAGACACCTAGACACTGGTTGTGCTTTTCAGGGTAGGGTGGCCTAGGCTGGGCCATGGGTACAGTTACTGCTACAACTGGGAGGCGATGACAGTGGTGACGGAGTAACAGGAATAGCAATTCCCTAACTAAAAAGATGAGTTTGGAGTTCTTCCAGCGAATGATCTGCACAGTCTGCGCCATAGAGAAACCAAGGGCTAGGGACTGAGCCGTGCGCCTGGAATGGAAGCGTTTGATCTGACCTGTGTTTCGGAGACCAAGACAGGCATGGGACTGGCCGAGGAAGCCTCTGACATGCTGTCTTTCTTGTAAACGGGCCGTAACAGGTTGACCAGAAAGCAGACTCTGCTGCCTGGGGGTGAGGGCAGCTTAGGTGTCCCATAGTCCTTTTATAGCCTTCACTGTACTTCCTCTGTGAAGCCATGAGTCATCTTGTAGCACAAGATGAGCTCTGGACTTAGTCCCGGGGCTCTGGGAAACCCCGTGAAGGGAGGCCAAGGTAGGGAGCTGGCTCCCTGGCACAGAGCTGCAGCCATCCAGCCTGGGCAGAGAGGCCATGAGCCCATCCTGGGGTGGAGGTGGGGAGCTGGCTCCCTGGCACAGAGCTGCAGCCATCCAGCCTGGGCGGAGAGACCATCCTGCCTGTGCGATGCAGCGAGGCCTTCCCACAGTCAGCGTCCTAACTGCTCTCCAGGGCCAGCTTTTTTTTTTTTTTTTTTTCCTAATTCTTGGTAAGAACATGAAATATTAAGAAACTTGAAGATTCTTCTAACTTGATTTTCATAGGCAGCTTGGATAACACATGAACTGAGACTGTCTTCATGTTCATTTCTTTTGAAAACAAAAGTAGACAGGAATAGTGTGCTCCATAAACCCAGACTGGTTTTTTGGTGACAGTCCCTGTGTTGGCTATATTTAAAAATATGGATGGAGCCCCTAACAGAAGGTCACTAGGCAGAAGCATTGAGTCAGTGCCGTCATGGCAGTTCTGTGAAAGACGCCGAGCATTGGTTAAGTCTTCCTCGTCTTGTGGAGCAGTTACACAACAGTCCCATTATCCTGCCAGCGAGAGGCCCTGAGAGAATTAAACAGTGGGAGGCTGAACTCAGGTGTGGTCCTGGCAAGCATTGCTGAACTTTATGGGAATCCAGCACAGATCGCCAGCAGTCGGGGTATTTTTTAGCGTTTGGGAAGTAAAGCGAGAAAGAACTGCGACGTGAGGGAGTGAGTACAGGAGAGTGTCAGATGTGGATCAAGCGACAGTCGACAGTCGAGGGAAAGCTGTCTCCACAGGCCGTCTGTTTTAGTTGAGGTTCTTAGCTGTTAGGGACAGAAGCCCAGCCCAGACCGGCTTCTACAAAAGGGAGGTTTTGTTTTTTTCTGCAGATCACAGAAGCCAAGGCGGGGGGGGGGGTGGTATGAGGGGTCCCAGGCCTGTTGGGGATTGGGACCAGGTCTTTGCCACATATCGGTGTCCCTGGTCTCTCTCCCCAGGCCAGCTTTCTGTGTATAGACATCTCTGTAAGGTGAGAGGCAGAGAAAGGAATCGCCTGGTACTGTCGCACCCTGTGCAGCTCCAGAGAAGCCTGGAGCCGGCCCCTGTGGCTGGGGCGTGGAGCTTGTCCAGTCCTCTCTGGGCACCAGGGCCATCTGAAGGGGAAGGAGGAGCAGCCTCCCAGAACTGTTGGGGAGGCGGATGCCCTCTGCGTCTGCCACATTTGCAAGAGGAACAGGGACCTCAGGTGCCAGCTGGGGTGGGATCTCTCTGGTCTAGTTCCTGAGAGTGCCCAGAATAGAGCTTCTCAAAGAATTCGAGATGTTTAAGACACACACACACACACACACACACACTGTGCCTCTCTCTGTGATGCAGTGTTAAAGGGGGGAAAGCCAGCCTATAACAATGTGTATAGTAGGTTCTGCTTGCATGAGAATAGGCAAGCTCCTCTGTATGTGTCGCTGGGTTTGTATACCCAGGTTCGAGAGAAGAGAGTGCAGGGGTATGAAGGCGCTGTTAACTTGTTACATCCAGGAGCCTCACCTCGCCTTTGTCTTCGTGAAAATAAGCTTGCACCGTGCTTGTAGTTTGGAAAACATCAAGTAAAAAAGAAAAGTCTCTTCAGCTTGAGCTCAGGGTAGTACGAGTGCAGGAACCAAAGGTGGTAGCCCATGAGGGTCTCAGGCCGGATACCCAGGGCCTCCCAGACTTGCCCAGTTCCCAAGCCCTGAAATCCAGAGTTGATGTGGCATTCTGGTCTCAGCGGAAGGCACGGCAGGTTTGGGTGATCCTCAGCCCTGTGTGGTCACGGAGCATGCCCCTTCCGGGAAGCAGAGGTGAGTGAGCCACATCTCCCACCGCCCCCGGTGTGGCAGGATCTGCAGGGGGCGCTATCCCTGACCAGCCTGTCTTCTGCTGCCGAAGTGCCCTCGGTCCAGCCAGCTGTGGCAGGAACAGCTGGGCTGCTTGCACAGAAGCCATCAATCATGCGGCAGAGGAGAGCTGACTGCCGGCACCCTTCACTCGCTTTGAGCCTGCGTGGTCTGTTTGTAGGAGCTCGCAGTGCCTGGCAGCAGCCTGGAGCAGAGCCTGTCCTAAGTAACCCTCCCTGAGAACGCACGTGGAGGAGGACATGTGTGCGGTTAAGGCATCTCCCCTCCTGTTGTCAGATAACAGCCCTGTTAGCTGTGGCTGGAGAACCAGGGCCAGCAGGGGAACTGGTGATGTGGGATCTCCTGAGAGGCTGGAGACAGGGAGGACAGAACGCAGCGGTGCCACAGCAGAAAGTGCTGCCGTTTTGTTTTTGTTTTTGTTTTTTTTAATTTAAGGATTTATTCATATGAAAGGCAGTTACAGAGAGAGATGGAGAGACAGACACAGCCCACCAGGGCTGGGCCAGGCTGAAGCCAGAAGCCTAGAACTCCGTCTGGGTCTCCTGCGTGGGTGGTAGGGGCCCCAGAACTCTTCAAGTGCTGACATTCATTGGGTGTCTTTCCTGGGCTGGGCCTGGTATGGTCACACCACAGATACCACGGCATAGAATCCTCCACAACGTAAGCTCGCTGCTTTGCAGTTGAAATTTGAAATAAGTGCTGTGCCTTGAACCCCACTGCTGATAAACAGCAGTTTTGGATGAGAATCTTCACCTTTAAACCACACAGGCTCCTGAAGAGCAAACCTTTTTTTGGCATTTCTTATTCACTAAACAAGAGAGTTAGAGCAGCTCTGATGTCAGATGGCTGGCCTTGGTTCTTTAGATAGAAGCATTCCACCAGATGATGGAAACCCAATAATAATATGCCTAATGGAAGCTTGATTTGACAGCAGATGGCTCCACCCACTGGAAGGGGTGTGCCTGTTCCCTACTGAGTCAGGGACTTGATAGGAGTACAGTACAGCTGGTGGCTGGGATTGCAAGATGAGGCGACTTGGGGACCCTTGGCATTGTAAGTACTTGTGGGATCTGAGGCAGAGGTGGCCAGTGGGGGGTTCTAATGTGCCCCGAAGAGAGTGCCTGCACTGGACATGAAGGTGGAAGAGAACATGTAGGTGGAAATGTGATTTACTAAGCCTTCCTCAAGCTGCCATTTCATTTTATATATCAGAAGTCTGAACATTTTCCACACCGGTCTATCCTACAGTTCCACTTCTAGAAATGTTAGATGTGTGCACAAAGGTTTGTATCCAGCAATGTTCTTCACAGTTTTTTTTTTTTTTATTTTTATTTATTTTTTTTAGTTGTTTATTTTACTTGAAAGAGTTTCACAGAGAGAGAAGGAAAGGCAGAGAGAGAGGTCTTCCATCCATTGGCTCACTCCCCAATTGGCCACAACAGCTGGAGCTGTGCCGAATTGAAGCCCGGAGCCAGGAGCTTTCTCTGGGTCTCCTATGCAGGTGCAGGGGCCCAAGGGCTTGGGCTATCTTCCACTGCCTTCCCTGGCCATAACAGAGAGCTAGATCAGAAGTGGAACAGCTGAATCTCGAACCGGGACCCATATGGGATGCCGGCACTGCAGGCAGCGGCTTCACTTGCTATGCCACAGCGCTGCCCCCCGCCTTTTTTTTTTAACAAGTGAAAAATGGAAACAACTTTTAGGGAAAGTTAAACATAGCAGGCCATTCAAAGCAGTCATTAAGAAGATGCATTGATACAAGGTATGGTGAAAAAAAGATAACATATACACACATAGTATGATCCCAGTTTTAAAAAAGTAGATATAAATACCACATTTAACTAGTTATATATGACTGTGTGGCAAAATTATAGATGTCTTATATTTTTCTTTTTAAAGGGGAGTGGGGAAGGCTGGGGTGAGCATCTGGTATAGTAGTTTAGCTCTTTTTAAAAAAATATTTATTTATTTGAGAGACAGAGTAACAGACAGAGAGAGGGAAAGACAGAGAGAAAGGTCTTCCATCTGCTGCTTCATTCCCCAAGTGACCGCAGTGCCTGGAGCTGAGCCAGGAGCCTCCTCTGAGTCTCCCGCATAGGTACTGAGGCCCAAGCACTTGGACTGTCTTCCACTGCTTTCCCAGGCCATGAGCAGGGATCTGGATCAGATGAGGAGCACCCAGGACATGAATCAGCACCCATATGGGGTACCGGTGCCATAGGCAGAGGCTTGACCTACCATGCCACAGCGCCTGTCTTGAGTCTTACTTATTTCTGAAGATTTTTCTGTATTCCCCAGATTATCTTCAGCAAATATGTATTACTTCAGTACTCAAAAAGTTGTTTATAAGAGAAAATGACTTATCTCTTTTTAAGATTTTATTTATGTATTTGTTTATTATTTGAGAGAGAAGAGACAGATCTCCCATCTGCTGATTCATTTCACAAATACCAATGGTGGTTGGGGCTGGGCCAGGCTGAAGTCAGTCCAGGTCTCCCACTGTGGCAGACTTAAGTGCTAGAGCCATCAGGGTATACATTTAACAGAAAGCTGGAATTGGAAGTGGAGCTGGGTCATGAACCCAGCCACGTGGGATACGGGCAATCCCAAGCAGTTTCTTAACCACCATGCCCAGCGCCCACCCAAGACCCATCTCATTAGTCAGAGATGTCCCATTCTGAGATGTGTGGGTGAGGAGGTGACCCAGCAGGTGCCTCCAAGCATTCATCATTATTTCAGAGAAGTGTGTGTGAAGATGAACTGCATGATGGAAAAACCAAACCGAGGTGGACATGTGGCCTAATGGTCAGGATGCCGGTGTACCATACTGGAGGGCCTGGTTAGATGCTCAGCTCCGCTCCTGACCCCAGCCTCCTTCTGATGCACACCCTGGGAAGCAGCCAGTGATGGCTGAAGCCAGTGGGTTCCTGCCACCCATGTGGAGCCCTGATTTGCATTCTTGGCTCCCAGCTTTGGCCCCTGTCAGCTGTTGAGGGCATTTGGGAAGTGAACCAATGGATGGGAACTAGCTTTCTCTTCCTTTCTCTCTCTCTCTTCCTCCCTCACTCCCCACCCCACCTGCCCCCATGTTTCTACCTCAAAATTCAAAACAAAACAAAACAAAAAACAGGCACAAAACAAAACCCAGCTCATGGCAGATGACAGACCAGGAGCTTGATAGGAAATTAGAGGGCCAACAGCATGGGCTGTTGTGTAGAAGTACTGAGCCTCCTTGGGCAGTTCTCATGGGCAGACTTGAGAAATTCAGCTGGCTGAGAGAAGCAGGGTTTGTGACTTTGGGATGGAATCAGCTTCAGAGAATGGCAGGGACCCGGTCCGCGGAGCAGATGGAGCAGTGGACCCGATTTTGTGAGGCTGCCCCCTGATGCCACAGCCTGGGTTGCAAGCCCCTGTACCTGGTCACGGCAAAAAGATCTCAAGTGAGAGAACTTGCCGGCAAAGCTCCGCTCGGCTGGAACTGGCCGTCCGCTGGAATAAAGAAGGCCTGTCTGCCTGGCCTTGCTTCTCACTGCCCACCCTCCTGGACCACGTTTGCTGCAACTGTCAAATAAGGGGCTGGGAGAGGACGGAGGACAGCTCTCAAAAGCCTCTTTGAGGGGGCAGCGCTGTGGCGTAGTGGCTAAAACCGCCGCCTGCAGTGCTAGCATCCCATATGGATGCCGGTTCTAGTCCTGGCTGCTCCACTTCTGATCCAGCTCTCTGCTGTGGCCTGGGAGAGCAGTAGTCCTTGGGCCCCTGCATCCATATGGGAAGACCTAGAAGAAGCTCCTGGCTTCGGATCAGTGCAGCTGTCTGACCGTTGCGGCCAATTGGGGAGCGAACCAGCAAATGAAAGACCTCTCTCTCTCTATGTGTGTCTCTCTCTCTCTTTGCCTCTCCTTCTCTCTCTGTATAACTCTGACTTTCAAATAAATAAATAAGTCTTTTTTTTAACTTTTATTTAGTAAATATAAATTTCCAAAGTACAGTTTATGGATTACAATGGCTCCCCCGCCCCGTAATTTCCCTCCCACTCGCACCCCTCCCATCTCCCGCTACCTCTCCTATTCCATTCACATCAAGATTCATTTCAATTATCTTTATATACAGAAGATCAATTTAGTATATATTAAGTCTTTTTTTTTTTTTTAAACTCTTTGAGCGTTAAGATCTCTAGAGTTTGTTCTTTGGAGAATGAAAGTATCATCGTTAGGACTGATATTAATAATTAATAATAATGGCTAACACCAGAGCCATGGCCTGCCTGGTAGACCCTATTCTCAACACTTTCACCAGCTCATTTAATCCTCACAGCAATCTGATGAGGAGTTACTGTCATCCCCATTTGACAGCTGGGAAAATGGAGAAGAGATGGGGAGCGTTTCTTATACCAAAATCATAACAAGCAGTTTGCAATTACTTTTAAAACTATGCGTAGGATATTCCAGAAATTACTACAAATGCTGTATAGGGCTTGGTCCAAAGATAGACTTTTTTCCAGCCCCAAATATTCTCGTGTATATTTCCAAGTTAGTTTCTCCCTGGCTGACTGTTTGAATAAGGGTGGGGTGATCCCCTCCTTACTGTAGGGCAGAAGCAGATGGACTGCCTGGAAGAACTGGGGAGCAGGTTTTCAAGAGGGCATACTTCAGTAAGGGGAGGGGAGGAGGGAGAAGAAGAGCAGAACGTTGGGGTTTGGGGAAGCCTGGGTAGGGTGCTGAGTGATGTGCATACATGTGCAATGTGTGCTGCGTTCAGGCAAGGTCATGCGGCGGGGAGGGTGCCCCGGGCACTGATTCCTTGAGCTGGGCCTGCCAGGAGCCAGCTGTGTGGCCACCACTCACGATGCACGTCCAGGGCAGCACTGTGAGTAGGACTTTGTGCAGTGGTGGGAGTCTTCTGTGTTTCCACTGTCCAGCGCCGTAGCCATACAAGACATGTGACATCAGCACATTGGAAAGGTGGCTGCACTGCATCACTCAGTAAATGGCCTCAGTGGCCCGGGCTGGCCCAGGCTGGCGCCAGGAGCCAGGAGTTTCGTCAGTCTCCTGCGTGAGTGGCAGGGGTCCAAGCACTTGAGCCATCTTCTGCTGTTTCCCAGGCACATTAGCTGGGAGCTGGATGGGAAGTGGAGCAGCCAGGACTTGAATCAGTGCCCATATGGGATGCCATTGTTGCAGGTGGCAGTTTACCCCACTGTGCCACAACACTGACCCCTTGAAAGCCTTTTCAGTTTTAGGTATACGCATTTTTTAAAGTTGAAAGACAGGCCAGTGCTGTGGCATGGCCAGTAAAGACTCCACCTGCAGTGCTGGCATCCCATATGGGTGCTGGTTCAAGTCTCAGCTGCTTCTCTCCTGATTGAACTCCTTGCTAATGTGCCTGGGAAACAGCAGAAGATGGCTCAAGTGCTTGGACCCCTGCCACTCATGCAGGAGACTGACGAAACTCCTGGCTCCAGTTCTGACCGTTGCAGCCATTTGGGGAGAGAACCAGCAGATGGAAGCTTCTCTCTGTCTCTGTCTCTCTCTGTAACTCTGCCTTTCAAATAAATAAATAACTTGTGAGGGCGATCTGGCTGTGACATCTGTCACCCCATTGATCGCCAGGGTTGATTCGGCTGATCTGGCTGGCTAGGCGGGTGTCCCCTTCCTCCCTCACCGCTGCATGTGCGTCCCTCCCGAAGCTGCGTGCTCGGTCGAAGAGGACGACCTTCCCCACTGGATGAGGACCAGTCTTCCGTCAAGAGTATATGAGTAGCTGTGCTCCCCTGCTAGAAGCTCCAAACAAGCTCTCAAATAAATAAATCCTTAAAAAATAAAGTTGAAAGAAACCTTGTATAATTTCAGAAAACAATTTGGATTCATAATAGACATAGAGACAAGAAGGAAGTAGAAAGTACAGAAACAGCTGCTCGGAGATAATGGCTGTTAGCGCTTGGGTGTATAACCTTCTAAATCCACATCCATGCTTACTTATGTCTTAGATACGTAGCTGGCTCTCGAATGCATAGTTTGAAATCATCCAGAGAGGAATACAATGTGTTAGCGGGAGAGAATGTTCTTCGTGGCCCACAGGGGAATACTGACGCAGGACTTAAGAATCTGCCATGGTTGATGTTTCTCTTCTGGGTGCCAGGTCATCAATCCTATGGGATGGGATGCATTCGGATTGCCTGCTGAGAACGCTGCAATTGAGAGAAATCTGCATCCAGAAAGTTGGACACAGAGGTATGTGGTTTGCAGGTAGACTTGAACACTTGGACACGGAGGTATGTGGTTTATAGGTAGATTCAAACACTTGAATACAAAATCCCTTTTTTTTAACCTGCCACAAACGTGGCAGACTGCTAAGAGGTGAATAGGATTGCATATACAAGAGGTCTTCAAAATGTTGGAAATGTATGTTTTGAAGAAGTAAGGCATGGGCTTCAACTTCTTTTTGCATCAAAGGAAACCCGTCCTTTCATTCCATTTTCAATTAACTTTTGAAATATCTGCATATTGGTGTTTGCCTTTTATCCTGCTGTGTTCTTATCAAAGAGTGTTTTAGATGTGCATTTTGATGCTTTGTTATTTAAAAAGTTATTCTTCCTTTGAGTATTTGGGTTTGGGAGGAAAAGGAAAGAGAAGGTTATGTTTGTTAAATTTCTGTAGTGTTTATTCTCTTCTCGACTTCAGTTTGACCCATAGCTAAGCATTGTGGTTTTCTCTGAAAATTCTGTTAAGTTTTTGCCTTCATCATTCATGAGCAAGGGGTACGGAGACAAGCAACATGGAGACATACAACCACTTTATTCTGCTGTGGTTTTTGCCAAGGGGACACATTCCCAGTGCCACCCATGCCTCTGGCTTCCAGGTACACGTGGGCCAGAAGCACCTTACCCCTCCTCCTCCCGGTAAAGTCCTCAGGCCCTCACACTGGAACCCAGCAGAATCTTCTGGGCCCACTGCATTAACCCCTTTCCCAAAGCTCTAGAACTGCTGCCCACCCCCTCCCTCCCACCTCTCAGTTACACAGAAGAACAGTTCCAGGATCTGTCCCCAGTGTCTTTGACCTCCCTTGGCCTTCTCTTGCCCAAGGCTGCATCGTAAAAACAGCTGCTGCACCACCCACTTGGTCCAACCCTAGTTTGTACTTTTTCTGTTATGGTTAATTCTTAGATTTATAGGAGTAGGAGGAAATGATTCAAATAAAATAGATCAGACATGGCATAAGTTGATGTAAGCTAGACCAGGGGTTGGCAAACTAGACAAGATCCAGCCCTGCTTGTTTATGTAAATAAAATGGGGTTGGGGCACAGTGACGTCTGTTGGTTTCCATATCCCCCGTGGCTATCATGATGTAATACCTGGGTTGAGCCCTGTGATGGGGACCATGGAACTTGTGAAACTGACTTTCACCCCCTGGTGAATTCACCTCCTCAGAGCAAGTTTGCCCACTCCTCTTCTAGAGCTGAGTGGTCGAGAAGGTGGCTCCTGGGTGCGCCCCCTAGTGGGGGGATCTGGCTCTCCTTCTCTGTGCCTCAGCTTCCTTCACTGTACAGGAGGAATAGTCAGAGTTCCCACCTGGTATGACTGGGTAAAGATTACTTTTCTGCAAAGTGTTTAGCACAGGGCTTAGGGTTAAGTAGCTAATCAGAGACTACATGGAGGACTTCTGCATGGTTTTTCATGTTTTCGATTTGCCTGAACCGAAAGAGGATGCAGTAGAAATAAAGTAATCCTTTTTCTTTAAAAGAGAAAAAGATTGAAGTGGGTATTTGATGCAGTGGTTAAATCACCGCCTGGGTTGCCTGCTTCCCAAATTGGAGTACCTGGTTCTAGTCCCCACTACTTGGCTTTCGATCCAGCTTCCTGCTAGTGAGCATCTAGGAGGCAGTGGTGATGGCTCCACTAGTTGGGCCCCCGCCACCTGCTTAGGAGATCAGATTGAGTTCCAGGCTCCTGACGGGGGTCTGGGCCAGCCCGGGCCTTTGCAAGTGTGTGGGGAGTGACCCAGCAGATGAAAATTCTTTGTCTGTCTCTTAGTCTGTCTCTCTATTCCTCTTTCTCTCTCTGCCTTTCAGATAAAAAATGAAAATTAATAAATAAAATTTTAAAAACAGAAATAGACAAATTGATTTATTTGCTTATTCTGTATGACTTCGTTAACTCCCTGCTGTTTCACAATTGTTGGGTAGTTCTAGGTTTTGATTGGCTGTATGGTTTATTTGGATTCACACAATTATCTTTACGTTGCGGTTTTTGTTTTCATCACTCTTCAGCTTGTAAATGCTTGGTTTAAATTTGTATATCTGGAGTCTTCCAGACCTATGGATGGTCCAGGAGTGTACCTGTCAAAGGTGTTGCTGAGCTGAAGGGGCAGTCCTCAGGGCCTCAGACCATGTGGTTTCTAGTATATTCTGTTTGTGTCAATAGCAGTGTCTTCTAATAGGTTGCTGTTTTTGATGGATTCTTACCAATTATATTTTCTCATCTAGACGGGTTTCCCTTCACATCCTCTAAGTATCATTTGTTTGTGGCTTCAACCCCGCTCTGAAAAGCAAAAACTCTCTTCCCTTTGTTTTGCAGTAATATTAAGCACATGAGAAAACAGCTGGATCACCTGGGCCTCTGGTTCAGCTGGGATAGGGTAAGTCAGCCCTTCACACTGGAAGGCTGTTGGTTTCCAGAAAGTCCTGGTTGCTTGGGTTGGAGAAGGGAGAAGGGAGAGGGGAAGGAGGTAGGGAGAAGGAGAGAAGGATCAGCACTCCGCAAGTAAGACGTCTCCTCAGTGGATAATTCACCTGCAAACAAAGAGTTTCCTGTGGCATTGAGCTAAAAGAATTCTCTTCTTATTTAACTTCATAGTTGGCTGTGACTTAGGTGTGGCAAAAGCTTTGCACAAGGGTTTCTCTTGTCTCACTGATAATTTGAAAGGGCCGTTGGGATTCTGTGTAGAAGTGATGACACATCAGCCCAGCCTTGAGATGACTGGGTGTTGAGTTGATTGACCAGTTAGGAAAAGCCCTGCAACACACCTTCTCCCCTCAACAGCTTCTTAAAGGATTGAAATGTTTTGACTACAGTAAAGAAAGAACCAAACACATCGGAATAGGCCTTGAATGTTGGTGTTTTAGGTAGGGACGTGGCTGAATGGAGCTCTCAAGGCACCACCGATGCCATTTTCACTCTGACTTGCAGGGTCACCAGCGTTTCATGTGGCAAAGGTGGGAAAATGTGCTGGCGCCTGAGTCACGTTGTCCTGAGGTGCTGGTGGTACAGGCATCACTGATAGGGGATGCAATGCAGCGAGTGACACCCAGAGCCCTTCAGGGATGAACGGGAGACTCCTCGAGGGCAAAGCGGGATTCGTTAGCTCTCCAGAGTGACACCCAGCTTAGCCCTGCCCAGGAACCATAAAGGGCTTAGCAAATGGATGGTTTTCTTCATTACCACAGAAGGTTAGAAGGTGCAGAAGTCTAAAGAACATAGTGTGGCTACTTTAACATCCTGATGTGGTGGTTTTTTTTTTTTTTTTTAAGATTTATTTATGTATTTATTAGTTGAAAGGGTGACAGAGAGGGACAGGGGTCTTCCATCTGCTGGCTTACTCGCCGAATGTTGCACACAGCAGCTGGGGCCAGTTTGAAGCCAGGAGCCAGGAACTCCGTTTGGATCTCCCACATGGGTGCAAGGACCCAGGTAGTTGAGACACGGCTGCTGCCGCCCAAGGTGCACACTGGCAGGAAGCTGGCAGGGCAAGTGGAGCCAGGGCTTGGGCCAGGCATTCCAGGATGGGATGGGAGCATCTCAAGCAGCGCCATCACCCCTAGGCCGAGTAGTGGCCCCCTATGTAATTTTCCTCTTAAAATCTCCAATTTTTTGGCCGGCGCCGCGGCTCACTAGGCTAATCCTCCGCCTTGCGGCGCTGGCACACCGGGTTCTAGTCCCGGTTGGGGCGCCGGATTCTGTCCTGGTTGCCCCTCTTCCAGGCCAGCTCTCTGCTGTGGCCAGGGAGTGCAGTGGAGGATGGCCCAGGTGCTTGGGCCCTGCACCCCATGGGAGACCAGAATAAGTACCTGGCTCCTGCCATCGGATCAGCGCGGTGCGCTGACCGCGGCGCGCCGGCCACGGTGGCCATTGGAGGGTGAACCAATAGCAAAGGAAGACCTTTCTCTCTGTCTTTCTCTCTCACTGTCTACTCTGCCTGTCAAAAAAAAAAAAAAAAAAATCTCCAATTTTTTTTTACCTAGTATTTGTGAACATCTTCACATTTCTTTAAATACCTTTTGAAAAATGACTTTTGCTGTTTTGTGTATCTGTATGGTTTTCCGTTGTATGAATATATCAGAACTTCTCTAACCTATCCTTTACATTATACCTTTAGGTAGATTCTAATGTTCTGTGTTGTAAATACAGCCTCAGCGCCTCTTGTGCACATCTGTGTCCGGAAGCTTCTGAAAATAAATGGAACATTTTTTCATAACTTATCTGACAGTAAAACCTGACTTGACCTGATGTTTATCTCCCTTAAAGTGAATACTCCTGTATTTTACCATAGGAATAATAAATATTTATAAAATGTTAAATATTTTACTATAGTAGTAAGTAAAATTACTGGGCAATATCTCAGACTAGTTATGTAAGTGTACTGTTATTTCCTTTTAATATCCAAAACTGTCTTCAATCTGAAGCACATTTGACTTTAAGCATTTCAGATGAGGGACTTTGAACCTGCCATGCAATGTTGTAGCTAAATGCCATCCCTCCCCCAGCCTGTGTCTGAGCTCCTGAGTCCTTGCTGTGGGCTAGGGACCATGGAGAACTACATGATTCTCCCTTCAGATCCCCAGAAAGCTCTAGAAGGCAGTTATTTTGGTTGACCTCATTGTGTTGCTGGGCATCCAAGTGGCGGGCCCGCCCTGTTCCATCGGCCTGTTTACCACTGCTCTGCTCATTCTCTATACTTGAGGCGAAGTCTTAGTACCCCGTCTTACTATTTCCTTAGTGTGAGTTCCCCAGCAAGCCAAGAACAAGTGTAAGGCTTGTGACCTGTTGCCAAACTGATCTCCATAGGTGCTACACAGGTTTACGCTCCGAGTGCTTATCCAGTTGTTTTCGTTTGTGTTTCTTTTATTGTTAGCGGTAGTGTCTTTATTTCATGTGTTTAACAAGTATTTGAATTTGGGGCATTTGGGTGGATGATCTAATCATATCTCTTGCCTGCATAGCTGAAGTATGTTAGTAATTTTTATCTTGTTACACATATTTCTCGTAGGTCTGTCATTTGCCTTGCATTTTGTTTATAGTGGGACATTATCAGCACACAGATAAATATTTGGAAAGACTGTCTTTGTGATCTGATAAATACCTTCATATTTTCCTCTTGATCTTTTGTGGTTTGATTTTTATACTCAACTAGAATTATTTTAGCATGGTTGGACAAAGGCAAGAAATTACTACTTTGACCACATAACCAATTCTGCTGCTTTTAAATTTTTCAATAGTCCTTTCCTCATTGATTTAAAACACTACTTCAGTAGAGGGCCAGGTTCTTTTATGTTACAACACACAAATTTCTGTTTCTGGTCATTTGAAACGTTATTATTCTGTTGTTACTAAACTTTTTAATTATCAATGCTTTATAATTTTAAAAATTTTAAATGTCAAGTAATAGAAGTTTCCTGCCATTGCCCAATACTGACAGTGCCATCCCAACTTTGTTTCTGTTTCCCCCAGTAAAAAAATAAAAAGAATTAAACCTTTAGTTGTTGACTTCCTAGTGCATCACTGGTAAAGACAATTAATTATAAAATTTAAGAGATGGGTAAAAGTGGGGAGAAACATTATTTTAACTAATTTGGAGGCATGCCTAATAGGAAAGTGAAGCTATTTGTGGTTGCTTTTGTATTGATGCCTATTTTCTTATTGAACATTGTTTTAGATGTTCTGTTTTTCTCCATGGGGTCTTATATTTTGGATTTTCTTTTCTCTAGAGGGTTGAACAGTTCAATTCTGCTTTTTATCCTGTAAAAGAAGAAGGAGTCAAGGAGGCAGCCAGCTAAAGCAGGAGGGCTTTCATTGAAGACAGGGCAACATCGGTGGGAAGGGAGACTTGGGCTCACACAGTCCGCTGGGTGTGAGAAGATCCAGCCCCCCAGGAAGGGAGGGCCATGGGATGTACAGAGACCCGTGTCCACTGTGCTGACGCGGTCTTGAGCGGGCAGAAGACCCCTGGTGGACAGTGTGTGACCGTGTCAGTTTGCTGTGTCCGGGGAGAGGTGCAGGGAGCAGGTGGAGCTGGCCTGGTGGGGTGCCAGGCAGTAAAATTGAGATTTTGTGTCCCATTTTCCAGGGTTTTTGGAATTAATTCTTTGTGTCCTTGTGACCTAGCAAGTCCTAAACACATTGAGTATCAGCCTTAAAAAGCAGTAGGGAGCCAGTATTTAGCCTAGCTGTTAAGACTGCTGCATCCCACACCAGAGTGCCTGAGTTCAATTCTCTTATCTGCTTCCTGCCTCCAGCTTCCCGCTGAGGCAGGCCCTGGGAAACAACTGGGCTGGCTCCAGTGATGAGGGTCCTGCCTTGCAGATCTGGACCTGCGCTCAGCTTTGCCTCAGGCCAGCCGCAGCCCCAGCCCCAGCCCTAGGCATTTGGGGAGTAAACCAGTGAATGTGAGGTCTCTGTCTCGGTGCTTTTCAAACAAGTAAGAATTTTTAAAAATAAATTAAAAGAATTAGTTTCCCTGTTTCCCACGTATGATGAAACAAGTGGTAGGAAATTACATTTCCCACTTTCTAAACCTGTTTAGGTTTAAAGCGCTTTAGTTTCAGTGCTTGTTAGTAAACCTTTTAGAGCACTGTTGTCCATTTAAAAAATTTGATAAGTAAAAAAATTTTAAATGTTGTTTTCACTCTTGGTGGCATCCCACATTATTTTCAACATTTAGAAAGCCGCAGTTGGTTGAAACGGCCCAAGCTGTGCTGATCCGAAGCCAGGAGCCAGGAGCTTCTTCCGGGTCTCCCACATGGGTGTAGGGGCCCAGGGACTTGGGTCATCTTCCACTGCTTTCTCAGGCCATAGCAGAGAGCTGGATTGGAAGTGGAGCAGCCGGTCTCGAACTGGGGTCCATGTGGGATGCTGGCGCCGCAGGTGGTGGCTTTACCCGCTGCACCACAGCATCGGGCCCATAGAATTCTTTATTATCATTTTAATTCTTTCAGATCTCTGTTGTAGACTTTGATCTATTTTCCTTTTCTTTCTTCTTATATTTTTGATAAAGGAAATTCAGGATAGTACAAAGAGATCCTGGGTACCCATTTTACCATTACATTTTGGATAATTATGATATCTAAATCAGAACTTGACACCAGTACCATCCTATTAACTAGGGTCTAGATCCTACTCACGTTTCACCAGCTTTTACATGCAGTTGTGCGGGGTGTGTGTGTGTGTGTGTGTGTGTGTAACAGTAGTGGTCATAGTTTTATACAATTTAATCACGTCTGATGCATCGTCTATTGATGGAGGAAGATCCGACAGATCTTTCTGATGGAGAAATTCGGAATTGTTTCTTTGAGGACACGGTGATCTTTCTTCCCTCGTGTTGATGCTTGTGAAACTGTCACCAGGGCATATTGCAACGTCAGTCCTCTTGCCTGCATTGCACCTGGGGCTCCGGCTGAGACATTGTGAGCCACAGCCAGGATCTTTGTGGCGGTGGTTTTGTAGGACGCTGCCCACCATGGGCTGTAGTTCTCTGTTCTCCTTGTCCCCACCTTCCCGCTCGCGGCTGCAGCCCCCTTGTTCTTCTCTGCCCCTGGAAGAGCTTCTCATATTTACTTCCTGCATAACTGATGGCTTCGTTTCTATAGACCCAGTGTTGTACAGATATTAATTTTGCTTTTTGTGTTTTTAATCTTTGTAAAATTACTTTTCCTCTTCTCGTTCAGTTCCCATTTTCTGTTTCCAGCCCCTTGGCTGGATGCTTGTCTTTCTTACTATTTTGCTGTCTTCCTGATCTTCATAGACCAGACCTGTGTTCAGGAATGCCTCTTACACACAAGCAGAGAAGCTCCTTGGAATTTATCTCAGCTTCCTGTACACAGGTCTTTCTCCCGAGTTTGGAGCGGTGTTCTCATTTGTCTCGGAATCTTTTTATAGACACCCTGTGGACTCCCCTGTTTGCTGTCAGCTCAGAGACCCACACAGGGTGTCAGGTTAACCTGAAAGAGGAACGGCGTCGCATCCATGAAGGAAGCAGACTCAGATGGAAGATTCTGATGTGGGGAAACCCGGGGACGCTCTGTGTGCTGCCCGAGGGGAGGCGGAAGCAGAGGCCAGATGTCTGCCTATGCTCAATGCTTATTACCAACAGTGATGTGATCGGTTAATCATAAAACGTGCAGTTTCGGGAAAACAGGTCTTCATGATGGAAGAGTTTACACGTAGTGAGACAGGGAACAACGGGGAGTTTCGGTGCTTACAGGAAAGACGTGTTTGCTTGGAAGCTGCAATTAAGAGAATAGTCACAATGTGGAGGGCTCTTGAGGGGGGCTAATTTTTTTTTTAAGATTTATTTATTTGAAAGGCAGAGTTAGAGAGAGAAGGAGAGACGGGGCGGGGGGTGTCTTCCATCTACTGGTTCACTCCCCAGGTGGCCGCAACAGCCAGCGCTGCACCTTTGCCATTGACGTCACTCAGCTGATCACCTTTGCAGTCTGGCTAAGCATGCCTTCAGCAGAGTTCAGGCCATGCGGTGGTCCCTGAAATCTAGGCCTTTAATAGAATTCAGGCCACGCGGTGGCCCCCAGCATGAGGGGATAGCACGGGAAGCTCTGTGGTGGTCACTGCGTCGCTCATTTCTGTCGCATCTGTTCCTGTCTGGATCTGGGGATCTCCTAGCCTGGTGCATCTTTCTCTGGTCTGACACCACAGCTGTGACTCACTGTGACAGCATCAGGTGCTGCTGGGCCAGCACACCAGAGGTGTCCACCTGCCCGGCCCACCGGCCCCTCCAGACCCTGCCCTTTGGAACAGAGCTGCCAGGGCCCTGCTTCTCAAGGCCCCCGCTGGTTCTTAGTCAGGGGGGAGTGCTGTTTGGCTTACGGGACTTCTCTTCACCCTAGGTCCATCTGCTGAAGTCCCTTGGTGTTGCTGGCAGGTCGATGGCACCTTCTGTTGCTTCCATTATTGGCACAGCCCCCCGTTCCCTCCGGCTGCCATCTTTATACTCTCTGGGTCACTTCAATGAGCTGTGGAAACAGGTTTAGATGCCCTCTTGTGCAAAAGTCTCTTAAGCGTTTTCTGCTGAGATGTTCACAGTCTATGCAGTGTAGGCAGAGCACAAGCAGGGGTAGAGGAATAGTTTATTTTATTGATGAGGCATTTGGGTCTCCTTGCAACCAGCATTCTCAGATCTCATGAAATCCAGGTAATTCAGGTGGCCAGCTGGCAGGGAGCATCACATTTGAAAAATCAGTTGGCTCAGAGAAAACCAATTTTAAAACCTGGGTCCTGGCACCACTGCCCTGCCTCTCGGGAAGCTGCGTGTGAGTGGTCCAGCTACTGAGCTGCATTCTCATCTTTCTTACCTGAGAGGCTTAATTCTCTGCATTAAAAATAAATGTATACACAGTTGCAGAGTTCATGGGTTTCTGGTGAGCCCGGGGAGCCCCTCAAGGCACCTGCAGCACAGGGCTGCGGGTCCATTTTACAGGTGTTGTTTGCCAGACAGCTTAGGTCACCTGCAGGGGAAGGAAAGAGAGAAATTTGAGCAGCTGGACGTCCACGGAGGGAGGAGTCCACAGGGAATGGAATTGCAGCCTGCACAAGGCGAGAGAGGGGGAGGCGTGGTTCTCCTCCCTGCAGCGCCCACTTGATGTGCCAGTCGGCACCATCTTTCTGGGAGAGGAAGAGGTCTGCAGTGAACTCTTGCGGTGCACATGACGCCCTGAGGATGAATGGCTGGCCCTGGGCCACGGCCCGGTGAGCACCTTGGGAGCAGTGGCAGCTCCTGCATTGTGTGGTGGGGCCCATTGAGCAAGGTGCACCTGCAGCTTGGTCCTTCTGCATTCTCACCAGTGCTCTGGGCCCGTGCTGGCTCTGGACGAAGTCTTGGCAATAAATTTTGATGGAAATCAACTCTGGGGCTTGGTTTTCATCAGGAATTATTTGGCTAATGGCTATGGACAGTCCCCAGCAGTTCCCATCAAAATCAGACAAGTATAAGAAGAAATAAAAGAAATCCAAACCGGGTGGGATTCAAGGTAGTGCCTGTGGAGTCTGCCAGAAGAGAGCTTGTTGAGCAATCCCCAGACCCATATAGCAGTAATGTTTGGAAGAGTTGACAGTTTTCAGGGTTTCTTTATTGTGAAGATCTTTCTTTTAAAAATTTATTTATTTGATGTCCAGCTCTCTGCTGTGGCCCAGGAAGGCAGTGGAGGATGGCCCAAGTGCTTGGGCCCTGCACCTGCATGGGAGACCAGGAGAAGCACCTGGCTCCTGCCTTCGGATCAGCACAGTGCGCTGCAGCGGCCATTGCGGGGTGAACCAATGGAAAAGGAAGACCTTTCTCTCTGTCTCTCTCTCTCTCACTGTCCACTCTGCCTGTCAAAAAAAAAAAAAAAAAAGTTATTTATTTGAAAGGCAGAGTAAGAGAAGAGAGAGAGAGAGAGATTGCTTTCCATCTACTGATTCACCCTCTAAATGGCCTCAATTGCCAGGAGTTTGGATCAAGCTGAAGCCAGGAGCCAGGGCCTCCATGGGGTTCCTCCCACATGTGTGGCAGGGACTCAAGTACTTGAACCATCATCCACTGCATCTCAGGCACATTAGCAAGGAGCCGCATCAGAAGTAGAGTAGCCAAGACTCAAACCAGCGTTTGATATGGGATGCCAGAGTTGCAAGTGGTGGCTTAACCCACTGGGCCATAGCACCGGCCATTATTGTAAAGATCTTAGGAGTGTTTACTCACACTCGTTTTCACTGGGCTTTAACTTCCTGTATGGGTTTTCTTTCTTATGTGTCTACGTTCAATCTTCTGGACGTGTTGGGGCCCATGTTAGGGCCTGGGAAACACAGGAATTGCTGCCTCTGAGACAGTTGTCCACTGAACAAGCTCAAAATGTGGCTTTAAACTCTTGGCTGCAGGCCGTGCGGGCTGAGGGCGGCTGTGGAGCAGCGGCGGAGGCGCTGTGAGTGCACGTGGCAGGCAGCACAGCCGTACCAGAGCCACGCCGCGCGCGCCGGGATTGTTCCCATGACAGAGCCTTCGGTGACTCGGAGCCCTCCCAGGTTTCCTCCGTCAGTGTCTCACGGCGACTGCTGAGGGCTTCCTGGCACCCCAGCATTGGGACAGATAGCTTCTGTTTCTCCCCATCTTTGGATTTCATCTGTAAGAATTCAGTGTCTGTCACTCAGATAGGAAGGGTCTTGTC
The DNA here is from genome assembly GCF_051225735.1 of Oryctolagus cuniculus. NCBI lineage: Eukaryota > Metazoa > Chordata > Mammalia > Lagomorpha > Leporidae > Oryctolagus > Oryctolagus cuniculus. Next base: position 104,486,112 of record NC_142876.1, read on the forward strand.
CGCCTGTCCGTCTGCCTGTCTGTCTGTCTGTCATGCCCTCACAGTTCCGTTATCACACCAAGCACAGCTCACGGTGAGCAGCACTTAACTTCATGCAGCGCCAGCCGCGGACTCTCCTGCTCGTCTGCTGAGCATCTTGGATGCCGTGGGCTGTTTGCCTGCCCTTCTGCAAACCTTTGTTTTTAGCCCTTGCTTTCCCAGCCTCAGGTTGTCCTCATGGTTCAAGAACAACACAGCCTCGTTCCATCCAAAGCACACAGACTCTTTGCAGCCTTCCTGCTTGAGTTCATTTTCAAACACAGCCTGCTTTGTCTGATTACAGAGTACAATGACGACTGCTTCGAGGGCCCTGCCACTTTGGCACTCCAGGTAGAGGGCTAGACCCCTGATAGGAACAATTGAAGGAAAAATAATGAGACCTCTAGAAATCTTTTTAATGTTTTTTTTTTTTTAAGTTTTAAAAGAATTTAAAGAATAGCTTAAAACAAAAAAGAACTTGGGGGCAAATGAGTGCCTGCAAATGAAAACAGGGCTGAGCAGATTCCCGGCGTGAGAGCGGGAGCCGAGGTTGCCTTGGCAACGCGCTCCAAGTGTTTGACTCTCCGCGTCGTCTTGCCAGCCCTCGCGGAGGTGAAGCAGTTTGTCTGGCAGATCTCTGGCTCTCGGGTCCTTGTGCTCAGAGTCAGAGAATTAACTCTGCTCCGCCACGGCCCTGGGCTTGGGACCGGCAGTTGGGAGGGCCAAGGCAGGGCCTCCGTTTGAGCTTGGCTGATTTGGCAGCCGACCTTGTTCACGGAGGGTCAGCGTTCAGACTGCTGCCCAGCCTCTTGAGGTTGGTGTTGAGACGGCACCCACGCAGTGGGTCTCCTGTGGGGCTGTGTCAGCTCAGTGCTTACAGCCTAAAGCATGGGAGGCCTCAGCCAGGATTGAGCCCTTGGACTTGGGAAGGCAGTGTCCTGGGCTGCTCGGGGATGTTGCTCTTCAGAGAAGTCATTTGTTTGCTCCCAGGTCCCAGCTGGGAGGCCACCTCGGGCTGATGGCGTAGAATTCCTTCATTGCAGGCTTGTTAATGCTTTCAGGAGCCGGAATCCTGGTGCATCTGGGAAGCCCGGATCTTGGTGACGGGGTCTTGCTGTTAACCCATGGTGGGCAAGATCTTTTGCCCCTCTGAGCCACAGAGAATGCTTCCAAAGAAGTGCTTTTTGTTACTGGGAGAGATTAGCTCATTCCTTAAAGTCCTTAGAAAATAAGAGTACTGTGTACATCTGCCGGGTACGGCCTTCGATAGAGTGGGTGACTGTGTTGTATGGATACAGTGAGCTCTAAATGTGTTGGGAAGCAGTATCAAAAAGGTCATGAAGATGAAATGTTGTCCTGTGAGAATGACAAGGATTATTTGTGTGTCTGTTTACACCAGTGGTTCTCAAGTTCTGGCATCAGAATCACCAGGAGAACTTGTTAAAGCACAGATCCCTGGGCCCTCCCCCCAGTTTCTGTTTCAGTAAGTCTGCACTTCTGTTTTTCTATTCAGAAACAAGAATCTCAGGAATGATCTTGTTCCCAGACCTTATTAGGTAGGAGTCAGAATGCAGGCCCCTCACCAGTTCTCTCTGACAAGAGATAGAGTGTACATGAATAATAGCAATAGCATTTGTAAAAACAGGAGATGTTCTGGCAAATGCAAGCATTCTTTTTATAACTTCTGCTGAAATATTAGACATATGTGGGCTAGAGCATAGAACATGTCTGTATAGCTTTCTATATTAGTTTAGGGTATAACAGCTGCTAGATTAAGAAATACAGTACCACCCGTGCCCAGAACTGCAGTGTGTGCCCTCTTTCAGTTATTTTTTTTTTTTTTAAGATTTATTTACTTATTTGAAAGGCAGTTACAGAGAGAGAGAGAGAGAATCTTCTGTCCTCTGGCTCAGTCCCCCAAATGGCTGCAATGGCTGGAGCTGGGCCAGACTGAAGGCAGGAGCCAGGAATTTCATCCCGGTCTCCATCCAGGTCTCCCACATGGCTGGCAGGGGTCCATGTACTTGGGCCATCTTCCATTGCCTCCCCAGACACATTAGCAGGGAGCTGGATGGGAAGTGGAGCATTCAGGACTCAAATCAGTGCTCTGATAAAGAACGCTGGCATTTCCGGCAGCGGCTTAACCCAGCACGCCACAATGCTGAGTTCCCTCTTTCTGTTATAACTCCATCTCTCCTCACCTCACATACCCAGTATTCTCACATTTATGATCATCATTTCTTTGTTTTCTTTTTAATTAAAATTGTTATTTGGGAGATGGACAAACGGAAAGAGGTTGTATCTACCAGTTCACTCTCCAAATACTGTAAAGGCCTGGGCTAGGCCAGGCTGGAGTTAGGAGCTGGAAACTCCACCCAGGTTTCCCACGTGTGAGGCAGGGACCCGCCTACTTGAGCCATCGCCACTACTTCCCAGGGTCTGCTTTCCCAGGAAGCTGGACCCAGGAATAGGACCCAGGTATTCCAGTGTGGGATGTGGGATTCTTAACTGGTGTCATAACCATTAAGCTGAAGTCCAGGCTCCCTTGTTTTTAATGTAGTTTTACTGTTGAAAATTTTTTCCTAGATAATGTTTTAATTTGTGTTAACATACAAATTGTGGGGAGCAATCCGGACTAGACTGTTACTGGAATTAAGACTTATTCTATGCATCTGCTCTCCCACAATATGGCGCTGGGAGAGAAGTAAACAGCTTCCGCACAGCTGCCTCCAGTTCAACCAATTAACTGTAGGACTTGCTCCTGATTGGAGAGCAGCGTACTCGGCGTGTGGGCAGCCGAGTTGGGATTGGCGGAGGAGGACTATAAAGGAGGAGAGAGACGGCATGCACCAGGAACATCTAAGGGGAACATCTGAAGGAACACCTGTGCAGCCCCCGAGAGAGCCGGCCGGCGGTGTGCCGCTCCCCTGCGGAAGTGGGGAATGTGGCCAGGGGGAACTGCCCTTCCACGGAGGTGGAAGGGATAGTAGCCAACCCGGGAAGAACCAGCAGCAAACCCGGGGAGGGCCGAGCAGACGAAAGAACAGCGCAGGGTCCTGTGTTGCTCCTCCACGAAGAGGGGGAGCGACACAAATAACATAACCTTTACCACCTTAACCCATTTTTAAGTGACCAGTTTGATGGTAGTGAGTACATGTATGTTGTTTTGTAACAATCACCACCCATCCATTTCCAGAACTCTGTGTTCCTATTTTTTTTTTAATGTTTAATAAATGGAATCATGTAGTCTGTGTTTTTTGTTGTCTAGTTAATGCAACATTTTTTTCCTCCAACTTTTTATTAGAAATAGCAGTTTTTTTCAAGCGTTCAGAAAGATTGACAGGAGAGTACAATAGCATTCCTCTGTGTGCCGGCCACCCGGGTTCAACAATCATTGCCATGTCTGCTTTGTCTCCTTATTTATGCAGGCATACCTCAGAGGCATGGTTCCCAGCCACCGCAGTAAAGCAGGTTGCATGCATGTCTTTTCATTTTCCAGTGCGCATAAATGTTTACACTATACAGAGATCACCATGACAGATAGAATAATTATAATGAAAAAGTTTGATATATTACAGGAATTACCAAAATGTAACACAGATGATGTGAAATAAGTACATGCAGTTGAGAAAATGATGCCAACAGATTCGGCCAACACAGGGTTACCACAAATTTTTGCTTCATAAAAAAATTGCATTGTCTGCAAAACATGGCAAAGTATAATAAAATGAGGTATGCCTGTATATATCATAAGTACAAGTGTTTCTTTGTGCCCCTGAATAATTTGAGTATGACTAGCCGAGCATGGCACTTTATCCCTAAGTATTTCAGCATTCTGGTCTGAAGAATTAGGACATTGTCCTGCAAAACCCAAGATCATTTCAAAAACTCAGAAAAATTGACAGTAATTTTATAACATTACCTATTGGTCCATCTGTGAATTTCCCCTTAGTCCCCAGATGATCTTTCTGTGGCTGTTTTTAATCGAGGCAAATTTCCTGTATTGCTCTTCTGTTGCCACAATAACAAATTGCCACAAATTCATCATCTTGAAATAACATCAATTTATTATCTCATAGGTTTTGTGGGTCAGAAAGTTTAGGTGGGGCAACTTTCTGATGTCCTGTGCTAAGATCTCACAAGGCCGTTGTTGGGAGTTGGTAGAGTTTAGAAGCATGGGTACAAAAACCCTGAATGAGTTGCTAGCAAACTGAATTGGCAGTACATTAAAAGAAGTACACAGACGCCTACATGTGGCACAGGGGTTTAAGCTGCCAGCTGCAGTGCCAGCATCCTGTATGAGCACTGGTTCAAGTCTCAGCTGCTCTGCTTCAATCCAGCTCCCTGCTAATGTGCTTGGGAAAGCAACAGAAGATGGCCCAACTGGTTGGGCCCCTGCTACCCACATGGGAGACCCAGATGGAGTTCCTGACTCCTGGCTATGGCCTGGCTTAGCCATGGTTGTTGTGGCCATTTGGAGAGTGAACCAGCAGATGGAAGGTCGGTCTATCTCTCTCTCTCTGTGTTTTAGTCTCTGTATTATCTCCATCTCTCTCTGTAACTCTGCCTTTCAAACAGATAAATCTTAAAAAAAATTACACAATGTAACCAAGTGGGATTTATTCATGGAGTACAACATATATTCAACATATGAAAGTCAATCACTGTAATATACGCTGTTTAACAGACTACACGATCTTCTCAATTGATGCAGAAAATGTGTTTGACAAAAATAACACCTTTTGTGATGAAAACACTCAACAGGATAGGGATAGAAGGAGACTGCCGGGGGCCAACACCGTGACTCATTTGGTTAATCCTCCGCCTGCAGTGCTGGCATCCCATGTGGGCTAGTCCTAATTGCTTCTCTTCCAGTCCAGCTCTCTCTGCTGTGGCCCGGGAGAGCAGTGGAGGATGGTCCAAGTGCTTGGGCCCTGCACCCACATGGGAGACCAGGAGGAAGCACCTGGCTCCTGGCTTTGGACCGGCGTAGCTTTGGCTGTAGCGGCCATTTGGGGGGTGAACCAATGGAAGGAAGACCTTTCTCTCTGTCGCTCTTTCTCACTAACTCTGCCTATCAAAAGAAAGAAAGGAAAGGAAAGGAGAGGAAAGGGGAAGGTTGGGGAGGGGAGGAATTGGAACCCTTGTGCACTGGCACATCTACTGTATATGCCATGGAATTGAAAGCAGGGTATCAAGATACCTGTACACTCATGTTCATAGTGGCATTATTCACAGTAGCCAAAAGGTAGAAGCAACCCATGTGTCCATCAACAGGTGCATAGATAAAACAAAATGGGGTATACATACAGTGAGATGCATTCATTAGCAAAAAGGAAAATTTGACGAGTGCTACAACATGAATCAACTTTAAAGACAGTATTCCAAGTGAAATAAGCCAATCACAAGAAGTGAGTATTATCCAAGTTGACTCGCACAAGGCACCTAGCATAGTGAAAAACTGTACAGATAGGAAATAGAATGTTGGTTGCTGAAAGGCAGGGAAAGGGAAGAGTGGAAAAGTTAATGTTTAATGGAGAGTTTCAGTTTTGCAAGATGAAAAACAGTTAAGATGGTACCATCTTAGTATTTTACCACATTGAATAAATAGGGAAAAAAAGCCGTGGTAAGATTTCAAAGCACAGTGGCAAGCAGCTAACCAGACGCTGGCTGCACACTCCTCAGCCAGGCTCCTGTCTCTCTCATTCCCGCTGCCGTCCTTCTTCCCTTGCCTGCTTGACTGTTTACTTTCTCTCTTCTCCTGCAGGGTACAGAACCTTTTTTCCTGCCAAGGGCCATTTGAATATTTATAAAATCATTCACAGGCCCTACAGTTATCAACTTAGGGGCCTGGTGGGTTAAGCCACAGCCCGCAGCGCTGGCATCAAGTCCTGGCTGCTCCACTTCTGATCCAACTCCCTGCTCATGTGCCTGGGAAAGCAGTAGAAGATGGCCTAAGTGCTTGCGCCCCTGCACCCACAGGTGAGACCCAGAGGAAGCTCCTGGTCCCTGGCTTTGGCCTGGCCTAGCCAAGGCCATCTGGAGAGTGAACCAGAGGATGAGAGATTCTCTCTCTCTCTCCTCCTCCTCCTCCTCCTCTCTTGGTGTAATTCTGACTTTCAAATAAATAAATCATTTTTTTTTAAAAAGAGTATCAACTTAAAAATTGGCCTGTTATAGGTTCATTGAGTTTTGGGTCTTACCTGTGGTTGCCATGGCAGGGCCAGACCACATGATTCTGTGGGCCAGACCTTCCTCATCCCTGTGACCAAGAGTCATTTATTTATTTTGAATTTTTCTGACCATTTTTTGCGGTATTGTTATTTTGTAGTTTTCAGCTTATACATCTTGTGTGTTTTGTTAGATTTACACCTAAGTATTTCATTTTTTTTTTGGCAATTGTAAATAGTATATTGTTTTCAAGTTTTATTTACTTGAAATTCATAGACACAGAATTCTCTGTCTGCTGCTTCACTCCCCACATGTCTCCCATAGCTGGGGTGGGCCAGGCCAAAACAAGGAGCCCAGGACTCCATCTGGGTCTCCCACTTGGGTGGCAGGGACCCAAGCACTTGAGCCATTCCCTGCTGCCTGTCAGGGTGCACACGGCAGGGAGCTGGATCAGAGCAGAGCAGGGACTGGAGCTCAGGTCCTCTGCCGGTGGGTGTGGCTGTCGTACATGGCATCTTACCTGCTGCACCACAGTGCCTGCCCCCATATTTTATTAAGTTGTGTTTAGTAAGTTCACTGCTAGTATATTGAAATACAGTGGATTTTTGTATGCTTTTGACCTTGTAGAACTCAAAGTTGTAGGTGTGTGTGTATTTTCTCTATAGACCGTCATATCATTTGCAAAGAGGGACAGTTTTATTCCTCCCTTCCTGCTCCGCAGGCCTTTTCTTTTCTTTTCGCACTTGGTTGCGCTGCGTGGTACTTCCGGTGCTGTGTGGGCAGCAGTGGTGCGAGTGGTCCTCCTTGCCTTGTTCTCAGTCTTAGGAGGAAGGCATTCCATCTTTCACCATTCTCAGATACTTCAGCTGTAGGGTGTTTGTAGATCTTTATCAAGTTCAGTTGTTCGTTGTATGTCTGGGTTTCTGACAGTTTTTATCATGAGTAGATGTTGGCTTTTGTCACATGCTCTTTCTGTACCGAATGCTATGATCCCGTGATTTTCCTTTTCTTTAGCCTGCTAATGGGTTGCATTGATTGACTTTTGAACAGTGAACTGGACGTGCACCCTTGGAATATGCCTCATTTGGTCGTGGCGTGTAGTTTTTTCTTTATTTTGCATAATGCTGTGTGTTAACATAGTTGTGTGCTACATAACGGCATGTTGGTCAAGGATGGGCCAGTTACACAACGGTGGTCCCAGAAGCTCGTATCACCCAGTGACATCATAGCCCCCTTAGTTTGTGTAAACATTCTGTTTGCACAGTCATGAGCTTGCCTAACCATGCCTCTCTCAGAAGGTAGCTGGCCTTGTCTTTAAGCGATACATGACTGAAGTTAAGCATTTTTGCAAGGAATATTGGTTTGTAGTTTTTTATTTTCATAATGTCTTTTTCCAGTTATGGTATCAGGTGCACTAGCTTCAGAATGAGTGATTGGGATTCCCTCTGTCTGTTTCCTGGAAGAGATTATCTATAGAGTGGGCACTGGTTCCTTAAGCATTTAATAGACTTCTCTAGCAAAGCCATCTGCGCTGAGAGTTTATTTTTCTCAGTAAGTTTTAAATTTTGACTTCAGTTTTCTAAATAGTTGATGAGTTATTCAGATTTCCATTGTGCATTGGGTGAGTTGTGGCAGCCTGTGAGTTTGGAGGAATTGATCCATTTCAACGAGGTTGCCAGATTCGCTCGTGTAGAGTTGTTCGTCATCTTTCTTGTCCTGTTGATGTCTGCACGGACTGCGGTGGTGTCCCTGTTTTGTTCCTGTTAGTGCTTTGTTTCTTCCTTTTTTTTTTTTTTCTTTTTTCCTTTTTTTTTTTTAAAGATTTATTTATTTGAAAGTCGGAGTTACACAGAAAGAGAAGAGGCAGAGAGAAAGAGAGACAGAGAGGTCTTTCATCTGCTGGTTCACTCCCCAGATGTCTGCAACGACTTGAGCTGCACTGATCTGAAGCCAGGAGCCAGGAGCTTCCTCTGGGTCTCTCACGTGGGTGCAAGGGCCCAAGGACTTGGGCCATCTTCTACTGCTTTCCCAGGCCATAGCAGAGAGCCGGATTGGAAGAGGAGCAGCTGGAGCTAGAACCAGCACCCATATAGGATGCCGGTGCTTCAGGCCAGGGCGTTAACCCGCTGCACCACAGCTCCAGCCCCAACCAGGTGTTTTTTTTTTTTTTTTTCCTATCTTACTGATCTTTTCAAAGAACGTAATTTTTTTTAAAATTTTTGTTTTTGATAGGCAGAGTGGACAGTGAGAGAGCTGTTGGTTCACCCTCCAATGGCCGCTGTGGCTGGCGTACTGCGCTGATCTGAAGCCAGGAGCCAGGTGCTTCTCCTGGTCTCCCATGGGGTGCAGGGCCCAAGCACTTGGGCCATCCTCCACTGCACTTCTGGGCCAGAGCAGAGAGCTGGACTGGAAGAGGGGCAACCGGGAAAGAATTCGGTGCCCCAACTGGGACTAGAACCTGGGGTGCCGGCGCCGCAGGTGGAGGATTAGCCTAGTGAGCTGCAGCGCTGGCCAGAACTTAATATTGTTTCATTGCTTTTTCTCTTTTGTCAACTTCATTGCTGTATATTTTCATTTTTTTAACTTGTTAGTGTGAATCTATTTTGTCCTTATTTTTGTAGTTCCTTTTTTTTTTTTTGAAGATTTATTTATTTATTTGAAAGTCAGAGTTATAGAGAAGGCGAGGCAGAGAGAAAGAGAATCTTCCATCCACTGGCTCATTCCCCAAATGGCTGCAATGGCCAGGGCTGGGCAAGGCTGATGTGGGGAACTAGGAGCTTCTTCCAGGTCTCCTGTGTGGGTTTAGGGGCCCAAGGACTTGGGCCATCTTCTCTTGCTTTCCCAGGCACACTTAGCAGGGAGCTGTATCAGAAGTGCGGCAGCCGGGACTCCAACCGGTACCACAGGTGGCAGCTTTTACCTGCTATGTCACAGCGCTGGCCCCCCTCGTGTCCTGTCTTGTGTAAAAAGTCTCTGCCCCTACGCTGGTACGGGATGTGGGACGCTGGCTCTGCAGGTGGCAGCTTTACCTGCTGTCCCACAGCTCCGGCCCCTGATTTTGTAGTTCCCTGGGGTGAGTGCCTAGATTGCAGATTTAACACTTTTCCTGTTTTCTGACATAAGCACTGCTTTAGCTGATTTCCCCAAAATTTGGTGTTGTATTTTAATTTTCACTCAGTTAAATGTCTTTTTTATTTTTCCTCAAACGTCCCCTTTGACTTACAGATTATTTAAAAGTGTGTTTGCTTCTCAGCTATTTAGAGGTTGTCTCCTCCGCTGTGTGTCCTTGGTTTCTTGCCTGACTCCACTGTGGCCAGGGCACACACTCTGCATGATTTCAACTGCTGAGGTTTCGCGGCTCAGGACGTGCTGTGTCTCGGCGCCTGGCTTCAGAACAATGTTGTGTTCTGCTGTTGTTCCAGAAATGTCAGATTGAGCTGGGTGACAGTGAGTTCATCCATTTCTTACCTGGTTGGTCTATTAATTGTTGAGAGAGAACTGTTGTGGATTTGTTCATTTTTCCTTTTGGTTTTATCAGTTCTTGCTTCACATAGTTTTCAGTTTAGTGCATGCACATTTAGGATGGCACATGTATGGTATTCATGGTTTTTAATTATACTTTTTAGAAAAATAGGGAAAAAATACCTCTACTCTACTTCCCAGAAACAGGAGATGTTTTAAAGATATAAAAGATAGTTTTAAAAATGCCCTCTGCCAGCTGTGCGATTGTGATAAGTGCCTCCCATCCCCAACGCTCCCCTTAAAAGTCACCGGGCTAGCAGAGTGATTTTCCGTACCTTGTCTGTATTACGACTCTGTTTCTTGTTCTGGTCACATATGGGATCTTTCAAGCCATGGCAGGCTTCTATTACTCATTGCTCCTGGAGCTTGCAGACAGCAGAATGGCTTATTTTGGGCACTGCTGTCAGTGTTTGCATCCATGGAACTGATACTTCCTCTTCCTTGGGATCCATGCCCATGTCTAACAAGTAGCCTTCGTGTGATTCAGGAAACCTAGACAGCTGATGTTGTAGAAACATTTTTTGTTCCAGATGATTCTTTCCTGTTAATCCTGAAATTTTCAAGGATGTTGCAGATAAAATGGATGCTTTTTTCTTTCCAGAAAAGTGGAACAATTGCAGAGCCCATTTGGCTCGGGTGGCTGAAATGCTGGCATCTGCCCAACTGGATGATAACAAATTGCAACTCAAACCAATTAATCTCATCTGTAGTTTAATGGAGGTTTTTTTCTGTTCCCAGCTGTCTAGTTAGAAAAGCTGTATGTATTGTTAGTCTGCCTTGATGAAATTCTTGTCATTTGACAAAGAACAATTAGCAAGAAATTAAGCAAATCATTGCTTCTTGCCTTATCACGGATAGTTCATGGAGTCTGGTGTCGTTTGTAATGGGGCAGCTTTCAGTGTACCATAAAAGTGACAGTGCCCAGAAAACACTGGTCAGGGGAATAGCAAGAGCCATTTTCAGTTCAGGAGTACAGTGCAAATTGGCTTGAAAAATGCAGAGACCCTGATTGTCCTGTCATTAATACTCCTTCTCCAAATTGGTTTCAGAAGCACATGGAACATGTTACTTAAAAATTTAACTGGTAACCCTAGGTATAAAAAACAATTTTTTCTAAAGATTATTTATTTGACAGACAGAGTTACAGACAGAAACAGGGAGAGATCTTCTATCCACTGGTTCACTCCCCAGACAGCTATAACGACCACGGCTGAGTGAGGCTGAAGCATGGAGCCGTGAGCTTTTTCCCGGTATAGGGGCCAAAGCACTTGGGCCACCCTCCGCTGCTTTCCCAGGCACACTAGCAGGGAGCTGGATCGGAAGAGAAGCAGTTGAGACTCGAACCAGTGCCCATTTGGGATGCCAGTGCTACAGGCAATGACTTTACCTGCTACACCACAGCGCTGGACCCTGAAAAACAAATTTTATTTTGAAAGTCATAGTTACAGAGACAGAGAGAGGGAGAGAGAGAGGCTGACTCCATCTGCTGGTTCACTCCCCAGATGGCCACACTGCCAGCACTGGGCCAGGCCAAAGCCAGGAGCTAGGAGCTTCATCTGGGTCACTCACATGGGTGCAGGGGCCCAAACACTTAGGCCATCTTCCTCTGCATTTCCCAAGCCATTAGCAGGGAACTAGATTGGAAGTGGAGCAGCCAGGACATGAACCAGCGCCTGTATGGGATGCTGGTGTTGGGCGTGGCGGCTTTACTCTCCACAGCACAGCACTGGCTCCAAAACACAAACTTCTAAGAGTAACATGCGTGCGCTGTACAACTACAGCGGCTAACGTTCGTCATGCTCGGCTTTCTTTAGATGCTCATTGTCAGTCTCAGTCCTGAGTCAAGGAACATAATTGCATGAAAATGAATTCTTAGCTAAATGTTAGGTTCAAGACGCATTCAATACCCTGGTATCAACACCTGTTCCTTCAATTCTGCAGAAAGAACAGGGAGGGTATAGGAGGTCCGAGGTCAACTTTGGCAGAGATGCGGTTTGACAGGTGGTTGATGGAGGAGAATGAGAGGGCGGGGCGGAGGGGCGGCAGTCAGCGAGGCAGAGGAAGCCTGCGCAGGGAGCGTCGTGGGCAGGAGGAAGGAGGAAGAGGTGGCCGTGAGGGCCGGGCTGGGCCCCCTGCCAGTGAGAAGGAACGAGGCAGAAGCGGGAGAGCTGTGAGGGGTGGGTCCAGGGCTGGAGTGTTAGCAGGGTTCAGGTGGGTGCTGGGCTGCCCGTCCGTCTTTCCCTTCAAGACTGAAGGGAAGCAATGAGAGAGGGATGGACATTCTGAGGAACTTCGCTGAGGATTTCTGAGACTGTGACAGATGTACCAGAGGTGGCTGTCGTCTTTCTGTAACGAGGGAAGGTCGCGTTTACCTGCCTGGTCTCAGGCTGGAACGTGGGTGGTCTCATGAAGTGATTCAGTGGGTGACAGGGCGTGCAGAGCCTGGAGCTGGGGGTCCTCTCTGTCCCTCTAGCCCGCCAGCGAGTCTCAGGACAGGGCCTGAGTAGCAGACCCTTGGTCAGCGTTCTCCCTGGAGGGTTTGGGGGAGCTACCTAGGGTGCTGAGCCCATGTGACACCGGGCATTGAGAAGCGGCTCCTTGGGTGCAGGTCCCAAAAAGCCCTCTCCTGTCTGTGGTGTTGTGGGAGCTGCTTTTGCAGGGAAGCATGGTCCTTCCTCACTGGCCTGCACTCTGGCTTCTGAGATCACCATGCAGTAGGAACTGGGGTGGCGTTTCCCATGTTGACAGCCTTCTGGGTGGAAAGCCAGACTGTGATTCTAAGAACAATGACACTGTATTGGAAAGCCAGTTACATTTAAGAAAAGTGCCAAGGCCCCTGTCTCAAGGCTTCCATTGGTTTTCTAAATATAGTGCTCTTTGACCACCTGCGTTGATACATTATTGCTTTGATGGAGCTTTATTGAGTAGCTCTTTGTGCCTATACTGGGCTGATGGTGTTGGAAAGATAGACCCTCAAGGCCGGCACTGTGGCACAGTGGGTTTAAGCCCTGGCCTGCAGCACCGGTATCCCATGTGGGCGACAATTCAAGTCCTGACTGCTCTACTTCCAATCTAGCTCCCTGCTAATAACCTGGGGAAGCCGTAGAGGATGACCCAAGCCCTTGGGCCTCTCCACTCATGTGGGAGACCTGGAAGAAGCTCCTGGCTCCTGGCTTTGGATCGGCCCATTGTAGCCATTTGAGGAGTGAACTAGCAGATGGAAGGCTTCTCTCTCTCTCTCTCTCTCTCTCTCTCTCTGTAACTTTCTCTTTCAAAGAAATCTTTAAAAAAAAAAAAAGACCCTCTCCTTGCAGCAGTTGCAGCATCTCGACTTCCAGATCGGGGAGGGGTGAGGAGGCCATGCGAGGAGAGTTGTTTGTCTCCAGTTACCCTGGGTCCACGGCAGAGCCTGCGCTCAGACCCCCATCTCCAGCCCACCCTCAGCTCTTTCCACTGATTGCCCTCCACCTGCGCCCTTGAGCTGCCAGCCCATTTGGGAAGGGCCACAAAGTTCCAGGGTGTGAATGACAGGGTCAAAGGACCGGAGTTAGATCTGAAGTGAGGGATGGGCACTTGGTGTTTAAGACTCAGCTCAGTAGGACAGAGGTGTGGAACACCAGGTCTCCCTGTCCCTCTTTGTGGCCTGGATGATGGCCTGAATCTCCCCCCACACTGCGGGGAAGGGAGCTGCTGATTCGTGGATACCTCTGGTGCTCCTGGCAATGCTACCCTCCTCTCAGTTATGTACAGTTAGGCCACAGGCCCCTAGGTGGGATCTGGGCCTTCATGGCATCCTGCTACCGCGTCTTCCTCATTCCTCGTGGGCACTGGGTCCGCCTGGTCTCTTCCACTGTTTGCAGAGCCTGTGGACCGTGACTCCTCTCCCCAGGTATGTGCCCCGTGGTTCTGCACTGAGGCCAGGCCCTTGCCCGTAGGGTCTCAGTCCTCAGAGTTGGTCCTGTGTACAGCACTGAGGTGCCGCATGGGCTGTGGAGACAGCTGCTCCTCGGGTAACCTCAGGGCGTGTGTTTCTAAGACCCCAGCTCTGCTTCCTTGGGACAACATTGGGTAGACCTGGAGATGTGTCTTGGAATGTGTCTCAGCAGAATAAGACTGTAGACCCAGCTCTGGCTTTTTCCCTCTATTTAATCCAGAGTGTTTTCAAGAAAAGTAATTAGCCTGTAGGCTAATTCCCAGAGTAAAACAGAGTCACTGTAAAAAAAAAAAATCAATGAAAAAAATGACAAAAATCACTGATGGCAACCCAGTATTTACATGTTGGCTTTACCTAGTAGTCTTCTTTAAAAAAAGAAAAACTTATTTGACAGAGAGACAGAAAAAGAGACAGGCAGGTCGACAGAATTCTTATCTGCTTGTTCTCTTGCCAAATGCCCATAACAACTAGGTCTGGGCCAGGTCAAAGCCAGGAGCCAGGAACACAGCCCAGGTCTCTCACATGGATGGCAGAGATCCAACTACTGTAGCCATCACCTGCTGCCTCCCAAGGTGCGCAGTAGCAGGAAGTTGGAGTCAGAAGTAGAGCTGGGAATTGAACCCAGGCGCTCTGATGGGGAAAGTAGGCGTCCTGAACAGTGCACCACAGTTCCTGCCCTAACCATGCAATCTTAAACAACTTTGAGTCTCAATTCTCTGATCTATAAAATGGTGGTTATTCTCTCAGCTACCATTTATTAAGCATGCTTGTACCAGTCACTGTTCCAGACGGTTGGAATGAACACATGGGTGAGGGGTGGGGTGCAAATGCTGTTTCACAGAGAACCTTAAGTTCACAGTTTGGGACCTGTGGTGAGTCACTGGGGATGGGCAAAGTCAGGCAGTAAACGTGGGGAATAAGTGAGTGATGTGGTAGGTGGAAGGTGACAGTGGTGTGGAAAGACAGGCAGAGCAGGGTGAGGGGTGCAGGAGGCCCGGGTGGGTGCTGTGTCTCCACACAGCCACTGGCCCCAGGATAGTCCCGAGAGCTGAACAAGATGCTCCTCGTCTGCGCCCGACGCCCTGCGCCTGCTCAGCCCACTGTTGCTGCTGGCGCTGTCGTTACTCCCAGGGGATCATTGGCCGTGCCGAGCCTTTCTGCAGGTCTGCGGCGGCTCGTCCACACTGCCTGACCTAGAGCACATGTGCGAATCAGCCAGGGCACAGGGTCCGCCCTTCCCAGCTGCTGTGCCGCTGCCTCCCACCCCAGTGAGTCTACAGTCTTGGGCTCTGGCTTTGCCGCTGCCACCCAGGAGCTGGGCTGCTACGGGCAGTGAGATGAGAGGAAGCAAGGGAGCCCGGTGCGGGCAGCGAGGCGCTGTGTACTGTGCGCTGCTCCTTGGGCACTGCGGGGCTTTGTTCCCTGATTCAGACTCACGGCCAGGGCCGCTGCACTGCCTGGCCTCTCTCTCCCTGTCTGTCTCCTGCCCAAGGGTCCTACAGGAGCATCTCAGTGAGGAACTAACCCCCTCCTGCTTCCTCTTTGCTGGGAGGCCAGCAAGGGCCAGGCCCCCTTTGGTGGATGTTGTCCAGTTTCCCCTCCACGAGTCGTTTCTCTTCCGGGAAGGGCGTCAAGCTGCCCGATGCCCAGTCGCTGAGCTGCAGGTTATGCAGCTGTTGCCGTGCACGTGGGTGGAAAATGGTTATGTGCTGTTTTCTGAAAGCGGAAGTTTGAATATAGGGACCAAGAGATCTTCATTGGGATGGGAGCGAGGTGTGAGGGAAGATTTGTGCAAGGTCAAGAGCAGGTTCCCTGAGTGACCCCTCCTAGCGCGTGTGTGGACTCCCAGTCTGAAGCTTCACACAGACTGATTGTGCTCTCAGCCCCTGTCGAAGCCATTGAGTTCGCAGACACCTGAGGGCAGGACAAGACCTTGTCTTCCATGCTGTGCTTGGGAGGGAGATGTGTCTGGGAGGAACCTCTTGGCAGTGGTCCCCAACCTCTGGAGGTGGGCCTGACGTTCCTGACTTTGAAAGCTTGATTCCAAGGTGCAGCCAGGTTTCAGAACCAGTGCAGAGTGCGGACACCTAGTGTAAGGGGCCCGCAAGTGGCTTGTGTGGCAGCTAGTCTCCTGAGCCCTCCTGGTCTTCTTCCGGCACAGCACGTGTTCAGGGCTGTAGGCCGGAGCCTGGAACCCTCTCCAGGAGGACTTCGGATGCGGGTTTTTCTCATTAAAGCTGTGCAGTGTGAGTACTGGTGGCCTTTGAGCTGTGCTGTGCTTTCCCAGGCCCCCCTCTGTGGAATTAAAGAACCTGGAAGGAATGAAAAGCAGGGTCATCAGCATACATTTCCCTTTGATCGGTGGCAATAAAGAACAAAGGACAAAAATGCACTTTACAGAAGATCCCTTTTTTTCTAAAGTCTGTGAGGTCCCCAGCACCCCTCCCCACCGTCTCTGTTTCTGAGGTTCTTTGTTTTGAGGGCAAGGAGGCTCACAGAGACTGGGGAGAGGGGGAGGCGGTGCCTTGTCCCTAGAATTGGTGGCTGCTCGCCTCTCTGACACTGCTCCTTTTCCAGGGCTAAGGGCCGCTGAATGACTGACTTGATAAACATGTTCTTTTTGTTTTGTTAAATTCCCAATGGCTAACCTAAATATTGTGAAGATGGGATGCCAATGTAATGCATGATGGCTTTGAGTGACGTCACCTGTGCTGTGATCTGGGACCCATCACTGTCTGTGTTGCGACTGGCCTGAGAAGCAAAGACCCAGCTACATCCTGCCAGGTCAGAGGCGACCAAGCAGCCTTCTCTGGGGTGGGCTGTCATTCAAGCCGACAGCAAGCCGCCCTGGGTGGGTTTCCCCATCTGGTCATGTGTTTTGGTCTTTCCCTCAGAAACACCCGCTCTTTTTAGTCGGAAAGGCAATAATTTGTAGGAGATAGTTAGCTCTATTTACCCCAGCCCCTTCCTCTCCCTTTACCTTGCCCCAGTAGCCTAACAGGTGCAGCGGTCCACTCTTTGGGTGGTGTGGTAGTGAAGCCAGCCTGTCCCCTGCCACAGCTCACTCTGAGTACAGCCAAGGGAGGAAGCACCCTGGATCCCTCCCATGTGCCAGCCTTGTGCTTTGCACACGTTAGTGCATCTTAGTCCCTACAGTAGCCCTCTAAGATGGCTTTATTACCCCTGTTTTCTAGGTAGGGAAACGTGGCGTGGCCACAGAGCTAGTAACACTGCAGGGACTTGAACCCAGGTCGCACTGGTCAAAGTGAATTGTCTTTCCCTGTAGTCACACTCTCCCAGTCCCTTCCTGGGGCAAGGGTCAGCCTGAGGGGACCTCGGTGGCACACACAAGATGACTGACTGCTGTCATTCTTCCTTCATAGGCTAAATAGCGTTTCACATCTGGGAGAGCTGGGCCTTTGTGGCTCAGGCCTCTCAGACTGTCACTGTCCAATCCCCGTGCTGCCGGCTGGCTTAGATGCGCAGGCTGGCTTCGATGTTAATTTGTGCAGAGTCATCGAGGAGGTGTGTGTGGCAGTTCTCCAGGGCTGATGTTTTGAGCCTGGCTTGGATTCTGAGCATGCTCACCTTCTGTGTTTGCCTGTGAATGTACAAAACATTTTCAGTGCTAAAAGCCAGGTATCACAGAACATGAAATTGCCATGTGGAGGAACGATTCTAGTTGAGGTCCCAGATGCATGACTTTGATCTCTTGGCAGCTAGATTGGGCTTTCTGGAGCCCGGGAGGTTGTGGATGTTGACACCTTTATAGGGGTCTACGTGGAGTGTGGCTAAACTGCAATTGCTTTTAGAGACATCACTTTGAATTACTTGACTTCACACTAGAAACAATGGTGTATTAACGTAGGCGTTGGCAGGTGAAGCGAGGGCAGGGATGGAAAGGGGGTTCGGAGCACAGTGAGCAGTTGTTTGACTTCTTCTGTGGTCTCCCAGGCAAGTCTCACCAAGTTGGCTCCATCCCACAGCTGGTGGCAGACGCCAGCACAGGAAAGCCTCACCCACCGATACGGAGCTCCCCTTGGGGCTGGTGGCAGGGTTGGGGGACCCACATTTGGGCACCATGGGCAGATTCCATTGGATGATCTTTAAACATTTAATTGTTCAGTAACTCTTTTGGAAATATTTATTTATTTATTTGAAAGGCAGAAATACAGAGAGAGAAAGAGCGAGAGAATGTGTGAGTTTCCATCTGCTGGTTCACTCCCCAGATGGCTGCGAGAGCCAGGGCTGGGCCAGGAGCCAAGATCATCTTCCAGGTTTCCCTTGTGGATGCAAGGGCCCAAGTTCTTTCTGCTGTTTTTAACCCCTGTTCAGTAACCCTTTTGTGGGCAGAGAGAAAATGCTTTCAAATCAAGAGAAACCATGTGCCTCTGTAACTTCAAAATAGCAAATTCATGACGTGAATGTGTTATGTGAGGCTTTTTCCAAGTCAGACGACTGTTTGGAGGCCTATTAAGTGGTTTAAAATTCAGATGGTAGAAATCAGTCCTTCATTCCTGGGAAATGGCCTGATGCATGCCTAGCAGAGTTTTATCTGTGACCGTGGGCCTGACATACCCCTTCTCCGTCCAGCTCCGAGTTGATGGGAGGGCTGAGGGCTGCTGGTCCCGTGGCCTGCTCAGTGGAGGGGACAGGGCGGAGTTGTGGCCTGCTCAGTGGAGGGGACAGGGCGGAGTTACCTGGCTCCGGGTGTCTGTTTTTGCCCAGTGATGTTCGATCCATTTTATCACTTTTAATGGAATGCCCTCCAGAGACTTACTTGATTAATTCTCCTTTATGCTGCCTGTGGTTACAAACTCAAAGTGAGAAAACCTACACCCTCAGATCAGGGTTTCTTTGCCCTGATGCTATTGACATTTGGGGCTGGGTGGTTTTTTGTTTTGTCAGATACACACTCAGAGTTGCGACAAACAGAATAACTCCAGTCACCACCAGGTGGTCCCTGAGGAGCAGGCTTTTCCCGTTGAGAACCCCTGCCTTAGAGCGAGGAAGGCAGGCTTGCTAACATCTCTGTGTGTGCTCAAGCCCCTAGGAGACCCTCGTAGTCCCAGTGAAAATGCGAAAAGGAATTTGGATTTCTACCCAGTTGGCTAAAATAATAGCTTAGAAGCAGTTTCATTTCAGAAAGACGTTTTTAATGACTTGTCTGAGATAAATGTGAGAAGACTAGAAATAGCTGTTGTTTTGTTTTAATGAGCGAATCAGGGAAGTTCCAGAAGGGCGCTGACTTTCTGGAAATACATTTCTGAGCCGTGCCGCTTGCCGACAGTGTTCACGATGCACCCGCGAGTTGCCCCCACCCACCCTGTCTTGGCTGAGTGGGCCGTGGCTGGGCCCGAGTGCACGTGGGAATACATGGACAGGGGCACCGCGCCTTCCTCAGGGCACTTGCAGCCGCCTCTGAGCCGGAAGCCGCGGACCACGTCGGGACTGGAAACAGCCCCAAGGTGTTTTTCAAACTGTACTCGCTCAGCAGCTGAGGTTACTTTTCCTTCAAAGTACGTGCCTGGAAACGCAGGCTGTGAAACAGGGCAGACCAGTGGAAGTCGGGGTGAAACGGGCGCCTGAGCTCCCCACTGCCCGCTCAGCCGCGCCTTTCGTGTGACAGGGCTGGTGGGAAGGGGGCTGGCGCGTGGCCGGATGGCACTCTGGTTTTGCTTTTTCCCTATGTCCCCTGTGTCTTCTGCTTAAGGTAGAAGTGACTTTCACAACCATAAACCTAGATGAGGACAACAGTGCTGCCCGTTGCTCTCGGTCTGTAGAAGCAGATACAGAGGCATTACGAGGATTTTGATTTTTTATTGTTCAAGTACCCAGGAAAGACAAGCAATAATGAGCCCCCGGCCCCTAGACTTTAAAGACTTTCCTTTGCTGTCTCATATTGGCCTTACATGCATCTTCAAACTCTAATGGATAAGAATTTTTTTTTTATATAGGTAGCCACAGTAGAGCTCTGGGACTATGTTTACCATAATCCTCTACCCCTCCCCCATCCTCTATCCACATCATTCCTGTGGACCGCAGTGTAACCTACACAGGGGATACAAGCTTGCTTCAACATGGACAGGCAGGCCCAGCAGGCAGCAGGCAGCAGGCATACATCCATATATTTAGCTTATTCTGCATTTAATAGCAGGTTTAGGGACCCTCAATGTACCAGGACCTAAGTTTACAGTAATGAGCACAGCAAAACAGACCAAACATAGCCCCTGTCCTGGGCTTGTTAAAAATGGAATTTTTTTACTTCCTTGAGCATAAAGCTGAAGAGAACAAGTTGGTTTCAGGCTGGCAGGGTGGACAGCGGGTGAGACAAAGATGATGGGGGAAGGGTGAGCTTGGAAGTTGGGGGCGGCAGGCCCCCTGACACAGTGCTAGTGTGATTCTTGAGTAGGCGAGATCGTTTGAGCCTCACAGCCCTGCAGACTTGCTGTCCGAGGAGTGTGTGTTAGCCGGCGCAGGCTGTGTTGTATGTGTGGCTCAGAAATCCCTGCTGTGGCGTGGCACGGTGCAGGACAATGACAGGGCAGGCAAAGCTGGCAGGCAGCTTGGTTACGCACTTGCTGCCTTGGGGTGGGGAGGTATGGCCAGAGTTGAGTTATTTACAGATGAAATTTTATTCTCTAATAGTACTTGCTATTTTCACAAAACAGCACACAAAAAGACCTGGGAATTTCACATAGAAAAATAGTCCATAGTCTAAAGGCTACTGCTATGGCTCAGTGGGTTAAGCCGCTGCCTGCTGTGCCAGCATCCCATGGGAGCACAGGTTCAAGTTCTGGCTGCTCCGCTTCCCATCCAGCTCCCTGCTAATGAGCCTGAGAAAGCAGCAAAAGATGATCCAAGTGCTTGGGCCCCTGCACCCACATGGGAGACCTGGATTGAGTTCTAAGCTCCTGGCTTTGGCCTGTACCAACTGTTGTGATCACATGGGGAGTGAACCAGTAGATGGCAGATCCATTCTCTCTCTCTCTCTCCCTCCCCCCTTCCCCTCCCTCCCTCTCATTCAGGTAAATAAATAAATCTTTTTAAAAAAGGAGAGAGGGAGGAAGCAAGAAAGGAAAGGAGGAGGAAGGTCCATCAGGGCACCAGGAGTTTACCTGACACCTTGCTCAGTTGCTGCCTCATGTTCTTCCCTCCTAAGTTTGAAGCACTCTCATTGATTGATCTTAGGAAGACTACTTGGTTTGCTCTTTTGATAAAATTATACCTTTGGGCTGGTGCTGTGACATAGCGGGTTGAGTCCTGTCTGCAGTGCCCACATCCAATGTGAGTGCCAGTTCAAGTCCCAGCTGCTCTACTTCCAGTCCAGCTCCCTGCTGATGGGCCTGAGAAAAGCAGTGGAAGATGGCCCAAGTCCTTGAGCCTCGTATCCTTGTGGGAGACCCAAAAGAAGCTCCTGGCTCCTGGTTCCTGACTTTATATCATTTCAGCTCCAGGCTTGTGGCCCTTTGGGGAGTGAACCAGCAGATGGAAGATCTCTCTTTATCCATCTCTCTGTAACTGCATCTTTAAAAAGAAAGAAAGAGGGGAGGGATTGAGGGAGGGAGGGAGGGAGGGAGGAAGGAAGAAAAGAAAGAAATCAAGGAAAGAAGCATGCTTTCCATCAAAAATCCATTACAGTGGAATTATTTGAAACGTCCCTTCCTTTCATCCATTTCTTTTTTTAAGAAAAGATTTATTATTTATTTGAAAGACAGAATTACAGTGAGAGAGAGAGAGATATCTTCTATCAGCTGGTTCACTCCCCAAATGGCTGCAATGGCTGGAGCTGGGCTGACCTGGAGCCAGGAACCAGGACCTAGGGCTTCTTCCGGGTCTCCCACAAGGGATGCAAGGGCCCAAGCACTGAGCCATCTTGTGCTGCTTTCCCAGGTGCATTGGCAGGGAGCTGCATCAGAAGTGGAGCAGCTGGAACTGGAACTGGCACCCGTATGGGATGCCTGCGCTGCTGCCAGTGGCTTAACTTGCTATGTCACAGTGCCAGCCCCACCTTCATCCATTCTGTATGGATATATTCCATATATGAAATTAAAGGTTACTAGGAAAGAAACATGTGACAGTATAGAGGTTTATATGCTCACTTGATTTTATCTGCTACAAACCTTACAAGTTGGTTAATTAAGAATTTTTCTTTAATTTTGTAGCAAATGTGTTTTGAGGACAGAAAAATAAATTTTGGGAACCATTGGCTTAGCTTGCAAATTTAAACCACTTGGTTTCTCACTAGGTTTAATAGTTGGTGTGGTTTTTAACTGGTCTTTCTCTGTAGACAGTGGCCTCATTCACATAATGGGTCACAATGGATCTAAAGGAGCACCTGGTCTCCAACTATATGCATAAACTTAAGGTTTTTGTTCCAGTAAGGATCATACCAAAGTGGGCAAATGTTCCTCTCAAACTTTGTGATAGTTTTCAAAATGAGTGACATTCATGAATTAATTCATGATCCCAACATAGGGGGAATTTCAGGAAGTTGATGGAAAATGCATATTATGAAAAAACTATGTTTATAATTCAAAAATATTGTGCACCAAAATAAACTTTTTTTTTTTGAGACATTTATTGTGCGGCCAGCATTGTGGCATAGCAAGTAAAGCTGCCCACCTGCAGTGCCAGCATTCTGGATGGGCATCGGTTCGAGGTCCCACTGTTCCACTACCAATCCAGCTCCCTGCTAATGGCCCTGAGAAAGCAGCAAAAGGTGGCCTGAGCGCTTGGACCCCCTACACCCATGTGAGAGACCTGGATGGAGTTCCCAACTCCTGGCTTCAGCTTGGCCCAGCCCTGGCTGTTTGCAGCCATTTGGGAGTAAACCAGTGGGAGTGAACCAGTGGATTAAAGGGTGCTCTCACAGTCGCTCTCTCTCCCCCGTAGCTCTGCCTTTCAAATAAATAAAATAAATCTTAAGAAAGAGGCCCGCGCCGTGGCTCACTAGGCTAATCCTCCGCCTTGCGGCGCCGGCACACCGGGTTCTAGTCCCAGTCGGGGCGCCGGATTCTGTCCCGGTTGCCCCTCTTCCAGGCCAGCTCTCTGCTGTGGCCAGGGAGTGCAGTGGAGGATGGCCCAAGTGCTTGGTCCCTGCACCCCATGGGAGACCAGGAGAAGCACCTGGCTCCTGCCATCAGATCAGTGCAGTGCGCCAGCCGCGGCGGCCATTGGAGGGTGAACCAACAGCAAAAGGAAGACCTTTCTCTCTGTCTCTCTCTCTCACTGTCCACTCTGCCTGTCAAAAAAAAAAAAAAAAAAAAAAAGAAAGGGAGGGAGGGAGGGAGGAAGGGAGGGCAGGCAAGAAAGAGGGTGGGAGAGAGAGAGAGAGAGATCTTCCCTCTGCTCATTCACTCCCGAGATGACCACAATGGCTGAAGCTGGGGCCTAGAACTCCATCCGGGTCTTCCCCGCAGGTGGCAGGGAACCAAGTGCTGGGGCCGTTTTCTGCTGCTTTCCCAGGTCCATTAGCAGGAGCTGCATTGGAAGCGGCACATCTGGGACTTGAACTGGTGCTTGTGTGTGATGCCAGTGTTGCTGGCTGAGGCTTAACCTGCTGCACCACAGCACCAGCCCCTCCTATGACCCTTTTGAAACGTATGTTTGTGCTGACAAAATGTGAAGACCCAATTTCCTACAGTGTAATTCACCTGTTTGTTGCATGGGTGGTTGGGCAGGGGTACGCGGAAGAGTTGAAGGTGAGTTTCTCGTCGCTGACCACGCCCTAGGGGTGCTGGTGATGGCATTGCAGCAGCGTCTCTCCAGAAAAAATTGCTGCTTTCCTCACTTTATGAATTGGTGAACGTATTATGGGCTGGTCAATATTTTTGTGATTTGATTGCTTTCAAAATTGAATGGCAAGACTGATGCGTACATGGTGGGGAGAATGTTTACAGAGGCCCATTCACAATTTTCTCCCCATTTTTGGCAGGAAGTAACTACGTGTCTGCCAGACTACTACAGATGGACTCAGCACCTCTTTATTAAACTCTATGAAGCCGGACTGGCCTATCAAAAGGAGGTGAGTTAAAGGCAGCCACACTGTTAAAATTCATTGTTCTCACAGAAGAAGCAGGTAAGCTCTGTTGCCATGATAGCCGTGGAAATGATCACTATGTTGTCGCTCCCCCTCTTCGCGGAGGAACGACACAGGACCCTGCACTGTTCTTTTGTCTGCTCGGCCCTTCCCGGGTTTGCTGCTGGTCCTTCCCGGGTTGGCTGCCGTCCCTCCACCTCCGTGGAAGGGCGGCTCCCCCTGCCACTTTCCCCACCTCTGCGGGGGAGCGGCACACCACCGGCCGGCTCTCTCGGGGGCTGCTCAGATGTTATCTGGATGTTCCCCTTAGATGTTCCTGGTGCATGTTGTCTCTCTCCTCCTTTATAGTCCTCTTCCACCAATCCCAACTCTGCTACCCACATGCCGAGTATGCTGCTCTCCTCCAATCAGGAGCAGGATCAGCTCCTGCAGGTCATCACTCAAGTTGGCGAGAGGCAGCTGCGTAGAAGTTGTTTACTCCCTTCTCAGCGCCATATTGTGGGAGAGCAGATGCATAGAATAAGTCTTAATTCCAGGAACTTAGTCTAGTCCGAGTTGCTCCCCACACTACGTCAGGTTCATGAAAATCACAGCAAACCCAGCACGTAGCTGCTGGCCTGGTTTAGTGCCTCTAAGACAGGAACCGGTTTTATTTCAACCCTGAACACCCAGCCAATAACCCAGTTTCTGTAGCCTGTAAGGAAATCAGGGAGAGAGTGTATGAGGGGCCCGGGCTTCTCAGCTTCTGCCCCTGCTCCCCGTCCCAGGTGTGTGGCTGGCTGGGCGCCGCGAGGTGGGGATCTCCCAGAGTGCAGGGGAAGATCAGAGGTAGGTGGTACCTGAAGGCCAGTGGTGCCCACGTTTGTTGTGACGAGAGGTTGATGAGCGTGGGTTAGGCTTGCAGCGGTGGGACATGAGGCTGCTCGCTGTAGTGTGGCCTAGAGCTGATAGCCACCAGCCACGTGGTGTGGTTTAAAATTAAGTTTAAAGTAATGAACATGGGCCGGCGCCGCGGCTCACTAGGCTAATCCTCCGCCTAGCGGCGCCGGCACACCGGGTTCTAGTCCCGGTCGGGGCGCCGGATTCTGTCCCGGTTGCCCCTCTTCCAGGCCAGCCCTCTGCTGTGGCCAGGGAGTGCAGTGGAGGATGGCCCAGGTGCTTGGGCCCTGCACCCCATGGGAGACCAGGAAAAGCACCTGGCTCCTGGCTCCTGCCATCGGATCAGTGCGGTGCGCCGGCCGCAGCGCGCCGGCCGCGGCGGCCATTGGAGGGTGAACCAACGGCAAAGGAAGACCTTTCTCTCTCTCTCTCTCACTGTCCACTCTGCCTGTCAAAAAAAAAAAAAAAAAAAAAAAGTAATGAACATGAAATAACATTAAAACCCAGGTCCTCAGCCACAGGAGCCAGGTTCCAAGTATGCAGAAGCCTCACATGGCAGCAGTGGTCTGGGCATCGCAGGTGTAGCACGTTTCCTCCCTGCCTGAGTGTCGATGAGGCGGCCCCCGGCAAGAAGGTCAGAAAGGACCAGCATGGGAGCCTCTAAGCCTTTATGCTTGGAACAGTCTCCTTTGATGGGAAGAATTTAATGACCGAGAAGTCATTTCCTTTCCTGTGGGCCCCATCACATTGCTTGGTTTTTCATGAATAATATTTATACAGTCACTGTGTGCTAAGATTTTAAATATGTAGAATTAAAACAGAGGCAAACGCGAAGGGCTCAATTTGAATTTCAGAATGAAACAAAAATGTCTTAGCTCTTGACAGCATAAAAATAACGGCACTAACAGAAATCAAGAGGTAAAATGAGGGAAGAGAAGTAGAACCAAGGGTGAGATTGATTATCCCTTCTTCTTCCCAAGCAAGAGGGAATAGAGATTTTTGTCTATTTTATTAGGGTTTCGTGGCTGTTAAAGCTACAGATGGCAAAAATGGCAAACAGTACAAGAGGGCTGGGGAGATGAGAGCAACGTATTCTGAGTATTTCTTACTTTGTAGCAGGGGCGGGGGGCGGTCAGTGAAGACAATCTAAAGGTGATACACCATAATCGAAGTGTGATCACATTTCGTGAAGTCGTCTCGGTTACCACCAAGAGGACTAACTGCCAGTACCCGCACAAAGGGAGCCAAGTTTTAATAACCATTTCACTCAACTACAGGTACTCTTCCGCACCAGAACTCAGTAATGGTAGTGTCTGCAGGGTTTGTGGAATGTAGAAGGCAGTGAACTTTCTCGACTGTTACAGTGCATTGATCTGTCTTGTACTTTGAATGGGATTTTCACCCAAGCATAATTTTATAGCGCCAGGCGCTGGCCGTGTGGAAACTGTTGCTTCAGTGAGCTGTGCGGTCTGTACAGCATTGGCACAGTTCATTGTGCAGCATCGTCAGAAGAGTTCTGAAGTGTGGGGGAAGCTGTCGGCTCCTGCCGAGCAGGTGGGACTTCGCCAAAATGCTCATTTTCCCTTGAAAGCTCATCTTTTCATTGGCAAATAGACCATAAATTGGAGTGACCAGCTCACTTCATTTTTGACAGGATGTTTACCAAATCCCTGCCTGTGGATAACCATAGTTTATTCCTTCACATAGAAATATAGTTTCCAAACAAGCGGCTAATCCACCTGACAACTCAGATACTCTCACAAGTACTTTTTCTTGAAGCCTTTGCACTTCGCAGGATAGCAGTTCTTTGTGCCTACTTCCTATTTTACCACATAAAAATATTAAAAATAATGTGTGCTCAAGGGTTGAGATTCAGTAACATTAATAAATATTACCGCTTCATCAACGACATTCTCAAGTACAATTGTTTTTTTCCCCTTATTCTGTGAGTACTACTTCTCTCTACTAGTACTTCTAGTACTAGGTTTTTGGTTTTTTTTTTTTTTAAGTATGTATTTATTTATTTGAAATGTAGAGAGACAAAGATCTTGCAACTGCTGGTTCACTCCCCAAATGCCCCCAAGAGCCAGGGCTAGGCCAGGCTGAAGCCAGGAGCCCAGCGCCCCACCTGGATCTCCCAGGTGGGTAGCAGGGGCCCAGGCATTGACCCATCATCCAAATAAGCAAGGAAGCTAGATTGCAGCCAGCACGTGGATATGAGATGCAGGCGTCCCAGGCAGCTTACCTGCTGCACCACAGTGCCCGCCCCTGCCTGGATTTGCATACTGGGCCACAGCCTTTCTCACCCTTGTCTTTGCACTGTTGGTGGAAATAGATCAGGTGCCATCTGAGCCCTGGGAGACACGAGCCCTCTGATTCTCAGTGAGTCTTGGGGAAGTTTTCCAACATGATCAGATTCTAGACCGGACTTCTGTGTTACAACAGGCAGTATTCACTTACCATCACACAATGGCCACTTGGCCTAAAAAGGCAGAGTAGAGAGTCCTTTCTCAGAGCGTCATTGGCTACTAGCGCGGTCTCTGGCTGGAGGCTGCAGAAAAGAGGGGTACAGATCCATTGTAAGAAGTACATTCATTGTTCAGGAGTAGGTAAGGAATGTGTGGCCCAGGAACAAGGGATTGTGCGAGTCTGCCTGGGGTGGCTGTGGGGTGGCTACGACAGTACAGACCCTCTGTGCACGTCGGCCGAGGCCAGTTGACCCGGTTGATAAGATGGACAGTTCTGTCCGCGTGCTCGCCAGACAGGGCTCAGCAGGTGTTTCGCTTGGGGTTTTCAGGCTTTTGGGGGCCAGGGCAGGTGCGGAGCGGGGGCCAGGGAGGGTGCGGTTTGTTCTCAGCACCTTCTGCGCACAACAAAACAGGCAAAGCCATGTGTTACCATCACTGCAGAAAGGAAATAGTTTTAGCTGCAGACCCCTTGGAAAGGCCTCAGGGCCCCGGGAGTTTGTGGATCTCACTTTAGGAAGCCCTGTACACTGTGTACAGCTTCTACTTCACTCCCCTTTATAGATCAGCAATATTGAAGGTTGCTTTAAACAATGTCTTTAAGTGTTTTTAGACTCTTCATTAACATCTGGGGCAAAACGAGAGTAAGAACTTTGTGGATAGAGTCTGACTGATGCTGTTCCACCAGCGTAAGCTCTCCCGGGCCAGCTGAATTTCTTAAAGCACCAGCACTGTTCTCTGTGCGGGGCGGGAGGTGAGCAGCTGTGAACGGTGCGAGACGAGGGCGTGCGTTCGAAGGTCCCAGGTCCTGACTGCAGCAGGCCCTGTGGTTTTATCAGAGCGTAATTTTCAAAAAGTTCAAAATGTGACTGCCGCACAATTATGAAATGAATGTGAGGTCAAGGACTTTATCCATCTGTTTAATGAACACAGAAACCAGTTCTTTGTAAGTCTGGTCCAAAGAAGATTTCAAAGAACAGAGATTTATAGAGTCAAATGCCAAAATGAAATTGCTAATAGAATCAAAACGGCTTAGTGGCCTACAAGGCAGTGACCCCCACCTTCCACGCTGTCTTTTCCATGAGACAGAAACACTGGTGCTGTGATAAGATGGGAGCTGTTTACATACTCTCAGGCAGTAATTATTTGCATGGCTGTCACTTTCTATAAGGGAACCTCTCCCCTTGCAGGGTTGTAAAATATACAGTAGTAAATAGGAAGTCAAATAAGAGTACACATTCCTTTAAAAAAAAAAAATGCAATAATCCCTAGGGAATATGGGCCTGCTAGACAATCCCAGTTTACACTGAAAGGACAACTGGCAGTTGCTTTTGCCTCTTGATAAATGTTAGATTTTTTTTTTTTTTTTTGACAGGCAGAGTGGACAGTGAGAGAGAGAGAGACAGAGAGAAAGGTCTTCCTTTCTGCCGTTGGTTCACCCTCCAATGGCCGCCGCGGCTGGCGCTCTGTGGCCGGCGCACCGCGCTGATCCGATGGCAGGAGCCAGGTACTTCTCCTGGTCTCCCATGGGGTGCAGGGCCCAAGCACTTGGGCCATCCTCCACTGCACTCCCTGGCCACAGCAGAGAGCTGGCCTGGAAGAGGGGCAACCGGGACAGAATCCGGCGCCCCGACCAGGACTAGAACCCGGTGTGCTGGCGCCGCAAGGTGGAGGATTAGCCTAGTGAGCCGCGGCGCCGGCCAAATGTTAGATATTTTTAAGAATTCTCATTATTTAGCATTCAGAAGCAAAAGGCTGGGAAGGGCGTTAGCGGGACAGTCACAGGCTCCCACGCCTGTCTGCAGACTCCATGCCAGTCCCTCTGCTTCACAGGTGCCTTCCCAGAGGAGCCTCCCTGGTGGGATGGCAGTTACAGCCCAGCGGGGTTTCCACACTGCAGTCACCCGTGGGTCCGGGCAGAGGGAGGCAGATGTCCTGAGCTATGGTTTGTATCCCAAGGGTCAACAAGAAGGACAAACAGAAATCAGAGTGGCCCGGTAGGAAGAGCTGAGCAACTCTTTGAAGAGCACAGCCGTGGAACGTGGCGGCAGTGGCACCATCGGGGCTGCTGTCCTCACTTGTGTAGTTGCTGCTGTTGTTTTATGTGCATGGGATATGAAATGATATGACGTGTGGTTTTTAGGAGGAGAGCCCTTTGTTCTTTTGTTTTCTTTTTTTTAAAGTTTATGTATTTGGAAGAGAGAGAGAGAGAGAGAGAGACCTTCTGCTTGCTGGTTCATTCCCCAAATGCCTACCACAGCTGGATCTGGCCAGGCTGAAGCCAGGAGCCCAGACCCCCATTCCTGTCTCCCTCGTGTCAGGGACCCGTGTACCTGAGCCATCGCTGCGGCCTCCTGGGTGCAATGAAGGAAGCTGGATCATTAGCAGAGGCAGGACTTGATCTTGGGCACTCCAGTAGAGGACGCGGGCATCCCCAGCAGTGTCTTAGCCACTGCTCCACGGTGCCTGCCACTGTGATCCCACGTATCGACGCAGTGGTTAGTACTTCTCACACGGAGCTCTTATCTGTGCTGTGGGATATTCCTTGATGGGACAGTTTATTGTTTCATCTCTTTATATTTAAATATATTGCAAACTCTAGTAATATTCCTTTATAGGACACTTGCTCACTTCTCTGCTTGTACATTGTTCATGCTACCTCAGTTCCACAGCACACCAAGCCCAAACAGGAG
This sequence comes from Oryctolagus cuniculus, assembly GCF_051225735.1. NCBI lineage: Eukaryota > Metazoa > Chordata > Mammalia > Lagomorpha > Leporidae > Oryctolagus > Oryctolagus cuniculus. The sequence goes on from NC_142876.1 coordinate 104,515,836, forward strand.
GCATAACCCCATCACTGTAGGATGGGCGTCGTTGGCCTACAGATGTCGGGTTACAGGGAGGACCTCGTTGCAGAAGCACAGCCGTCTTCCTGGCTCCAGATCTTTCCTCCTCTCCTCATTTTCCAGCTCACTGCGACACTCCCACACCCCACTCACTACACAGAACGCAGTGATTGCCTGGGGCCCACCCGCGTAAGCCGCGGTGCCCTCCCGGGATCCTTCACTTAATCCGTCTGCAGAGACCGTTCTCCCTTGTTGGTCACCTGCACACAGCTTCCAGGGCCTGGGACGTGGACATCTTTGGGAGATGTCACTCTGCCTGCCACAAGCCCGTGCTCCCCGGCTCTGTGTGACTGCTGTGAGGACTAAACAAGCGAGTGCTCTTGCAGAGCCCCCAGCGATGCCTGGCACAGAGCAGGTCTCTGTAAACCACACCTGAGCATCCTTGTTGTTTCCTGCAGTCATTATGATGTTTTAATTGGGGAATTGAAAGGGGGAACAACCCTAAGGTTTCCTGGTAATACTGTGGCAGCAAGTTTGTGGACAGGTGTTAAGGAGGAATAACTTAGATTTTGTATGTATTTTTATTTGTAAAAATATGGTATTTTATTGCTACTTGTTGATTTAATTTGTTTTGTTACATTAATTAAAAAAGATTTATTTATTTGAGAGGCAGAGTTATAGACAGAGAAAGGGAGAGACGGAAAGAGGTCTTCCATCTGCTGGTTCACTCCCCAGATGGCCCCAATTGCCAGAGCTGGGCCAATCCAAAGCCAGGAGCCAAGAGCTTCTTTCTGGGTCTCCCACATGGGTATAGGGGCCCAAGGACTTGGGCCATCTTCCACTGCTTTTCCAGTTCATAGCAGAGAGCTAATTTGAAAGTGGAGCAGCCAGGACTGAACCAGCGCCCATATGGGATGTTGGCATCACAGGGCAGTGGCTTAACCTGCTACACCACAATGCTGTCCCTGCTACGTTAATTTTTTAAAGTTACCATTCAAATTTTACAGCCTTAAGAAAGGCATCATAAATAGAATATAAAAATGTAGACTTGGCGGGGCCAGCGCCGTGGCATAGCCAGTAAAAATGTAGACTTGGCGTATTATTTGAAGATTGGGTTTAGCCCTTATCCAAAGTATTTTTCCCCAAGTAGATCACCTTTAATTGGATAGATATTTGAAATTGACTTTAAGACATAAAACATTGCTATCACTTAGCATTCTATTTCTGTGGTTTATGTCAAAATATAAATTTTTGAAATTAACTACAGGAAGTTAGTTGATTTTAGAAGGACTATATCTAATATATTTTATAAAGCATTTTTAACCAGAAGTAACTCAGGCATTTGTACTTTCCTTCCAACAGTATTGTCACAACTTTTTTTTTCTTAAGATTTATTATTTTTTTTGAAAGGCAGAGTTACAGAGAGAGAGAAGGAGAGAGAAAGAGAGAGAGATCTTCCATCCGCTGGTTCACTCCAAAGTGGCAACAATGGCTGGAGCTGGGCCAATCTGAAGCCAGGAGCCAGGAGCTTCTTCCAGGTCTCCCACATGGGTCCAGAGGCCCAAGGACTTGGGCCATCTTCTATTGCTTTCCCAGGCGCATTAGCAGGGAGCTGGTTCAGAAGTAGAGCAGCCAAGACTTGAACTGGCACCCATATGGGATGCTGGCGCTGCAGACAGCAGCTTAACCCACTAAGCCACAGTTCTGGCCCCAACTTTATTTTTTAAATAAAAGCCTTAACCCTTAAAAATTCAGTTCTGCTATAAGTTGTATAAGTGACCATTTAGGGAAAGATTTGAGTAAAGCATTACTAAACATCCCTATTTAAGTTTTTTTTTTTTAAGATTTGTTTATTTGAAAGGCAGAGTTACACAGAGAAGGAGAGGCAGAGAGAGGTTTTCCATTGCTGGTTCACTCCCCAAATGGCCGCAATGGCCAGAGCTGCGGCGATCCGAAGCCAGGAGCCAGAAGCTTTCTCTGGGTCTTCCCATGTGGGTACAGGGACCCAAGGACTTGGGCCATCTTCTGCTGCTTTCCCAGGCCACTGCAGAGAGCTGGATTAGAAGTGGAGCAGCCCGGTCTCAAACTGGCGCCCATATGGGATGCCAGCACTGCAGGCCAGGGTGTTAACCCACTGTGCCACAGCGCCAGCCCCAGTCTTTTGTTCTTAACAAGCACTCTGCTCTTGCTCTAAGAAATCAAAAAAGAAATTCAGCCATAAAGACTATGAACATAAAGATTTCTATTTGGTAGGACATTAATTTTCACCTCTCTGATCGAAAGAAAAAGCTTCCAGGATGATACTTACTGTGTTGTACCGGACATTCTAGGAACCATGGAGTCACCCAATTTGTGAGTTTTTCTTTGGCTGTCACCGTGATTTTGATGGCCAGTGGTCGTGTCAATTCACCCACCTAAAGTGGGTTTGCAGTGGCCTCGGCTTCAGAAAGCATAGTGAAAGAATCTCTGGACACAGAAGAGAGGCAGAGTCTCTGCCACTGTGCCACCATGTGGCTTTGGGATGTGGAGGCAGTAAAATAAATAAGTGGTGGCCCTGGGGACACCACCCCTACCCCGACTCAGTCAAACGAAGGCCCGTGCTGGGTGGAATGGAGCACAATTTTGTTTTGTTTTTGTTTGTTTGGTTTGGTTTTTAAAGATTTATTTATTTACTTGAAAGTCAGAGTTATACAGAGAGAGAGAGAGAGGTCTTCCATCCTCTGGTTCACTCCCCAGTTGGCTACAACGGCCGTAGCTGCACCCATCTGAAGCCAGGAGCCAGGAGCTTTGTCTGAATCTCCCACTGGGGTACAGGGGCCCAAGGACTTAGACTGTCTTCTGTTGCTTTCCCAGGCCATAGCAGAGATCAGAAGTGGAGCAGACAGGACTCGAACTGGTATCCAGATGGGATGCCAACACTGCAAGTGGCGGCCCCCACAGTTGGTTTTGAGAGCTAGGTCTTTTAATAAGAAGTAAGTTGTGTTTCTTAGTTACACATACTTTGTCAAGAAAGAAACCAATAGACCTTGAGAAGTTAATACCCTAGTATGTATGTGTGTGAGTGCGTGTGTATAAGTATATATATACCTAACCAGCCACCTGGAGCCTAAAGCTGCCTGACAAAAAGGGCCTTCGGTGGTCACACACACACACACACAGTGAGGAGGAAGAAGCAATTGTGGAGAGTAGCCAAGGGCCTTGGAGTGATGCACTGGCCAGGAGACCAAAGCCTGCGGATGCTGGGTGTGAGTTAGAGGGGGCTGGCACCGTGTGTGCAGGGAGAGGGGCAGGGCAGGGAGGAGCCGTGGGCGGAGCAGGAGCAGTCACAAGGTGGGATGAGGGCTTGCAGCAGGAGGCCTGGCTGGGGCAGCAGAGCCCACAGGATGATGCTGGCCAGAGTGCCCGGGAGGCCCTGGTCACCCGCACTTCTGAGACGCTAACAGCCAAGGAAGGTGGAAAGGCACGCCCAACGGGAGCTCCACGGTCAGCGAGCAGATTTGGCCTCCTTGAACACGGTGCCTTCACGTTTGTAGTTTGTGACAGTGTGGATTTCTAAAGTGCTTTCTGAATGCTTCCCACAAATCACTCAGAGGAAAAATGCAAATGCTGGTGTTTAACCCTTGGCTAAACTGGGCAGGTTCTCTTGTTTGGAACGGCTCATCTGCGGTGCTGCCAGGTCGCTCTTGTGGGAGGAGCAGTGAGTAAAACCTGCTCCGAGTTCAGTGCCTTTGCAGGGGTCTCAGTGCCTTCAGTCCTGACTTAGGGTTGATTTCACAATGCAGGTGCAGATGCATTTACAGACGAGGCTTGTGAGCCACCAGGGAGTAGGTGACACAATAAATGACAGCGGCAGGGGAGCCAGCACAGTCAGTGAAGTGATACCCGTTTCAGCAAGACTGTGCTTGCCTAAAAATCAGGCTGTCTGTCACAGTAACTGCTCCAAATGTGAGAAGCCAGGGGGGAGGGGGAGGGGAAGATCGTAGCTTCGAGAAAAGCCGTATGATAACAGACACAGTTGTGTGCAGGGTTTTCAGAAAGTTTGTGGAAATGCATATTATTAAAAAGCCATGTTTGGATTTTAAAAAAAAAATGTGGCACCCAAATAAACTTACCTCTCAATTCTGATTTCCCACGAACTTTTTGAAGCGCCCTCGTCTAAGAGGGGCCCTGAAAAGAGGGATTCAGGAAACGACTCCAGGGCTCCAAGAGGCTGCACGTGCTGTGCCTCTGGGACCCAGGACCCTGGCTTGCGACCACTCCTGCTCTCGCCTGAGAGGTCTAAGCCCCACCTGCAGCTCTGAGCGTGGGGCTGAGGGTGGTGGCCCTGGGAAGCGCCATGCTTGTCCACTCTCACGATGGCTTTTCCATCTGAGACGCTACGTCCTCCAGTGTTTCCCTCCTTCCCCCAGGTCTTTTTATTGGGGCAAAGATTGCTTTCCTTTGTGGCTTCTGTCTTCCATGCAACACTTAGGATTTAACACACGTCACCCTCCTGGAAGCACATCTTCCTCATTGCATTTTGTGACCCAGAACCCGAGCGATGCCGGGCCGCGTGGGAAACGTTGGTAAGGAAGTAAAGTGGGGTTTGGTTTTGCTGCCTAGAGTACCGTGCGTTTGTTTCTTCCATGAGCGCCGAGGTTGGTGGGGGCTGGGAGGCAGTGGTGGAAAGATGGGTATGAGGCTATTCTTTTCTCTTTTTCCTTTAAATTGTGTGCAGCTTTAGTTGGGCGTGTGTTAAATATGTTTATTTTTGGAGGTTTTTTGTGCCCTGTTTTGTTGCCTGCTGTGTAACGTGGCACCCTCCTGTGCAGTGATCATAGTGGTGGAAGCACCTGTGGTTTGCCAGCCTGACGCCTTCAGGTCTGGGTCCTGTGGCTCCCTGTTTTGTCTGTGTGTATCTGTGAGTTGAAGACTTCGGGGACACCCTGGTTTAGAGGCACAGATTGTCCTGTGCGCATCTTTCCCACTTGTCTCTGGACGTCAGGACATTCCTCCACGGTATAGTACTTCAGCTGTAGGATCCTGGCCACGTTGTTAGCCGTGTTCCTAGAGCTGCCTGGGTCGCAGCAGAACATGAGGGCACACCTGAATGGAATTGTTAAAGAAGCTGCAATAAAGAGACTGCTGTGCCAAGATCCGGGCACTCAGAAGGGGCAGGCAGCCTCTGGCGCTGTTAGGGGAAGGAAGCCTTTGCTGCCTACCCATGGGCTCAAGAGAGAACATCAGGGAGCAGTTACTGGGGCCTGGGAGGGCTGGAGCTGAAGCGGCAGGCGGGGCCTGGCATGCGGTACTGCCAGCCCGTGGTCCAGCCCCCAGGAGACAGCGTCCTTCTCCTTGCTTGAACCCCGCCAGAAGGCAAGGATCTGAGTTAATGCAGCCCTAGACCTCAGCCTCCTCTTCCAGAACTAGATGGAAACAGGGTCTAGAGGGGTAAGTAGACAGTCATTGTTAGCACACTCTCTTACTAGAATCACTGTGGAGTGGTGCCAGCGCTGTGGCATAGCAGATAAAGCTGCTACCTGTGGTGCCAGCATCCCGTACGGGCATCAGTTCAAGTCTTAGCTGCTCCTCTTCCGATCCAGCTCCCTGTTAGTAGCCTGGGAAAGCAGTAGAAGATGGCCCAAGTCCTTGGGCCCCTACACCCAAGTGGGAGACCTGGAAGAAGCTCCTGGCTCCTGGCTTCTGTCCAGCCCAGCTCCAGCCATTGCAGCCATCTGGGGAGTAAAACAGTGGATGGAAGATTCATTCTCTCTCTCTCTCTCTTTTTCTCTGTAATTGTGCTTTTCAAATAAATAGATATTTAAAACACAACAAAAACAAAAAATTCCGTATCTGTGCTTGAGAAATTGAAAAAGAAATAAAATTGACGTGTGTCAAGTTAGGATAGTTTAGTACTCGAACACATGTACTGATTGCCTTCTCTGTGCAAAGCAGGACCTGTCCTACACGAGCCAGTGTAGAAGGCAGCAGTGTTTCTTCTACATGAAGACAAACTAGACCCTCAGGCGAGAAGCTTCCTAACAGTTAAGACTTTGTGTTCGCTCAGCCAGGATCATCTCTGGAGACAGAGCTCTGGACGGTCGTCACTGTTCGGGGGCAATGTTGACTGGCAGGAGGCGCGGCAGGATTGTCCCCGGTGCTGGGCGTGTTCTGCGTCTTGATGAGTGAAGGCTACACCATTGTCTACCTTTGCAAAGATGCATCGAGTTGTTCACTCAGGATTTATCCACATTCCTCCACACATCGTGCACCTTCATTTAAGTGGACGCTTTAGAACCCTGAGTTTCTAGAAACTTGATTTCCTTCTCTGTCTCTGCCACTCACTGACTGTGACCCCAGAAAAGTCGCTCATTTTCTCCGATTCTCAGCTTCCTTATTTGCAGTGTGGCGGTGATAATATACTTACTCCGAGGTTGTGGTGAGGGTCAGAAGAGCCCGTATTAGCCAGTTAGCACAGCCAGAAGCACGTGGTGATCACTACATATTAGCAGTTTGATGAAAATTGATGTATTTATTTCCCCCACAGTAGCTGCATTCTGCCTAGTTCGGGGCAGGGCTCTCTTCTTCCTCTTCTCCTCTCTTTACTGAAATGCTCAGTCCTGCACCTTCATCCTTTTGTGCAAGACAGTGCCAACGCTGATAGACATGAGCTCCGAGGCTTCCTTCCTGAGAGAAGATGAAGGCGAGGGTGCGGACGGTTCATCGGTCCCCTTCATAGCTTGCTAATGGCTTCCTGACGCAGCAAGACCCCAAGAGCTGCCCCCATATCGGAGAGCAGAGCTGTCGTGTTTCAGGCCCTGTCACAATCAGGAAGGTCAGAATGATCCTATGAAGGTTCTCACCACGTTGCATCGTTTTCTTCCGTGAACCCTTACAGGCCCTGGTTAACTGGGACCCAGTGGACCAAACAGTGCTTGCCAACGAGCAGGTGGATGAACACGGCTGTTCGTGGCGTTCCGGGGCGAAGGTGGAACAGAAGTACCTCCGACAGTGGTTTATTAAAACAACTGCTTATGCGAAGGTGAGTGTTGGCCTGGAGGCTTGCCAGGTAAAGCCTTCTGTGTTGGCAGACAGCACCAAGGTCTCATGGATATTGGAGAACCTCCCTGGACGGGAGCCAGGTTGGGGGGGGCTCTTGGAGTTGTGGTAGGGCAGACAGGAAGTGGACAAGCCTCCGCATCACTCAGAGGGTGGTGGGTTCAGTGGCGAGTCAGAAACGCCCCTCTTCAGCTCCCTGCCACAGAAGGCTAGAAACAGCAGCAACAACGTAACTGCATCAGCGACTGTCTAGCCAAAAAGGGAAAAGTGTCTTGGTGTCTTCAGCTGTGCAGTTCTGATAGAACCTCCCGCACAGCAGGTGGACCTTTCAGAGGGTCCGAGAAGGTGATGTAACAGGAGTGAAGAGGCAGCCGGTCCCCGGGCGGGAAGGCTGGAGTCACCGGGAGCCAGAGCTGTAGCTTCCAGACTCCTTTTGTCCCTGACTATCACTGAGACAGACCTGGCCCGCATTTGTTCACCAGTGAAATGAGCGGTGTGGACTAGGTGATCCTTACTTGCCTCCCGGTGCTGAGTTCATAGATGCAAGGCAAAGCCGAGTGCGGACAGCAGGGGCTCGCCGTCGACGTTACCTGTAGCCTGGGCGAGGCCATCAGTTCTGTGTCTCCTGGCACCACTCTTCAGCCTCCCAAGTTTCAGGATGCTGACACAGAAGGGCCACCTGCTAAAACTCTGCTGAGAAAGGATCAGAGCGGGTCAGTGTGTGTCTCCTGTTGGGTCCGTGACCTCTGTTCTTACGCATTCACAAGACGGGACACAAACAAGGTCTGAAAAGGTTGTTCTTCCCCCAAAAGTCCCCATAAGATAGTTGTGCTTTTCCGTGGTAGCCCGTGGTTGCCGTGTCAGAGAGGGGATACTGGTCTCATGTGCAGAGAAAAGCACAAAGCTCTAAATACCCTGTGGCCACTAAAATTCACTTAGCACAGCAGCACTCCAGCTCGCGGTCCGGATGCTGTACAGAAGAGCAGCCCCCAGTTTTCCCGCTCAGAACACCTGCCTCACAGGGCTGTTTCCCCATTATGAGTTAGGCAGAATGCAGCAGAGACTGGCGTGTGGAAAGTGCTCATTAGAACTGGGTAGCACGGTGCCTTGTTCCTTTTAAGCACGGTCACATTGGAGACCTAGAAGAGCAGAGCCGAGGCTGTTGCTTCCTGTACCTTCCCCGGCGTGGGAGCCACTAACCACTGACAGTTGGGGTCCACTGCATTACTGGGCGGGATGCCAGGTCACCTCATGGACCCATCAGACGGTTCCAAAATGGGCATTGTTGGAAAGGCCGCCTAATTAGCCTTTTTGTTTTGACCTCTGCTTCTAGTTGGAAATGTAATCACCTAAGTGAGGGGTATTATTCTTTAAATTGTCAGCTGTGAATTTTCATCTGTTCAGCAGAAATGGTTAGTTACCATGGTGATCCTCCTGGTTCTTGCTGAACTCCTGTGCAGAATTATTGGAAAAGCTGTCTCAGGAGGTCGCCAGTTGGTTTGCTGTGAGAATCAGGAGAAGAGGGAGAGCAGGATTCCATGGTGCCACGGGACTGAGAAGAGAACAGAGACACCAGGGGGCTATACAGTATTGGGGGGCCTTGGAGGTGGGATCCAGCCAGAGTATGCAGTTGAGACCCCAAAAAGGCTGTGGATTGGAGGGAAGGGGGATACCCTAGGACTGAGGACAAAATCTGCCAGGACTCATCTTCATAAAAATAAAAGCAGCCCCAGGAGATGAAAAGGGAACTTCCTGAGACAGCATAATCCAGACTCCCTGCAAGGTTTCATCCACAATGTCCAACATATAATAAAAAAATTACTAGACCTGCTAAGGAGCAGGAAATTGTGATCCATAATCAAGGAAGTAAAAAGCACCCCCGTAGAAATAGACTGTAAAGAGCTCTTTCTCGCTGTCTCCTGATCTCTCTCCCTCTCAGTCTCTATCTCTCCCTTTCTCGATCTCTCTCTCCTTCTCTCTTGATCCCTCTCTTACGCTCCCCCCCTTTTCCTTTTTTGCCTCTTTCTTCCAGTCTGTCAGGTTTCCTCCAGTAAATCCTTTCCCTTAAAAAAAAAGGCAAAAAGAAAGAAATAGACCATAAAATCAGCCGGATGTTGGAATTAGTAGGTAAAATCAAAGGCATTTGTTGTAGCAGTGGTATGGGACTTGAGGGAAAGATGGCCACAGTGGGCAGACACATGAGGAATCTCATGAGAAAGTGGAAACTTTAAGATGAACCAGGGCCAGCATTGTGGCATAGCAGGTTAAGCTGCTGCCTATGACACGTGCCTGTTCCAGTCCTGGCTGCTCCATTTCTGATCTGGCTCCCTGCTGTTGTGCCTGGGAAAGCAGTAGAAGATGTCCCAAGTGCTTGAGCCCCTGTACTCCCATGGGAGATCTGGATGGAGTTCCGGGCCAGTCCTGCCCCTGCCACTGTGGCCATTTGGAGTGAACCAGCTGAAGGAAGATCGATCTCTGTCTTTGTCTCTTGTCTCTCTCCTCTCTCTGTAACTCTGGCTTTCAAATAAATAAAAATAAATCTTTAAAAACATGTTTAAAAAATGAACCAGTTAGAAATCTATAATGGAAAGGTACAGTGTCTGAAATGAAAAATGTACTGTTGGAGCTGCAGAGGGATCAGTAAGGTTTAGGCAGACCGTGAACCTGGACGGAAGCTTCTCCCTCCACCCGCTCACCCTGCAGGGAACGTCGTTTGTGGTGGCCCTGAAACAGAGACGAGCCTGAGCAGCGGGGAGAGGGACACTGCTGCTTAAAGAGGAGTGTGAGTGGAGCAACTCAGGTGGGGCTAGATCAGGCAACGCCTTCTAGGTTCTTAGGGAGTTTGGACATTACCGTGGGGCCCACAGGAAGCCATTCACAGAGCCTAAGCGAGAGGCCGCAGTGGTCAGATCTGTGGCAAGAGGAAGGGGTACCAAGAGACAGGCTAGAACTTGGATGGCACAAGGAGGGACAAGTGAGTAGGTTGGTTGTTGAGATGGACAGGTGGTAAAGTCCGCTGAGCTTGATGATCTGCTGGGTAAGAGTGCCTCATGGTCACAACATGGCTGTTGGGACTGCGGTTACCCCCATTGTACTGACGGGGGAAGCTGAGGCTCCCACTGGTGCCAGGCAGCAGCGCTGGGATTCAGGTCCGAGGGATCGCGCTGGCACATGGCACCCTCTGCTGCTCCCCTCGGGGTCTGCATCTGTTCCTTCTTTCCCCAGATGGTACCGAGGGCCTGGCCGGACCCTGGCTCAGGCACTAAGAACACAGATAAGAGACACCGAGGCCCCTGTTTCCAAGCAGACAGTCGGGGACGTGAGCTTCCTGCTCCTGTACTCAGCCCCAGGACAGAAGTTGGCTTTGCAGGCAGCTCCAGGGAGTGCCCGTCCAGTGTGGCACCTGTGTAGCCTCGTGCTTTTCTGGAAGCTCAGCCAGAGGGCTGGTGAGGGAGCTGTGGTGACGAGGACGTGTGCACGCAGTGTAGATGGTGGCAGAGGGGGCACAGTGAGAACCGAGGGGAGCCCAAGGTGGCTCAGGAGCTGTTGGTCCTCCCCAGGGCCCCGAAGGCCGTGGCCAGGGCTGCAGCTTAGTGACAGTGAGGCTCTGCGAGGGTTTTCTCTTTTTTTCAGGTTCTATTTATGAATTTGAAAGAGTTACAGAGCGGGAGAGACAGCGATTTTCCTTCCGCTGGGTCACTCCCCAGATGCCACAACGACCAGGCCTGGGCCAGGAGCTTCTTCCAGGTCTCCCACATGGGTGCAGGGGCCCAAGCACTTGGGCCATCCTCTGCTGCTTTTCCAGGCCACTAGCAGGGAGCCGGGTTGGAAGCTGAGCAGCGGGGACACCAGCTGGCGCCCACGTGGGCTGCCGGCACTGCAGGCCACGGCTCCACCTACCATGGCACAGCGCCGGCCCCGAGGTTTTCTCCTAAAACCCCAGTGCTCCAAAGCTCTCGCTGCATCCGTCCGCACCCAGCCCGGCTGCGGTCAGCCGGGGCTGAAGCTGGCCTCGCCTCTCCAACTTTTAGAACATATTTTATGAATTACTGAATAGTAGGAGGACACCCCATCCCAGCTCTCTCGGACGCCGGATTCGCACCATGTCCTGAGGCTCCCTGGGAGACAGCAGCTTCCACTCCGAGCCCCCAGGTCTGGCTTGCCCTCCCTGTGCCACTGAGCTGGTTCATTGCGGCCCCTTCTCGCCCAGGGTCTCCTCGTGCTTTGCCTGTCTCCCCAGGGTCTTCTCAGGCTATGGAGGTCGAGCTCTCTCCTTCCCCACCTCACTCCCCAGCCCCTGCTATCCCCGAATCCCCTTCAGGGTAGTGGTTGGCCAGGGGCCTGTGCCAAGGGACACAGGGGAGCTGTTACAGGGAGAGCCAGCCCCCAGCCCCTCGGAAGTCCTGTGGGGAGTGGCGTGGGCAGGAGACAGTGGCAAAAGGCACGGGCAGCTCTCCCGGCTCTTCCTCCCTGGCCCAGAGGGAGGAGGCTCTTCCTAGCAGCTGGGAGGGGTCACCGAGGGCAGGGCTGGCCGGGGCTCTTAGGCTCTGGGATTTAGAGACCAGTGGTGTTTCCAGAAGGCACAGAGACCACAAGCATTCAGGCTTGCTTTCCTGAAACACAGGGCCTCCTGCCCACCCTCCCGTGCCCCGGACCTCTGGAGGCGGTCTCTAAGAGGTTGCTTCTCTGGCCCCACCTCACTTGCCTCCCCGCTGGGTTCTTGGCCACGCCCCACTGCCCCTACCACACCCACTCGCATGCTCTGCAGGCAGGAGAGTGTCTGTTTTTGTTCGGTTCTTGTGTCTGAGATGGAAGGGCCGACTGGGAAGGGAAAGTGGAAGACACAGTGGGCCAGTGTCCTTCTTGTCTGCTGCCGTGACGTACACGCTCAGCCTGATCAGGAGTAAACTGAGGCACGACCAAACGCTGCATCTGCTCTAAGGAGCCTCTCAGCTCTCGGCCAGGTCCTCTGGGGCGTGCAGCCCCCCTTCCTCATGACTGTGGTAGCCGAGACTCCTCGGGACCAAAAAGATCTCTTAGGCCCTGGCTGAGGAGTCTCGGAGTTCGCTCCTCAGGGTTGATGACTGCCCCAGTGACCCCTCGTAGCTTAGGGAGTCAATTGCTTTAATAAAAAAAAAAAAAAAGATTTGTTTATTTTGTATGAAAGAGTGAGTGAGAGAGAGAGAGAGAGAGATATCTTCCATCCACTGGTTCACTCCCCATTTGGCCACAACGGCTGGAACTGGGCCAGGCCAAAGTCAGGAGCCCGGAGCTTCAGGCTGGGGTCTCCCGCATGGGTGCAGGGGCCCAAGGAGTTGGGCCGTCTGCTACTGCTTTCTCAGGCGCATCAGCAGGGAGCTGGACTGGAAGTGGAGAAGCTGGGACTCAAACTGAAGGTCATGTGGGACGCTGGCATCGCAGGCAGAGGCTTAACCCACTCAGTTTAACCGGAGAGGCCATTTGCGACAGTGTTTAGCTCAGGGTCCCCTTGGTTTTTAATCCCTGCCCTGATCTGAAAAATGTAACAGCAAACAAACTCTCCTCTCTGCCTGCACTGCTGCGGAGAACTACTAAACCATTGTGATGTCTGCACAGCTAGGGAAACAAGGGGACGGTGTTACTGTGTTCCAGGCAGCCCCACCTGCTCCCTCCCCGGCCCTCCGCAAGGGGCGCGCTGCCCTCCTGGGGTGCCTGTCCCGTCTCCCCGCCCAGCCCACACTCCATTGCATAGCTGAGTGTCCCAAGTCCAGGAAGGAGCCAGGACGCAGCTGGGGTCTCCTCTGTCCCAGCCCTGCATTCTTTGCACCTGCTCCTGGAGCGGGTACCCCGACAGGGCAGTTCTGAGTGGTGCGTGCGGGCCGTGGGCAGTGTTGCAGGGAAGCAGTCAGGAGACGCAGCAGGCAGAGATGGGCTCAGATGGGTGGTAACGGAAAGGGGTGCTTGGAGGTTCTTGTCCTTGTTTGGGTGGAGCTGGGTCGGGCGTGGCATCCATGTGCTGCAGCTTCCCGTCCACACCCCGGGGCTTTCCGAGCTGTCTGGAGATCGGCGAGGCTGCTGTTAAGGAAGCGGGCAGTCATTCGCAGGGGCACATGAAGTGACAGATTTTTTCCGAAAGCAAGTGTCTTCTCGCCGAAAGGGACCGTTTTCCGGTGTCCTGTTCCTCGCTGTGAGTGTGCACTGGGCCAGGGTGGCTAACGCCCGCGTGTCACATTTGCTCGAGATGGAGAGAGCTGCTCCTTCCCGGAGCTGTAGCAAGTTGAGAACTCAGGACACAGCGAGCGCGAGTGGTTTGAAAAGGGTGTGTTGGCAGCGCCGTCTCAGCCATGTGAAAACACGGACGGCAGCACACACACCCCGTCCACATCTCAGGGCTAACACGAGCGGTGTCGAAGTCTGCTCCACCGCGAGAGGAAAGTGCTGGCAGCCGGTGGGAAGACATCGTTGATGGGAACACACATCCCGGTTTCAGAGTTGGTGAGGAATGTGGGTGGTAGAGTCCCTGGCAGACAGCCTAGAGGGCAGAATATTAAAAGGCGCCTCCCTGGGTACGTAAGTTGATTGTAATTGTCATTTTTCTTTGTTCCTCTGACCTTCCCATGTTTTCTGTAAGATGATTATCATTTTGATAAGATAAAACTGTGCTGTCAGGCTTATGTTTTCGTATATATGCACATCTTCAGACCCGTGGGTCTCAGAAAAGGCCCATCTCCCGTGGGAGCAGTTTCTAAATTCATAGCAGGCTTCCAGCTGCACTGCGGGTAACGGGCAGAGTGTCCCCTGGGAGGCAGCCACCACTTTGTTTTCCACAGTGAGACCAATAAAAGCTTTCAGTCCTGCCCCCAAGACTCCAGGAACAAGACCACTGTTGCAGGAAAAGAAAGCTCGGTGCTACAGATTGGGCCGGGGAAGATTCTCACGCCATGGGTGTTTAATTCCCACCCCCACCCCCACCCCTCCACCCTGAGTGATGCAGGTGAGTCACAGGCAGTCTGCACCCAGGGCCTGGTGACACAGTGTGGTCTTCATCCCTCGGGAGTCAGTGGGAACAGAGCCATTAGCCGCTGAAGAAGCAGGAGAGGGGGAAAGGTTGGTAAGCGTGGCCTGAGTTAACACACGGACATCGGGAAAAGAAGAGGTAAGCCCAGCTGCTGCCACCTTCCCCATAGCGCGTGCACGTGGGCCCCCGCAAACGGAGACCCCAAGACATTCTCTGAGGGTCCCACCCAGAAAGCTGCCTCAGGGGCCGCTGTTGGCAAGCCAGCCCTGAGATGACCACCGAGGGTCTCCCCGGGCTGCTCAGAGCCCCTTCAGCTCTCACCCCAGTTCCCATGTACCCGCACCTGTTGGCCAGGATGCCCTGAGCAGGACTGGTTATTGCCCCGCTGGGTTCACAGCGCCTCCGGGAGAACTGAGGCTGATTTGTGAATAACTGGTGTTGAACCGCCCCCTACACGTAGATTTGGCCTGAAATACATATCCCGTATCAGAGAGAGGTTACAGTAGGGCTCTCAGAGGGAGGCTTTATTGTGTTTATCATGTCCATTCTGAATTCAGACTGGGTAGCCATCATGCCAGAGTGGTTTTTCGGTGCATGACAGTGCTTCAAAAAGTTCATGGAAATGGGATTAAAAGATGTCTGTTTTGGTGTAAAAAAAAACTTAAAATCAATGAATAGTTTTTTTCATAATATGTGTTTCCACCAATTTTCTGAAGACCCCTATAGTCAAAGGGGCCTTAAGGTATAAGAAAAGCTTACTCCTCTAGAATGGTCTCTAGATTTCTAAACGACTTGCCTCCTTACAAATTGACTTTGTGCTGTTAGAACGTAATGTCTAGGCTGGCGCCATGGCTCAATAGGCTAATCCTCCGCCTTGCGGTGCTGGCACACCGGGTTCTAGTCCCGTTCGGGGTGCAGGATTCTGTCCCGGTTGCCCCTCTTCCAGGCCAGCTCTCTGCTGTGGCCAGGGAGTGCAGTGGAGGATGGCCCAAGTGCTTGGGCCCTGCACCCGCATGGGGGCCAGGATAAGCACCTGGCTCCTGGCTTCGGATCAGCACAGTGCGCGGCGGCCATTGGAGGGTGAACCAACAGAAAAAGGAAGACCTTTCTGTCTCTCTCTCTCTCACTGTCCACTCTGCCTGTCAAAAAACAATCAAACAAAAAAACAAACAAACAAACAAACAAACAAAACATAATGTCTACTGTGTCTCTGAAGTGGTTTCAATGAAAAGGGAAGGGAATAACTCTAGGCAGCAAGAATAAGTTTTAGAGAAGCAGATATAGGGGCCGGCACCATGGCTCACTTGGCTAATCCTCTGCCTGCAGCGCCGGCATCCCATATGGGCACTGGGTGCTAGTCTTGGTTGCTCCTCTTCCAGTCTAGCTCTTTGCTGTGGCCCGGGAAGGCAGTGGAGGATGGCCCACGTGCCTGGGCCCTGCACCTGCATGGGAGACCAGGAGGAGGCGCCTGGTTCCTGGCTTTGGGCTGGCGCAGTACCTGCCATAGCAGCCATTTGGGGGGTGAACCAACGGAAGGAAAGACCTTTCTCTCTCTCTCACTGTCTGTAACTCTACCTGTCAAAATAAAAAAAAGGAGAGAAGCAGATATAAATTATAATTCAAAAATAATTGCTAATCAAATCACATTGATTCAGAAGTATGCTAATTGCCAAACTTTTTAAAAGTGCCTGTTTTAATGAGATGTTGGAGTTAAACTCGTCACTGTCATTCTGTCTCAGATCTGTGTCCAGCTCCAGAGATTCTTGCTACTCACCTCTCCCCTTCGTAGCTCCATTTATTTTACACATTGTGTACTTTTCCATTTGCCTAAGCTGTTTTTACCTGAGTTTTCTAAGCCACTGCTAAAATTCTTACGTGGTCATGTCACACCTTGTTCTTTTTTTGTTTTTAAGACTTATTTATTTATTTGAAAGACGGAGTTTACAGAGAGGCAGAGAAAGAGAGAGAGGTCTTCCAAACACTGGTCCCTTCTCCAAATGGCCACAACGGCCAGAGCTAGGCCAATCCAAAGCCAGAAGCCAGGAGCTTCTTCCGGGTCTCCCACACGGATTCAGGGGCCCACGGACTTGGGCCATCTTGTACTGCTTTCCCAGGCCATAGCAGAGAGCTGGATTGGAAATGGAGCAGCCAGGACCTGAACCTGCACCCATATGGGATGCCGGCACTACAGGTGGCGGCTTTACCCGCTACACCACAGTGCCAGGCTCCACACATTATTCTTAATGCTTTAGCTTACACACTTCCTGTCTTGGAAAGTATGGATTTATTACTAGCATTATTTCTCCTCCTTTGAAAAGAGAGTCGGATTAGCCGTGTTATGCTTAATTCCCTTTTTATCCCCAGCCTTTTAGGTTTAATCTTTCTCTCTCTCTCTCTCTCTCTCTCTCTCTCTCTCTCTCTCTCTCTCTCCTAATTTATTTATTTGAGAAGTAGAGTTACAGACAGAGGGAGAGACAGAGAGAAAGGTCTTCTATCCTCTGGTTTACCCTCCAGATAGCCACAATGGCTGGAGCTGGGCCCAACCCAAGCCAGGAGCCAGGAGCTTCTTCTGGGTCTCCCACGTGGGTGCAGGGGCCCAAGGACTTGGACCATCTTCCACTGCTTTCCTAGGGCATAGCAGAGAGCTGGATTGGAAGAGGAGCAGCCGGGACACAAACCGGTGCCCATGTGGACACAGGCGCCGCAGGCAGAGGCTTAGCCCACTACACCACAGTGGTGGCCCCATAACCTTTCTCTTATTCCTGATTTATCTTACATCAGAAGCCTTTGTGACTGCTGGTGCCTCTGCCCATCTCTTCCTGGTTCTTGTTCTGAGACTCCCGGCACCTGTGGACGGCTGTGTTCCGCACGTCCTCCCTGAGGAGCGCAGCAGCTGCCCTTTCAGCGCTACCCTGAGAAGATGATCATAGGGCCCCATTGCAGCCACAGTGCTTGCCCATGCGTCTCATGACGGCCATAGGAAAGCCTCATTTTATTTCATGTGAGAGTTTTAAATACTGTATAAAATCGGAATGAGAAGCCTGTCCGTGTTACTGTTCATTTCAGTTTTGCACCTGGAAGTTGTCTTTTGTTCTGAAACCCGAGCAGGATGGATTCAGGGCAGCCAGCTCTGGAAAGCTGTGGGCTCTGCGGCTGCCTGGCTGAGGGAGTTTAGGGAAACCACGTGACCTCCCCCTACCCCAGCCCCATTTTATTGTTCATTTGTTAGACAAGGGGAGCTGAGTAAATGAATGGTTTCCCAATTGTGCCCAAGCCTGGGGCATTTGGGGAGGGGCTGAAGGGGAGAGAAGGGCTTCTTACAGCTTTCTTATTCTGGGTTCCTCTTCAGTTTGAAAGGGGACGTCACAGCACTTTTAAGTTGTTTTTAATTTTTCATTTAATTATTTTCACTTGATTTGAAAGGCAGAAAGAGAGGGAGCGAGATCTTCCATTTGCTATTTTACATCCCAAATGCCCATAACAGCCAAGACTGGACTGGGCCAAAACCAGAGCCCAGAACTCACTCTCGGTTTCCTGTGTGTGTTCCTGGGATCCAAGTGCTTGAGCCGTTATCTGCTGCCTCTCACCGGCGCACTGGCAGGAAGCAGGAGTTGAACCTGAGCAGTCCGACGACATAGGAGACAGGCGTCCTCAGCGCTATTTTTAACCAGTGCGCCAAGCACCAAGCCCTCACAACACTTCCTAAGTGTAAAATTCCTGCCCTTTCTTCCAGTTTGGGGTCTGTGAGCCAGTGGGATTTCTATAAATAGAGGCGGGCCAGGGTGCGGAGGATGGGCACTGCCAACAGCGCCTGCCAAATGTAAAGACGGGAAATGCGGCAGTACCATCGCTGTCCCTGTAACTGCGGCCCCAAAACAAAGGGAAACCCAGAGTCTCCACCGCCGCAAGCCCACCAGAAGGAGCTCCTAGCGTGAACAGTTGTAGCACCGTCTGTAAGGCCACCAGACACCAGAGTAAGGGAAAGAGTTTATTGGGGGAAACCCGACAGACTGGAGGGAATGGGCAAAGAAGGAGAAGTGGGAGAAGGAGAGTGTAAGAGAGAGAGACAGAGGTCAGCAGATGAAGAGGAAGAGAGAGAAAGAGAGAGGGAGGGAGAGGGACGGAGGGAGGTCCTTTTAAAACTTTGCTGTGGGGTGGGCAGGGAAGTAGGAGTAGCGAATCCCGTTTAGGATGGGGATGGAGCTGACACCAGTGGTTGGGCCATGTGGTCACCTGACTTCCAGCAATGGCGGTGGGAGCTAGAGCCTAGGATGGTGTCAGGGTGTAGGCTGCCGCTGGGCGAGGTGGCCCCTTAGGCCCTGCTCATCGAAGCCCACATGAGTGCCGTGTTTGTCTCACAGCCGGTCCGTCAAGGGCTTGCTGGGTTGTTCAAGATGTTGATTTCATTTGGCCGATTTTTAAAATTTAACAGTATCAGTGGTGGTTAGGTTTTCAGCAGGCATCTTTCAGAATTAGCATATGAAACACATTCACAGTCCACTTCTAGGTTCCCTCTTTTGTCCTGATTGACAGCTGAATGTTTTAGGAAAAGCACCTCCTTCGGAATTTTCCCAGCCTTGACAATTCAATCTAGGAGAAAAAGAGTAAAACCCAGGAGGGCTCTTGTCGGTGGCGTGGTCATGCAGGGGTCGCCAGTATTGACCCAGCCAGCTCCAGGTCTCCTGTAGCAGGGGAGGGTGTAGTGAGAGATGGAGCCAGTCATGGAGCCACGCGTGAGATCGTGGAAAACACAATGGGTTTGCTTACAAGTTATGTAGAATCTCATTGGTCACCGGAGAGGAAGAGCCGTGGGTTATCTACAGAGTTTACCGAGTTCTAGTTCTGTGTGTAATGGACATTTATTTTAAAGGCTTTTTTTTAAGGTTGATTGATTTATTTGGAAGTTCAGAGTTAACAGAAAAGGTGAGACAGAGAAAGAGAGATCTTCCATCAGTGGTTCACTCTCTAGCTGGTCACAACAGCTGGAGCTGGGCCAGGCCGAAGCCAAGAGCCAGGAGCTTCCTCTGGTGTGGGTGGCAGAGGAACTGGAACAGAAGTGAAGCAGCCAGGACTGGAACCGGCACCCATATGGGATGCTGGCATCCCAGGCGGAGGCTTTACCCACTACACTCTCGACATTTAAGTTGCTCCAAAATATTGAAAATACTCCAGAGTGTATGACTTTATCAGCAGATTGTTTGTGCACATATTACTGTATTGATGCATTCTAGTTTTTATGCTTTTGCTATAAAACAGTATATAGATATCAAGATATTGACACTTCTACAGTCCATTGATGGTGTAAGGCCTCCACAAAACACACCAAACACAGAAGTTAAGAGAAAGGGTTTATTGACAGGGGGGTGAGAGAGAGAGAGAGAGAACGAGCATGTGTGTGGGAAGCAGGTCCTGTTATACCTTTGCAGGGGGCAGGGAGGTAGGAGCAGCAAATCCCATTAGGGTGGGGGTGGAGCTGACACTTGTGGTTGGGCCTTTGGGCTTAGGACCAAAGCTTACTGTACAAGGTGCCATCTTACCAAAGAGCCTAAGGTGGCATCCCTGGCATAGTTGGTGCCACAGATAAGATGGCACCACAGCATGAAGTTACACTGGTTGACTTAAGCCAAAAAGAATTCACCAGAAGATCAGGTTTCCCACAGGCCTATGGAAAGGCTGCAGACCTATCCAGAGGCAGGAATGAGGGGGGAAGGTGGGCACAGCCAAGACCTTTCCCCAGAAGTGTTCTGGTTAAGCCATTGCTGCTGTTGGCATCCCCAGCCTCTGGATTCTGGGGTGGTATTTAAACCAGTTGGCCCTGTGCCTCCGGGTTCCCCCCAGTAACCCAGCACCGTACTGAGCCTGTGTTGCTTCCACTCAGCGGCTTCGATGGGGAAGGTGCAGGACACGGTAGCAAGTCTGTCCCCTTTCAAGCTTCTGTCATTGGCGGTGAAGCCATGCCACTCACCCATCTTGGAGTTCTCCCCTGTAGGTGCCAGGGAGCTGAAGCAATCAAGTTGACAGTGTCACTGCGGAGAAAGGCATTAGGTTAAGGGTTTCTATAGTTGAATGAGGGCTAAATAATAACAAGGAGACCTGCGTTTCTGGTCTGCCTCCAGTTAGCTGTGATCTTGGGCAGATTGCTAAACATCCCTGGGCCTGTGTGTGCTCATCCATAAAGAGGATTTTGATGACAACATCAGCCTTATGCCTACCAGGGCCTTCCTCTGAGGAATAAAATGGAAAATATAAATAAGGGAATGGAAGCTGTCTGATCTCTCATCAGTACCTCTGAGTCAGAGAGTGATAAGCTGAAATGAGCTGAAATATGGATGTGGGAAAGATGGAATTTAGGTACTGCTCTTAGAAAGTGGTAATTGCAGGGTGGGCGCTGTGGCATAACAGGTAAAGCTGCCACCTGCAACTCTGACGTCCCATGTGGGTGCCAGTTCAAGTCCCGGATGCTCCACTTCTGATCCAGCTCCCTGCTGTTGTGCTGGGAAAGCATTAGCAAATGACCCAAGTGCTTGGATCCCTGCACCCACATGGGAATCCTACTAGAAGCTCCTGGCTCCTGGCTTTGGACCGGCCCAGCTGTGGCTGTTAGGCCATTTGGGGAGTGAACCAACAGATGGAAAATCTCGCTCAGTCTGTGTCTCTCCCTCTGTCTCTGTATCTCTGCATTTCAAATAAAGAAATCTTTAAAAATTAAAAAATAAAGTAGTGATTGCAGGTGGTGTGTAGGACCGCACATGCTTTGGGGACTTGGCTACACCTTGCTTCCGGTCCTCTTCCACAGTTCCACCCATGCCTGGGGCTGACTTAGGGAACGTTTCTGAGGTTCCTTTCTTTATCTGGGAGGTGGAGACGCTACTGCTTGACTTCTGCTGTTGGGGAGATTAAATGAGGCGCAGTATGCATAGGTGCCTGGTGCTTTGATGGTGTGCAGTGCACGCGGACCTGTGCTACAGGGGCTGTCACTCCCCTTGCTACGTGCCTGGGGATCTGGGAATTTAATGCGCCTTTGGCCAGGACAAGGCACAATTGCAAGCTGTGGGCCAGGTCCTGCTTGGCAGTTGTCATAGAGATCACAGGCCAACATTTCCTCATGCTGACCTGAATTCAGATCAGGAGCATTGTGGGATTAAGACTCGTGACCCACCCAGTGCCAAACTTGGCAGTAAGTTTTTGTTTCATTTTGGTGTTAAGTAATCACATAAATCTCTAGCTTGTTGAACAGTCGTAACAAGCCGTGTGCATAGGTTGACAGATGTAGGAAATGCACAGTTCTGTTTTGTGTTTTTAATCACACAGTCGAGTAAGTCTGTGTGCGAGGCTGGCAGAGTGCTGCTGGTGAGTCTGGGCTTTCGTCCTGGCTCCTCATCTCCCACGACCTTGCAGGGGCCAGCACACCTCTCAGCCTAAGTTTGCTCATCTGAAAATGTGCTGCCGTGCGGAGCGTGTAAAAGCAGATGCACGTGAAGTCACTGTATGAATTACAGACCGCTGCACAAACAATGCATCATTTTACTGCCTGCATTAACTGTAATACTATTACAGGTTTTTTTTGAGATGGACTCTTCATATTACGAACATATGCGTTTACTTTTACATTCATCTGTTGAAGGAAGATGTCTTCAAGTAAGGGCCAATATGTGCATGAGGACATAGAGAATAATGCATAGGAAAACCTCCTTTTTATAGGAATTTAGGCTAAAGATGAACATCAGTATTCATTTTAATAGCAAATGTTTGCACAGATTAATGTTATGTTTCCCTTATGCTTATTTGTATTTTTTAAAATTTTTTTTATGCTGGTTTTTATTTATTTGAGAGAGAACTCCCATCCACTGGTTCACTCTCTAAAGGCCCACAACAACCAGGGCCAGAGCTAAGAGCTGAGAGCACGGCCCAGGCCTCGCACTGGGTGGCAGGAACCCAAGTACTTGAGCTGTTGGCACTGCCTCCCAGGCTCTGCATCAGTGCAAAGCCACAGTCAGGAGCCAGAGCCAGGAATCCAACCCAGGCACCCCTGACGGTGGAGGCCACTGTATAGTCCCTAGGCTAAGTGCCTCTTCTTAATCTCTGGTTTTTAAATGCAGAGATACCGTTTATAATGTTGTGTTTGTGACCTAGTTGAACTGTAGAACACCCATGAATGGCTTGTAGAGTTTCCAAATTCATAGGCTTGAGGTTCTCTTCAGTTCTCAGCCCGTGGGAGAGAATGCACTAAGCACAAGCACCAGGAATAGGAATTGTGGTCTTTCTTGTTTATTTCCTTCCTCTTTGGAGCCTGGGCTCCCTCAGAGAGAAATCGGTGGGGCCCAGCTGGTGAGTGGAGTCACCACGAGCATGGCCGTCCCCAACCTACGACTTGGCCGGTGTAGCTGGGGAGGGCAGCCTCTGCTGCCTCCTTTGGTGCCCCCACTTTTCCTACGTTAACCTGCTTCCCTGTCCTTTCGTTCCCTCAGGCCATGAAGGACGCCTTGGCAGACCTTCCCGAATGGTATGGAATCAGGGGCATGCAAGCCCACTGGATCGGAGACTGTGTGGGCTGCCACCTGGACTTCACGTTAAAGGTGAGCGAGCGAGGCGCCTGCAGCAGTGCACGCGCACAGTTCCCCTTTGCATTTGGCAACTCTGACTCGGCACCTTGAACTCCACGACAGCACCGTCCAACAGAAAGATCCCACAAGCCTCGTACGTAGTTGTCATTTCTGTAGAACTCACATTTTTTAAAGTGGGAAGAAAGACATGAAATTAATTTTGATGACATTTTATTTGACCGATTAAACCAAAATACTGTTTACAAATGTGATCAATTTTTTAAAAGATTTATTAAAGAAATAGTTGATATCTTGTTATAGTTCAGTCCTAAATCTACTATATTTATTGTTTAAGGAGTCATTTTTTATTTATTTGAAAAAGCAAAATTAGAAAGGACTTCGATCCACTAGTTCACTCCCCCAAATGACTGCAAAGGCCAGGGCTGGGCCAGCCTGAAGCCAGGAGCCAGGAGCCTTCTCTGGGTCTCCCATGTGGGTGCAGGGGCCCAAGCACTTGGGCCATCTTCCACTGCTTTCCTGGGTGCATGATCAGGGAGCTGGATTGGAAATGGAGCAGCCGAGCCTTGAACCAGCACCTGTATGGGATGCCTGTGTCACAGACTGTGACTTAACCCCCTGAGCCACAACGCTGGCCCTGTGAAGTCCACTGTCTTCTATACCCACAGCAGAAACTTTCAAGTGAGTCCTAGCCATGTAGTGTACCGGCTACCATTCTGGACAGCACAGATACGCGGCGTGTCCTGGTGGGCCCTGAACTCCCTGAAGTTCTGTGCAGAATGTGTGTGTGGACTGTTCACCGCACAGAAGGACCACGGGCTTGACTGTGTTCTCGATGGGGTGTGTGTGTGTGTGTGTGATGTCACAGAGCCATTAAAAGCCCAGGGGCAGAGCTGAACCATGTCATCATCTCAGAGGCTGATGGACCTCAACTGTTTAGGACGAGGCCCAACACCGGTGGCCTGCTGTGGAAACATGGCTGACAGGTGCAGCTAAGGTGGCTTCCTCCAGGACATGCCACCAGAGCTTTGCTCTTTGTGTTGACACGAGAGCGCTTCTGTCGCCGGTCCTTTCCTGGGAGTTCTTTTCATCCTTCAGGTTCTTCTCTGATCCAGGCTTTGGTGCTCTGTTCATTTAGCTCTGAACCCCGCCCTCCCCTTAGTCCCTGTCAGAACCTTGAGGAGAGAAAGCAGCAGCAGCCCAGAGAGGAGGCTGGCTGCCTTCGGGACCCGCCCTCCTGATGGCCGTAGCTGGTGCCTGCTCAGCCCCTGAGTTCATGATTCCCTGTGCAGCCCCGTGCAGAGGAGGCCCGGCTCATCCAGCCTCCAGCCAGGGAAGCCCCGCTCTGGGGAGAGCGCACGGGAAACCGTGGGTCAGCAGACCCCACGCAGACGCCTCCTCTGCCACTCTGCTGAGGGGGTGGCCAGGGCCCTGGACTGCATTCCAGCGTGCCTTCGGGGCTGTCTCTTTGGTTAGCCCTGGTCTGGTGCCCGTCTCAAGGGCCTTTGCCTCTCAGCCAGGGTCAGAGGTGTGGGCGCCTGTGCCTCGGACATCTTCCACATTCCCCCCTTCGTGGACATTGGGTTGGGAAAATGTTTGGGTCTCCACTCCTGAACCCACTTGAAACTGAGACGGGGTAGCTCACTGTGAGGATGCCAGAACATTTTCCGTTACGGGGGACAGACTGTGTGGTTGTGCCCCTGGGGCCCCAGGCCCGGCTCCGTGGGTGACACCTAATCGGCACCCAGGCCACGTTGTAGACTTAGTTCATTGTTGGCACTCCGTCATCACGCTTGAATAAATGTAAGAAGGAAGTCATGCCTGTCCTCTCTGTGGCCTCCATGTCTGTCACGTAATCTGCACTCAGTGGGTGCCTGCTGTATGCTCCTTCCAGCTCTGAGCCCAGGACGGACTATCATTAATAACCTCAGTGGCCGTTTGCTTAGAACAGTGCAGCCCTTTGTTTTTCTGCTTTGTCCTGAAGTCCCTGAGGGAAACACAACTCCTTTCTCGCAACAAAAATGAGGTGCCGTTGACAGGTACTTCTTCTGATCTAGGAACAAGGGAGCCAGAAAACCAGGAGGGCGCCGTTCTGAGCGTGCTGTGACCACCTTCGGGCTGGGGCTGTCCACATGCCTGGTGCTGGCCCCTGCAGGGTTCTGAAAGGGGAGCCGCCTGTCCTTTCTCTGCCCCTGCTACGTGCCGTCTCAGCCACCACACCCCCGGGCTGTGGTCAGAACAAGGAGGGAAGGGGTGGGCACGTGGGCAGGGAGCAGCCCAGCGCAGAGGGGGCACCGAGGAACAAACTGCCTCTTGTTTCCCCCTGCCAGGTTGATGGGCAAGCCACAGGAGAAAAGCTGACCGCCTACACGGCCTCCCCCGAGGCTATTTATGGTGCATCCCACGTGGCCATCTCCCCCAGCCACCGGCTCCTGCATGGGCACAGCGGCCTGAAGGAAGCCCTACAGAAGGCGCTTGTCCCTGGCAGAGGTGAGTTGACAGCCGGGTCGCTGCCTTCCTTTGGGCCAGCCCCGTGGGAAAGTTGGATGGAGTTCCAGGCTTCTGGCGTTGTCCTGGCCCAGGCCTGGCTGTTGTGGGCATTTGAGGAGTGAATCAGCAGGTGGAGGATCTCTCTCTCTCTCTCTCTCTCTCTCTCTCTCCCCCTCCCTCTCTCTCTCTCTGCCTTTCAAGTAAATGAAAATAAACAAACATTAAAAGAGCAAGTGAAAGTGAAATCTGAAAATGTTCCATCTCTTGCCTCTGGCTTGATTGTGAGATTGTCTGCATCTGGCGATTAAAAACTCTGGTCTTGGCCAGCGCCGCGGCTCACTAGGCTAATCCTCCACCTACGGCGCCGGCAATCCGGGTTCTAGTCCCGGTCGGGGCACCAGTTCTGTCCTGTTTGCTCCTCTTCCAGTCAAGCTCTCTGCTGTGGCCCAGGAAGGCAGTGGAGGATGGCCCAAGTGCTTGGGTCCTGCACCTGCATGGGAGACCAGGAGGACACCAGGCTCCTGGCTTTGGGTCGGCACAGCACACTGGCCATGGTGGCCATTTGGGAGGTGAACCAACAGAAGGAAGACCTTTCTCTCTGTCTCATTGTCTAACTCTGCCTGTCAAAAAAAAAAAAAAAAAAAAAAAACCAAAAAATTCTGGTCTTTTTTTCATTATAATCCAGATTTGAAGCATTTTTCCAGAAAGAATAGAATCTTCTCTTAATTTACAAATCCATCATCAAATAAAACCTCGCTGATAGGGGCTACAGGGAAGCCCCTGGGAAAGAGAGACAGCTCCGCCAACGACTTCATTTGATTACTGTAAAGAATTCTTCGCTCCCCCAAGCAGATGAGCCGAGTCCTGCTCAGCACAGGTCTTTAACAGGTTTGCTTTATGAATGGATCGAGCCGACATGGAGGGAAGACCTGGGACGTGCTAATGCGTTCGTCAAGGTCCTGTGGTCGCAAGCAACAGAATCTGTCTCTGGCTCACCCAGAGGACAAGGGGAACATGTTGGAGGCTCACTGGCCGGAGGAACAGCTGGAAGAGGACTCAGGGGTTGAGGGGAGGGTTGCCAGTGTGAACTAAGAGACTGTCCCTTGAGTGCCACCGTCAGAGTACACATGCCCTCGCTCTGCCTTCAGAGCCCGGAGCACTTGCCTGGAGATGCCAGCTGCAGGGCACAGGGGCCCAGGACCTCTGTCTGGGCAAAAGGAAGATCAGGCACTTACCTCCATAGAACGTTAAGACTGTCACCAGGGAGGGGCGCTCTCCCACGGGTGCTCAGCGGCCTAGGCCGGTGAGAGGAAGTCTGTCATCAGGGAGACATGGTTCTCTGGAGCAATTGATTTCTGCCAAAAATCTCACCCCTGTTCCATTTCATATACCCTAAACTGCAACCCAAAGTACAGAGTCTGAATGATTGGGGCCTGAAATAATAAATATTCTTGTTTGGGGTCGTGATCTAAAGTTGCCATTTTTTTTAAAAGATTTATTTATTTATTTGAAAGAGTTACACAGAGCGAGAAGGAGAGGCAGAGAGAGAGAGAGAGAGAGGTCTTGCATCTGATGGTTCACTCCCCAACTGGCTGCAATGGCTGGAGCTGCGCCGATCGGAAGCCAGGAGCCAGGAGCCAGGAGCTTCTTCCAGGTCTCCCATGCAGGTGCAGGGGCCCAAGGACTTGGGCCATCTTCTACTGCTTTCCCAGGCCATAGCAGAGAGCTGGATCTGAAATGGAGCAGCCCGGTCTCGAACCAGTACCCATATTGGATGCCGGCGCTTCAGGCCAGCTTCAGTGCCGGCCCCTAACGTTGCCATTTTTGAAATAACCAGAATGAAGCATTGCCTGATGCCAGGTTAGGGAGAGAGACAATGTCATCTGTCATCATGCCTTAGCTGTGCTTAAGATTGTTTACTCAGAGCGTCCAAGCCCGTGTTCCAGTCCGTGCGCGCCTCCTAAGAGCCTGCTGTGGACCGAGCACTCCGGGAGCCGCAGTCTGATCGTGGCTGCCCCTGGGGTCTCCGAACCCAGCACAGCCATAGTGTGCGCCATTCACTCAGGCAGCATCGGGCACTACCATCTCCTGGTTTTCTCTCTCTCTCTTTTTTTTTTGTAATATATTGAAATAGAGAAGAAAGTCTTCGGTTAAATTGCAGTGTGTGCTTATAAACCCAATATTGCTGTCTCTCTCAGGTATATTTTCTTCTACTTACTCAAAATAAAAACTGGGTCCTTTTCAACTATTTAGTTTAGTTTCTACTCTCATGAGCAATTTGCGATTCCTTAAGGGCACCGAGGGTTGAAGATCATCTAAAATTGAAAAGCTAATAAATGGAAATGTCTAGCCATTAGATTTTTTTTCTTGTGGTTAATTTGGAGACACAAATTAAAATAAGGCAATATTAGGAGGGAATTAATGAGCTAATAAGCTATAAAAGATGGAGTTCCTTAGATAAAAGATACTGTATAAATTCACACATGAGCCGGCGCCGTGGCTCAATAGGCTAATCCTCCACCTTGCGGCGCCGGCACACCGGGTTCGAGTCCCGGTTGGGGCGCCGGATTCTGTCCCGGTTGCCCCTCTTCCAGGCCAGCTCTCTGCTATGGCCAGGGAGTGCAGTGGAGGATGGCCCAGGTGCTTGGGCCCTGCACCCCATGGGAGACCAGGAAAAGCACCTGGCTCCTGGCTCCTGCCAGGATCAGCGCGGTGCGCCGGCTGCAGCGGCGGCCATTGGAGGGTGAACCAACGGCAAAAAGGAAGACCTTTCTCTCTCTGTCTCTCTCTCTCACTGTCCACTCTGCCTGTCAAAAAAAAAAAAAAAAAAAAAAAAAAAAAAAAAAAAAAAAAAATTCACACATGTTCATGTGTCAAAACTGAGGAATTATTGGCTGTATGCTCACGGCAGTGTCTTCCTGACCATCTGGGTCTCAGAGTGTGTGGTTTGGCCTGGTCATTTCATTCTGGCAAATGTACTAATTGAGTGCCCGGTGTAATTTTGTGTCTGGAAATTCTCATTAGTGACTTTCTCACTCTTTTTAATAATCTGCAGTAGATCCAAATGGACCATTAGATGTTGGCACTAGTTTTTTCTGGTTCTGGTTTTCAGAATGGAAATTTTCTTTGTGTAGCTGTCAGTTGATGCAGAGTCCCTAGCTGAATTGGCAGAAGTCGCTGGATTTTGACAGGTGACGTTTGCAGTCACCTACACCGGTCAGTGCATTGAGCGCAGTGTGGTTTTCCCAGAAGGTATCTGAGTATCCTAGGAATGGGAATGTGTGGGCTATGCTTTAGTCTTTATGTGGGGGTGGAGGGGACTGTGTTTTAGCCCTGGGGTTGTGTCACTGCTGTCATTTCCCCTGTTCTTGAGCATCAGGTGTTTCTGGTGGCCAGTGTTAAAGCCGTGCCGCCGAGGGTCACGGCACCACACAGTTGTGAAGGAATTCAGCGCTGGCTGCACTTTAAATGATCAGCCATGAATCCCTGCTGTTGCGAAGTAGATTTCTACCTACTGGCTCCCGATGTGGCACAAGATGACCACGGTTCTGTTTCCCGATCCACCTGTGTGACCTAAGGACCGCCACACAAGCCTTGTCAGTGTAGCTTTCTCCATCAAGCAGTGATGGAGCTGTCCAGGAAGGTGGTCTTAGGGGACCTCGTGGGTAGGGAGGGAGCCTGGGGGTGTCGCATGTGGACAGGGTGGGCTGTGAGTGACCGAGAGGAAGCAGGTAGCCTGGCCTACCTCATTAGTTAGGGAATGAGAGGCTGCAGACCACAGAGCCACAGGGGCCAGAACGGAGAGGAGGGGCAGCTCTGAGAAGCACGTAGAGGGTGGCCAGGGCGCATGGTCCCAGGACGAGTCCCTGGTTTCCGGCCTGGCCAACTGGGTTGCTGACGTCGACGGCATATGAGTGCTTTTTGCGTAGCATCCTATAATCTGGCACAGAGCCCTTCAAGAGAGGAATCGGCGCAAGGTGCTTCCCTAGTATTCTTAAAATTTCATTTATTTCCATAATCATTGGCGCCTCCTATTCTCAGCCGACCCACGCTGACTTAAGTCTTGTTATGTAATCTCTGGCTCACTAGGAACCATAAAAAGCCTCGATGGGGAAATATCCGAATTCTAGGAGCTGTTCTGTCTCTTCCTGGAATCTGCTTCTGCGTTCCTCGGATTCAGATGTCCAAGCCCCGGGGGCTTTAGAACCCCTGCTTTTAGTGAGTCACCACCTGTTTGCACAGTGTGTTTTTGGCCAAAAGGAGAAATGAGGTCTGTCTAAAGGGTAACTCAGAACCCTGTTGTTCTTGATATTAAATAATTGATTTCTCACTCTTGCTTTGCCCCTGTCCCCAAAGACTCAGCTTGGGGCTGGGATACAGGAGTAGGGAGTGCATCTGTAGCCCTAGGATTACAGTTTGGTATTTAACCAAACTGCTTCCAGTAGCATTCCTTCCACGCATGTCAGTAGGAACTGTGTGGAGGAGAAAGCTTCTGTGCTCAGGATATCTGAAATCAACAAAAATCAACAGTGGGGCTGGTGCAGTGGTGTAGTGGGCTGATCTCCGCCTGCAGCACTGGCATCCCATATGGGCACCAGTTCAAGTCCCAGCTGCTCCGCTTCCCATCCAGCTCTCTTCTGTGGCCTGGGAAAGAAGTAGGAGATGGCCCAAATCCTTGGGCCCCTGCACCCACATGGTAGACAGGAAGAAGCTCCTGGCTCCTGGCTTTGGATTGGCCCAGCTCTGGCCATTGCCACCATTTGGGGAGTGAACCAATGGATGGAAGATCTTTTTCTCTTTGTCTCACTCTACCTCTCAAATAAAATCTTTTTTTTTTTTTTTTTTTATTTTTGACAGGCGGAGTGGACAGTGAGAGAGAGACAGAAAGGTCTTCCTTTTTGCCATTGGTTCACCCTCCAATGGCCACCGTGGCTGGCGCGCTGCGGCCGGTGCACCGCGCTGATCCGATGGCAGAAGCCAGGTACTTCTCCTGGTCTCTCATGGGGTGCAGGGCCCAAGCACTTGGGCCATCCTCCACTGCACTCATTTCTTTGCCACAGCAGAGAGCTGGCCTGGAAGAGGGGCAACCGGGACAGAATCCGGTGCCCCGACCGGGACTAGAACCCTGTATGCCGGCTCGCAAGGTGGAGGATTAGCCTAGTGAGCCACGGCGCTGGCTCAAATAAAATCTTTAAAAAAAAAAAAAAAAAATCATGGCCGGCGCCGCGGCTCACTAGGCTGATCCTCTGCCTAGCGGCACCGGCACCCCGGATTCTAGTCCCGGTCGGGGCACTGGATTCTTTCCTGGTTGCCCCTCTTCCAGGCCAGCTCTCTGCTGTGGCCCGGGAGTGCAGTGGAGGATGTGGCCCAAGTCCTTGGGCCCTGCACCCCATGGGAGACCAGGAGAAGCACCTGGCTCCTGCCTTGAGATCAGCACAATGTGCCAGCCGCAGCAGCCATTGGAGGGTGAACCAACGGCAAAGGAAGACCTTACTCTCTGTCTCTCTCTCTCTCTCACTGTCCACTCTGCCTGTCAAAAAAAAAAAAAAAAAAAAAAAAAACAAACACTGGAAGCTTCAGGCTTTCGTTTTGTTGCAAGAAATCAATGTTGACACGTGGCATGCAAGTTGTGATAACTGTGCATTAACTTCAAATCCGCTGATATTTAGGTTGAAAGACTAATTTTTTTCTAATTGGAAAACTAACATAATAGAACATTTATCTTTTTTTTCTAAGAGTTTATTTATTTATTTTGAGTGGCAGAGTTACAGAGAGGAGAGATAGACAGAAAGGTCTTCCATCTGCTGGTTTACTCCCCAAATGGCCGCAACAGGCAAAGCTGGGTCAGTCCAAAGCCAGGAGCCAGGAGCTTCTTTCAGGTCTCCATTGCAGGTGCAGGGACCCAAGCACTTGGACCGTCTTCTCAGGCCATAGCAGAGAGCTGGACCAGAAGAGGGGCAGCCGGGACGTGAACCGGTGACCATATGGAATGCTGGCGCCACAGGTGGAGGCCTAGACTACTACACCACAGCGCCAGCCCAGTAATAGAACTTTTATATGCAATTGAAACAATCAAAACCTATAGTATAATGCTCTCTTGCAGCAACTTTATGGAGATGTAATTCAGATGCCATTTAATTCACCCATTTAAAGCCGTACCATTCAGTGGTTTTTAGTACCTCTCGGAGCTGTGCAGCCATCTTCACAGTGAATCTTAGAACATTTTCATGGTCCCCAGAAGAACACCCATGACCTGTAGCAGTCAGCACCCTCCCCACTCCCGCACTATTCCTGCCTCATTCCCAGCCCTAGGCAACCAATCCCCTACCTCCAGTCTCCCTAGACTTGCCCGTTCTGAACGTCTCACGTAAACTCACGTAAACGGAATGATGCAGCATTGGTCCTTTTGCTGCCCTTTGGTGAGCATGTTTTCAGGGTTCTTCCATGCTGTAGCAGTTTCCACACTTCCCTCTTTGAACTTCCAGATGGCACTCCATCCAGGTATGTGCCGCACTTCACTGGTGCTGTTCATCAGGCGGTGGCGTGACGGCTGTTTCCACGTCCTTGGCTTCTTTATCACCACTGCTGTGAACGTTCACACAGAGTTCTGTGTGGACATGTGTTTTATTTCTTTGGCCCCTTACCTAAGAGTGGATGGGGGTCTTCACGGGGAGCAGGTGCTTGGTACAGTGGTTAAGGCACTGTTTGGGATGCCCACATCCCATATTAAAGTGCCTGGTTTGAGCCCCAGTTCTCCACTTCTGATCCAGCTTCCTACTGATGCACATTCTTGGGTGATGCTCATGGCTCAAGTACCTGGGTCGCTGCCACCCACATGGGAGATCTGGATTGAATCCCTGGCTTTGACCTGGTCCAACCCTGGCTATTGAGGACATTTGGGGAGTGAATAGGAGGATGGGAGAAATCTCTGTCTGTGTCTCTGTCTTTCTGCCTTTCAAATAAAATGAAAACAAATAAATAAATTTTTAAGAGTTCATGGAAATGTATATTATGAAAAAATGCATGGATTTCAAATACTTTTTTGCACTAAAATAACTGTCTTTAAAAAAAGGCGTATTTATTTATTTGAAAGGCAGAGTTACACAGAGAAGGAGATCTTCTGTCCACTGGTTCACTCCCCAAATGGCTGCAACAGCCAGGATTGGGCCAGGCAGAAACCAGGAGCCAGGAGCTTCTTCCTGGTCTCCCTTGTGGGTGCAGGGGCCCAAGCACTTGGGCCATATTCTACTGCTTTCCCAGGAGCATCAGCAGGGAGCTGGATCAGAAATAGAGCAGCCAGGACGTGAACCAGCACTCATATGGGCTACTGGCATTATAGGTGGTGGCTTAACCTGCTGTGCCACAGTGCCAGCCCCGATAACTTTATCTTTTACTTGAAATTTTTCGTGAATTTTTTGAAGTACCCTTGTATCATATGAAAAGTCAAAGAATACTAACAACAGGCCGGCGCCGCGGCTCACTAGGCTAATCCTCCGCCTAGCGGCGCCGGCACACCGGGTTCTAGTCCCGGTCGGGGCGCCGGATTCTGTCCCGGTTGCCCCTCTTCCAGGCCAGCCCTCTGCTGTGACCAGGGAGTGCAGTGGAGGATGGCCCAGGTGCTTGGGCCCTGCACCCCATGGGAGACCAGGAAAAGCACCTGGCTCCTGCCATCGGATCAGCGCGGTGCGCCGGCCGCAGCGCGCCGGCCGCGGCGGCCATTGGAGGGTGAACCAACGGCAAAGGAGGACCTTTCTCTCTGTCTCTCTCTCTCACTGTCCACTCTGCCTGTCAAAAACAAAAACAAAAAAAAAAAACAAAAAAAAAAAAGAATACTAACAACAATAACAATAGCCTTCTTGCCCAGCCTCTCCTAATTATTTTAGACGTGTGTTCTCTAGTGGCTCTGACAGAATCCTAGATAAACAGGGGTTTATTTCTTGTCCACCGGGAACTGAACAGGTATAACTAGTCTGCTGTCTGAGGCTGGTGGGGCCATTGCTCTCTCTTTCTCCTTCTTCATATTATCCGTGTTTTCTTTTATTTATTTATTTATTATTTTTTTTTATTTGACAGTTTGAGTTATAGACAGTGAGAGAGAGAGACAGAGAGAAAGGTCTTCCTTCAGTTGGTTCACTCCCCAAATGGCCACTACGGCCGGCGCACTGCGCTGATCGGAAGCCAGGAGCCAGGTGCTTCTTCCTGGTCTCCCACGTGGGTGCAGGGGCCAAGCACTTGGGCCATCCTCCACTGCCTTCCTGGACCACAGCAGAGAGCTGGACTGTAAGAGGAGCAACTGGGACTAGAACCCGGTGCCCATACGGGATTCCAGCGCCACAGGTGGAGGATTAACCAAGTGAGCCAAGGCGCCGGCCCTTATCCGTGTTTTCTAAGTGGTTCTTCACTTCATCACGTGTCAGTAAGCAAGAGTGGGCAGGCGAAGAATGGGGAGAAGGCCATGCTCCCTCCCTTTGAGAACATGACCTAGAAGTTGCCTCTGCCCTGTGCCCGAGGGCCATAACTGGCTGCAAGGGAAGCTGAGCAGTGCTGCTGTTAGCCCGGCAGCCACAAGCCCCGCTCAGCCTCCCGTTGCTGAATCAGAAGAGGCAGATAGAGCAGTCAACTGGCAGTGTCTACATAGCCTTTGCTCTCATGGACCTCCACGTCCGTGTCATGTGCCCACATTGCTGTGTCTCAGTTCACATTGCCTAGTGTCTTTCACTCTGACCTCACCTTCCAGCCTGCTACCAACAGTGTATCATGTTGGCAGGATTTGCAGATATGCATGTCTCCTTTGAGAAGGGCCTGCTATGGAATCAGAGGCACAGGTCCCAACTCTGAGAAGCGAGTCCTCACGTGGCTGGCTCTGGCAGCTTGTGCCACCCAGGTCATACATCTGGACCCTAGCCTTGGAGAGCAGTTGGGGTTGCACTTCACTCTGTCCCCACCACACCCTGGCCTGTGCTTCCTGACACCCCAGGTCAAAGAAGGTAAACACTGGCTTCAAGGGGCCAGCACTGTGATGCAGGGGGCTAAGACTCCACCTCCGGCACTGGCATCACATATGGGTGCCAATTTGTGTCCCTGCTGTTCCACTTCCAATCCAAAGCTTTGCTTATGGCCTGGGAGGACAGTAAAAGATGACCCAAGCGCTTGGTCCCCTGTGCCCACTTGGGAGTCCCAAGGGAAGCTCCTGGCTCCTGGCTTTGGATCAACCCGGCTCCAGCTGTTGCAGTCAGTTGGGGAGTGAACCAGTGGATGAAAGACTTCTCTTTCTGTGACTCTGCCTCTCAAATAAATAAATAAAAATCTAAAAGAACAACAACAAAAAACTAGCTTAGATGCATACAGAGCCTACCTTTACCTCTCTGAAATATGAATCCTAAATTCTGGATTTGAGTGGGGGGCTTTATAAAATACATCTTAGAGAATTACATGAAGTCTTAAAACACAGCAAGTGTTGTAAATCATGAGAGGCTATGCATTGTCAGTTACATGTGTTGTCAATACTCAGAGCCCAGTTTGTACACCTCTCGTCCTTTCTCGCCCTGGGGCTTTATTTAGTTCTTCCTGCCTCCACCCTACACTCAGTGAAGATCTGTGCACACGCGTGTGCAGCTTAGTGTGAAACTGATACAGTGTTTGGGTAAATCCCAGTGGCTTTATTATGACCACATAAATAATGTTCCCAGGTGAGCCAAGCTTATACTGTGATTATATTTTCATTTTTACTTTTAACTTCTGTTCTTCCTGAAATTCATAATGTTGTCTTTTTTTTTTTTCATTTGCTTTGTGTTTTTTGACCCTCCCCATAGCCCTTTGAGACTCCTCTGAATACAATTTCCTGCGTATTCCCACTTGCCAGATCATCTGCCAATTTCCTCATTTTCCTGAAGATGCCTCCCAGGCCCCTCTGCTGTGCTTGCATCTGACCTGGCCACTGTGCAGACAGAAGCCAGGAGAGTGCGCATCCAGACCCTCCCTCTGTCTTCATTCTGTGGATGTCCCTACTCTTTTTTCTCTATTGAATTCTCTAATTCCTGGAGCCCAGATCTGTCTCTTTTTTAATCTACCCCATTGTTTTACTGGAACACATCCTCTAGTATCTCTTAAGAAAAAGGTACTTGGGAAGGAACCATTTTGTCTCAGGATATCTGGGACTCTGTCTTCTCTCCTGTTCATGTTCTGCTCCCTACCCACTTCCATCTTCAAGTGTTGCGGTTTGGGATTTCAGATGTCTCCTAGTTCCACCGTAGATGGATTGTGTCTCTCATTCTTCTGTACAAGGGATCTTCAAAAAGTCCATGGAAATGAGTATTATGAAAAGCACTACGTGTAGCCAGTGCCACGGCTCACTAGGCTAATCCTCCGCCTAGCGGCACACTGGGTTCTAGTCCCAGTCGGGGCGCCGGATTCTGTCCCGGTTGCCCCTCTTCCAGGCCAGCTCTCTGCTGTGGCCCGGGAGTGCAGTGGAGGATGGCCTAAGTGCTTGGACCCTGCACCCCATGGGAGACCAGGAGAAGCACCTGGCTCCTGGCTTCAGATCAGCGTGGTGCGCAGGCTGCAGCGCGCCGGCCGTGGCGGCCATTGGAGGGTGAACCAACGGCAAAGGAAGACCTTTCTGTCTGTCTGTCTCTCTCTCTCACTGTCCACTCTGCCTGTCAAAAAATAAAAAATAAAATATTAAAAAAAAAATAAAAGCACTACGTGTAGATTTCCATTGTTCTGCAACAAAACAAACTTATGTTTAAATTCCACTTTCCCACAAACTTTATGAGGTCCCTCGATTACACTTGAAGTATTTTTCAACTATCTTTACAATCTGGAAAGCGCAATGCTGTTTTTGCTTCTTTGTTTATGAGCATAGATGAACATTCTCTCATGTGCTTGTGTAATCTGTTGATTTTTCCCCCCGGGTGTGAATTATCTATTAATACTCTTCAAAGGACAATTCTTTAACAAATTAGCATGAAACACAGACGTTCTGGTGCTGCTTCTCTTCCTCGTCTCCTCTGAGGTTCAGCTGGTGTTGCCGCCCGAGCTGCCCGGAGCCCACAGCTATTCTGTTCTCATTTTCAGATTGCCTCACACCTGTGATGGCTGTGAACATGCTCACCCAGCAGGAAGTCCCTGTCGTCATCACGGCCAGCGCTGACTTCGAAGGCTCTCTGGATTCAAAAATAGGTAAGGAGCTATTGAAATATAATCCCAATAATATACTTTAAAGGCTGAGGATCAGAATACTTGCCTGTTGCTGGCAACTGGCAGAACTGTGGATTCCAAGTGTGCTTTGCTTCTTTGTAAAGATGACTGCATTCTTCAAAAAGTTCATGGAAAATGGAATCAAAAGATTGTTTATTTTGGTGCAGAATGTTTTTGAAATCCATGCATGATATTTTCATGATGCCCATTTTCGGTGAACTTGTTTTTGAAGACCCCTTATATAACACACCTTGTTAGATGCTATTGAGAATAATTTTTTAAAAAGTCTGATTCATGACTCTTTAAAAAAAAAAAAAGATTTATTTATTTATTTGAAAGGCAGAAGGAGAGGCAGAGAGAGAGAGGACTTCCATCCACTGGTTCACTCCCCAAATGGCCACAACAGCTGGAGCTGGGCCCATCTGAAGCCAGGAGCTAGGAGCGTCTTCCAGGTCTCTCACGTGGGTGCAGGGACCCAAAGACTTGGGCCATCTTCTACTGCTTTCCCAGGCCATAGCACAGAGTTGGATCTGAAGTGGAGCAGCCAGGAGTCAAACCGGCGCCCATATGGGATGCCGGCGCTTCAGGCCAGGTCGTTAACCCGCTGTGCCACAGTGCCAGACCCCATGTCTTTGCACAGAGTTGGTGACCTGTATCCCTATGATGTGGGCAGTGATACAAGGCTGAGGAAAACCCAGTTTCCACGTTCATCCAGCCTGAGCAGCTCTGCACTGGGGGCTCAGGACACACATGACCCACGTGGGCACACATGACCCACGTGGGCACACATGACCCACGTGGGCTGGGTTTGGTGAAGGATTGGTTGGGGAGGTGCACTTGAGCTGCTCAGAAGAGGAAGGTGACACAATGGTGAAACTGAAGGCCTGTTTGGAACTGTGAATTGGACGTCCTTGGCAGTCTTCCCCATTCGTGAGTGTCAAAGCTGTCGTCACCTAAGAGCAGCCTGAGGAAGAACGCGGCGATGGGAACCTAGAGGCAGCTCTGTCTGATGTCCCAGTCCTCAGGATAGACCTGTGTGTCTCCCAGTACCAGCCAGCATCCCTGCTGGGGGTGCCGGCCAGAGCCTGGCACACAGACTGACTCCACACCCAGCTGTTTACGAGTGCACGGGAGAAGTCACTTTCATTAAAGTCACCTTTTCCCCCTCCTAATGCTGAGATCAGTTTTCGGGTAAATGGTTTGAAGAGGCACCAAAGCAGAAAAGCAGTACCACGCCATTGTGGCCGTCTGCCTCTGAACATTTTAACACAGGAAGCGTGCTGTTCAAGGAAGTAATTCCGTTTATCCATTTGCTCATCAGGAACATTTATTAACACAGCCAGCCGGGATAACCAATAAAGCAGGGTCTTGTTGATCTGGCTTTGGGAGTGGGGTTTGTTTATTTGATATTTTGGGTCAACTCCTTGAACAATACCGAGAATTAGGAAGGGGAATTTAGGTAGGCATAGAAAATTGTTTTTCCAATTGTGTTGAAACTGTTTTTCCTGTTGTCTTGATTTCCCATAGTTGAAAAATTAACATTTTCTAAATTCTTGTTTCTTGTCCTCCCAAGAAAAATGAAAATGGAAATAAACAAGAGATAAGGCAGTGTTTTTCCCGTGCCCCCTCCAGTGTTAGCAATAGCTCGCTTCCCGGAGCCTCACTCCACAACACCATGGGCCAGAACATTCTTTATGTGGCCAAGTCCATTTGGGGGTCATGATGCCCAGCTTCCAAACCACGCGCTGCGGGACGCAGGGGTGACCATGCCCTCCTCACCTTGCCCTGCGTCCCCAGCTAATCCCAGCTTGGGCCGGAATTGGGGGAGGGGAATGCTGCCCACCACAGCCCCTCCCCCCACAAGGCCCTTACAGAACCCATGGGAAAAACTGAGCCTTGTGCCCCCTGCAGCCAAAGCAGCAGCCGTGACCCCACCGTGTGCGCACTGCTTCACCCCTTCAAGGGCCCGGGCGGGCTGCAAAATGGAGGTCGACTCGGGCTGTACCCTTATCTTCAGGAACAAAACACAGTTGCCAGCCTGCCACCTCCTGGCTGAGCGGATCTTTCTGGGGTGCCAGGAAATGCTGGCGGAGGCAGCCACTGGCCGGGCACTGGGGAGGCTGGGAAAGAGGCTCCCCCAGCCGCCTGGGATCCGCTGTTTCAGCGACAGAGATTTGTGTATTTTAGCATTGCAGCTATTTAAAAAGAAAAAGAAACTGAGCCAAGGACAAAGACTGAAAGGAAATGCCACCGGCCTGGCAGCCTGGGTGTGTGCGAGTGGTGGGTTTCTTTAAGACCGTGTACTGTTTTCCCCATGCCTGTGACGTGGTCGCGTAGGTACTTCGGTGCTGTCAGTTGGTTGTGATTCGGGCACTTAAAAAGATGCTTTATGTCTCTTCCCCTCCGAATAGGAATTCCCAGCACGAGCTCAGAGGACAGGATGCTAGCCCACGCCCTGGGCCTACCCTACTCTGAAGTCATTGAGACTTTGCCGGACGGCACAGAGAGACTGAGCCACTCTGCTGAGGTCAGTGCCCCTAGGCCTGAGACAGACGGCGTCCTCCTAAAGCCCTGACCTTGGTGGCAGTTTGGCGAGCTGTCG
Organism: Oryctolagus cuniculus; assembly: GCF_051225735.1. NCBI lineage: Eukaryota > Metazoa > Chordata > Mammalia > Lagomorpha > Leporidae > Oryctolagus > Oryctolagus cuniculus. The sequence continues at coordinate 104,554,726 of NC_142876.1, forward strand.
TCCCTCTGGGGCCAGTGACAGCCTGCCCCCGCCTCCCCAACCTGTCCCCACCTCTAAGTCTGCAGCCTTGTTCCTTCATCTTCAGGATAAGTTTGTCAGCTCCGTGTCTGTCTCCTTCTGGAATAGTATGGTATCAAAGTAACTTCACTGTGTCTTGGGAATCTCCTGCCTGAGTAAGAGTCTTTCCCAAGGAATCTCGGGGGGGGGCAGTGGAAATTGGCCCTTCCTGGGAGAGGCAGCTGTTGTCTCCAGATGACTGATTTATGTCCCCCTGAAGGTGAGCTCCCAGAAGGCAGCAGAGAAGTTCTGATTGGAGTTTATTTGGTCGAGGTTGTCTCTGGCTCGCAGGAGGCAGCAGCTTTTGAAGAGGGTGCATCTGGCCGGATTTGAACCCAGCCTCTTGGGTGGAGCGAGACCAGAGAGTGATGGAAGAGGCAGGGGAGGGAGGGGCGTGGTTGAGAGCAGTGAGTCTCAAGCTGGAGCTCCCAGCAGAACCACCAGGTGGGCTTGTTACGCACGTGGCCTGGCTCCTCCCCTGAGGTATGGTTCAGTCATCTCAGGTGGGTGGGACTCACGAATGTGCATATCTAGAAAGTGTCTGGTGCTGTTGCTCACTGCGGCTGGCCTGGTTTAGAACCTTGCCGCTTAAAGTCTTGTCCCCTGATTGGTGACATTGGCAGCACTTGTCAGAAGGGTGGAATCTCAGACCAAGATCTCTGTGTGATTTCTATGTACAGTAAAGTTTAAGCATACTGTAGTACTCATTCCTTTTTTTTTTTTTTTTCATTTTATTTTTTAATTATTTGAAAGGCAGAGATAGAAGGATGGAGAGGGAGAGGGAGATCTTCAATCTGCTAGCTCACCCCACAGATGGCCACAGCAGCTTGTGGCTGAGCCAGGCTGAAGCCAGGAGCCAAGAGCTTCCTCCAGGTCTCCTACTTGGGTGACAGGAGCTGGAGGACTTGAGACATCTCCTGCTGCTTTCCCAGGTGCACTAGCAGGGAGCTGGGTTAGAAATGGAGCAGCCAGGACTTGAACCTACGCCTACATGGGATGCCAGCACCTGGAGCACTTTTTTTTTTTTTTTAAGATTTACTTATTTTATTTGAAAGTCAGAGTTAGACAGAGAGAGCGAGAGAGAGAAGTCTTCCAAACACTGGTTCACTCCCCAATTGGCTGCAACAGCCAGAGCTGCACCGATCTGAAGCCAGGAGCCAGGAGCTTCTTCCAGGTCTTCCACATGGGTGCAGGGGCCCAAGGACTTGGACCAACCCCTACTGCTTTCCCAGGCCATAGCAGAGAGCTGGATCGGAAGTGGAGCAGCCAGGACTCAAACCGGCACCCATATGGGATGTCAGCACTGCAGGCAGCATCTTTACGGAACCGCTATGCCACAGTGCTGGCCCCGAGCACTTGTTCTTAAACATGGCTGTAAATTGCAAGTATCCAGGAAGTGTTTTAAAATACCAATGCCTGGGGTCCCACCCCAACGTTCAGAGTTAATGGCTATTGGTGAGGACTTGGATTGGACATCGAGAGTGGTCAGAGCTTTCCAGGTGTTTCTCATGTGCAGCAGGATCTGGGAACGCCTGGGCTAGCATGGTGATCCCACATCTGGCCGCATCTCTGAATCACCCGGGAGGTGCTTCCTGGCCCTGCCCTGGGTGATCCTGACTCCGTCAGACCTGAAGATGCAGGTTTTTCAGGTTTCTGATACAACTACAGGTTTTTTTCCTTTCTAAGGAGTGACTTCGTTTTCTGTCCACATGTTTGCGCCTTCATTTCTTTCTTTCTTTCTTTCTTTCTTTCTTTCTTTCTTTCTTTCTTTCTTTCTTTCTTTCTTTCTTTCTTTCTTTCTTTCTTTCTTTCTTTTTCTTTCTTTTTCTTTCTTGACAGGCAGAGTGGACAGTGAGAGAGACAGAGAGAAAGGTCTTCCTTTGCCATTGGTTCACCCTCCAATGGCCGCCACGGCCGGCGCGCTGTAGCCAGCGCACTGCGCTGATCTGATGGCTGGAGCCAGGTGCTTCTCCTGGTCTCCCATGGGGTGCAGGGCCCAAGCACTTGGGCCATCCTCCACTGCACTCCCGGGCCACAGCAGAGAGCTGGCCTGGAAGAGGGGCAACCGGGACAGAATCCGGCGCCCCAACCGGGACTAGAACCCCGTGTGCCGGTGCTGCAAGGCGGAGGATTAGCCTAGTGGGCCGCGGTGCTGGCCAGCCTTCATTTCTTACATCACACCCCTCAAGACGCGAATCTATCAGTGAGATACCGAACCTTCAGCCTCTTTCTAGACCTTGTTGGAGTGGGCTCCTTGCAGGGGGAGCCGATCTCAGCTAAAGTGTCTGTGAGGGAGCCCTGTTTAGCCCTCCGTAGTGGAGAAAGGGCACACCAGGGCCAAAATTCGGTCTGGAGTGCTCAGAGAGACACCTGTGCCTCCGTGTGGGCTTGTGAGCTCCCTGGCTTCCCGCACACTGCCTCGGTGCTCTGGTGGAGAGGATCAGGAGTTCTTTCTGTGAGTGGAGGGAAGACAGAGGGGCAAGCCTGCTTCATCCGTGAGGTTCTGGGACAGAAGGCAGTGGTGCACGGAGAAGACAGACTTCAAAGGGAACACATATCTGCATCATTCGACCTGCTAACAGAGAGCTGGACATGGAGTATCTTCCCGGGGCTTGAGGGGTTCCTTGGTGGGGAGCTATGTACACCAGGGACCTTCAGATGCCTGCGGAAACAGCTGCCTTTGGGAAGCAGCTGTGCTTTCATCCTCTGTACCCCAGGACAGGGGCAGACCCCCAATGCACATAGGTGTGCAAGAAGTATTCACTGACCCAATCACAGCCCACCCATGACCCTGGCTGTTAGCAAGATGCTCTGAAAAGCTGCAGGTGGACAGGGAACGGCTCTGTGTGCTGTTAGTGTTTTGGCCTGCTGTCTGTAAGATGGGAGCATTTAAACCACACAGAGTGGTCCAGTTCCCCAAGCCAGGGTCCCAGTTCCTTCCCTTGCTCGCCTGGGTTCTTCTGCTCCGGGATGATACTGAGTTCTTTTCTGGAAGTTCCTCCCCTCCCCCTCCCCACAGGGGAGCAATCAGTAAGCGTACAGGCTCTGCGCTGTTCACCAGCAACTAAGTGCTGATACTTGGTGTTTCTGTAAGTATGGTGGGACTGCGGTGCTGAGGATACCAGAGCCAGCTCACCCATTAGACCTGGTGGGCATGGGGCCTGGATCCCCTCTCTCTACCCCAGTACTTTCAGAGACCTCCCAAGAGGTTTTAATTTCTTCCAAAGTCAAGAGGAAAGTGAACTTTCAGGGTCAGAAGTCATACTCGTCTTTACAGCAACAGTGGTAACATTTTTAAGGTTAATCGTAAGGAGGAGTCCCCTCCCCACTCCCCCACCAACACAAGCCTAAGGCAGCCCCTTGCTGAACCTGGCAGTGGGGGTGGGGACTTGTCTCATGCCGGGAGCAACAGTGCCCTGTCTCTCCCTCTCAGTTCACAGGTATGAGCCGGCAGGTTGCTTTCCTGGCCCTGACTCAGAAAGCCCGGGAGAAGAGAGTGGGAGGAGACGTGACAAGTGACAAACTGAAAGACTGGCTGATCTCACGGCAGCGCTACTGGGGCACGCCGATCCCCATTGTCCACTGCCCGGCCTGCGGCCCCGTGCCTGTGCCCCTGGAGGACTTGCCCGTGACCTTGCCCAGCATCACGGCCTTCACCGGCAAGGGTGGCTCCCCACTGGCCACGGCCACAGAGTGGGTGAACTGCTCCTGCCCCAGGTAGGGAGCCATGTCCCCGCAGCAGCGCCACCAGCCTCTCTCCCCCTCCCTCTCCCCCTCCTGGTGCTACCCTCCTAACCATTTTCCTGTGAATTGCATTAGGCTGGAAAGAATCCTGCAGCTCTTTCCAGACCCTTGAGAGAAGGGTGTGCAGCCTGTGGCCGCTGTGGCGGGCGCCCTCCCCCTCTGAGCTGTCGGAAGAAGCAGGTTGTCAATTCAAACCTTTCCCGGAAGTGTCAGATCCCACAGGTGGAACATCTACACGTTTCCACTGTGTTTTTTTTTTTTTTTTTTTTTTTTGAAGATTTTATTTATTTGAGAGGTAGAGTTACAGACAGTGAGAGAGAGAGAGAAAGGTCTTCCTTCTGTTGGTTCACTCCCCAAATGGCTGCTACAGCCGGCGCGCCGTGCCAGTCCGAAGCCAGGAGCCAGGTGCTTCCTCCTGGTCTCCCATGGGGTGCAGGGCCCAAGCACTTGGGCCATCCTCCACTGCCTTCCCGGGCCACAGCAGAGAGCTGGACTGGAAGAGGAGAAACCGGGACTAGAACCGGTGCCCATATGGGATGCCAGTGCCACAGAATTAACCTAGTGCGCCACAGCGCCAGCTCCTCCACCATGGTTTTGTAAAAGATCAGTCTCTTCTATTTTTGTATCCCAGGTTGCTTCCTGGAGACGAGAGGGGACAGTTTCTCTTCTCTGCTTTTTGGTTTTCCAACATGGGGACAGTGGTGACAGTGGAGACTGGACCCCAAGGAGCAGAGCAGGAGCTAAGAAGGGACCTGTGCTCAGGGACTTCCTTCGTAATAAACTGAAACTCGTGCTTCCTCTCTGCTCACTTCGGAAGTGCTGTTAGGTTTTTCTGTCAATTCACTGACTCATCTCAAGTGTGATTTTTATGGTGCCATTTTGGTTGATTAAACAAAAAATAACAGCCATCGAGGCCCAGTGTTTTCCTCCTGCTGTCTTACGCTGCCGTGTAGGCCAGATGAGGATGTTTGAAACAGCTCAGTGCTCTCAGTCCAGAGCTGCCTTCCCGGCTTGGTAACGGTAGCCACAGAGTACAGTTGAAAGTCTGGGGCCGGAGAGGCGGAGTGTGTCAGCTTCAGGTTCCGGTGCTGCCTCTTCCCCAGCTCTCTGGCGTGGGGGAAGTCGCTTCGGCTCTCAGAGCCTCAGTTCCTTCATTAGGGATTTAAATCACCCCCGGGAAGGACGTCCAGAGACTCGGGTGCACATGCTGATCTGTGTGGTGGCACCCGGCAGGTACTCGGTAAATGGAAGTGCTACCGCCGCCCAGCCAGAGACCTGCCGGGCCATGATGCCAGTAATGGAGCTTTTAGGTGGGAACTTGGCAGCCCTGGGCCGTTTTAGGGTAAAACGTTTGCCACAGGAGGAAGACAGCAGGCCACCTTTGTGGATAAGCCGTGCCGAAGGGGCTCCCTGCAGCTGCGGCCTCAGTGGGGCTGTGCTCCCCCTCCCTGACTTCAGAATTCTGGGAGGGTGGAACCCAGAACTTGGTGTTGACAACACATCCTGCAAGATTCTTTATTTTCTTTAAAGATTTATTATTTATTTATTTGAAAGGCAGAGTTACAGAGAGGCAGAGGTAGGGAGAGAGGTCTTTCATCCACTGGTTCATTTGCCAGGTGGCCATAGCAGCCAGAGCAGGGCCGATCCAAAGCCAGGAGCCCAGAGCTTCTTCGGGGTCTCCCACATGGATGCAGGGGCCAAGGACTTGGGCCATCTTTCACTGCTTTTCCAGGCCATTAGCAGGGAGCTGGATAGGAAGTGGAGCAGCTGAGACTCCAACTGGCACCCACATGGAATGCTGGCACTGCAGGCAGTGGCTTGACCCTCCTATTGAGCTCTGTGACCTTGGGCAGGTTTCTTACCCTCTCTGAACCTAGTCACTGCTCTGTGGAGCAGGGGTTGAGTGGTAGTAGGACTCCTGGGGATTAAATGAGACAACACCTGTGCTTCAGTACCTGCTACCCGGTCTTAGTATTCTTACTACCAGAGTAACACTGGTGAGGTCATCATCACTCTTCCTTGCCTCTCACCCAGCTCTCCTTGTGAGCAGCACAACGTGTTGTGTTCCGTGTAACCAGGCCTTTCAAGAGGAAGTCAGCGTGGCGAGCGTCCGCCAGGGCAATGCCTTGCATCCACGCAGCCTGCACTTGCTTCCTCTCTGGAAGCAGTGCACAAGTAGCTGAGGAGGAAAACGTCGCCTTTATCTTCTAATTATTTCTCAAAATAGAAGTGTGTTCTGGTTGATTGCTCACCAAATGAAAAGACCTGTCTTTCATTTAGAGGCACTCCTGAGACCAGCAGCCCCTGGCGGTGGAAACAGGATTCCCTTAGGAAGCACCTGTGCACCCAGTGCAGGGGGTCCCTGGAGTCCTGAGTCCCTGCCAGATTTGGGGCTCCCACACTCTTTGCTCAGCCGCTTCGGTTTAATCGGCTGACGTGGGGGAAGGGAAGGCAGGGGAGGGGAGGGGTGACTGTTTCCTTCAGTAACAGAGGGAAACATCAACAATTCATGGGAAATGCAATATTTTTAAGAATTCAGAGCTGACACCCATGGCATGGCAGGTTAGGCCACCGCAGGGAACACCTGCATCCTGTGTGGGAGTTCCAGTTCAAGTCCTGGCTACTGTGCTTTCTGCTAATGCAACCTGGGAGGCAGCAGATGATGGTCCAAGTGCTTGGGCCCCTGCCACCCACATGGGAGACCCAGAGAGCATTCCAGGCTCCTGGCTTTGGCCTAGCCCAGCCGTGGCTGTTGTGGGCATTTGGGGAGTGAGCCAGCAGATGGGATCTCAATCTCTCTCTCTCTCTCTCTCTCTCTCTCTCTCCCCCTCCCCCTCCCTTTTGTGTGTATGTGGGTATATATGTGTGTTATTCTGCCTGTCAAATAGATGAAAATAAATAAGCATAAAGGAAAAAAAAAAAGAAAACCCTAAGAGTCTCTGACTCTTTTAAAAAAAGGTTTATTGTGTTGCAAAGATATTTTGAAACCCACGTAGCTTTGTACAGTATATATTCTATACATAATACATAATTTCCATGAACCTTTCATGCGCAGGAATTTCAACTGTTTTTTCCTCCAAATAGATTTACTTTGTGATGCCATTTTTCATTGAAATGTTTAAAGTAGCCTCGTAAATAGCCTCTTAGAGCCAGCAGGAACTACCTCACCGATTCAGGATACAAATACAACCCTTTTCTTCTTTTTTAAAATTAAAAGCAGCCCGAAGCCCTCACCTGCTGATTCAGTGAAAGGTGTGTCTAGTTGCTCTCGGGACTCCCTGTCCCACTCCCTGAATCTCCTAGGAACCGCCTCCTCCCCCCAGGACATTCACTGCCCAAGGTGCAATATTTGCAGAGGTGGTTGGCCCTGCGTACACGTATCAGAGGGGAGAGCTGGGGTCTGAGCTGGGCGCTCCTGCTGTGGCACCGCACTGCACTCGGGGCCCCGTGCACAGCCGGCCACCTGCAGCTCTGGGGGAGTGCTCAGGAGGAGCTGAGCCCTCGCCTGTACCAGGCTTGGCCAAGGGCACCCTCTCTTGTGTTCCTAGCCCTTTGGCACCTGGTTGTTCGAATTGCACAGGCCCGTACCCCGAGGGATGTCACTACGAGCGAGTGCAGCACTGTGCCCTCGTGGGCCTTGGTCCCCCGTGCATATCCGTCCCTTGGGAATGGAGTACTTGCTGCTTCCAGCTCTCACACCCCAGAGCTCTCGTCACACTTGCATAGGAGCCTGCCTTTAGGCAGCGGGGTGGAGGGGCTTCTGGTGCTGCGGTGTTTGCCAATTTCTGTGGGGCATGTCCTCCCAGCAAGGCCAATTTCAAGCTCCTGGCTTGACATCACTTGTCAAGGAGTTGGGAGTTGACTCTCGCAAGCTGGTATGAGCTGGCTCCATCCGACCAGTGCCTTTGCGTGATTGATTTTCCTTAGGTGGCCCCAACGGGTGTCTGCACCAACCTCCCTGGAGCAGAAGTAGGGAAAAGCCAAGTTCATTCTGCATCAGACCCTGCTGCGTTTGGTTCCTCTCTCTCCGTGCACTGATTTGCTTCATAAGCATCACGAAGCAGGCACTGGCTGAAGGCAGTCTTGACCCGTGCAGAAAGCAGACACCTAATCCTGGTTGGTTTCCTACCAGGTTCGAGTGGGAGAAGTGGAGAATATATGATGCTTTTCATTGTTGAAGGTTGCGATTTTTATTTTGTAAATTTCTTTAGGGCATCACGGAGAATCTAAAAGGAGAGCTTTCTCTGAAGTGTCTTTTCACGACGTGGCATTATACTTAAGACATGTTAAATTCATGCCCATTTCATAGCTTTCTCAAGAGCTGGTGGAAAACTGCAGTAAAATTTAAAGAGAGACCCGTGGATGAGCTTCATTTATTTCTCAGGTGCAAGGGAGCAGCCAGGAGAGAGACGGACACAATGGATACCTTTGTTGATTCCGCATGGTACTACTTCCGGTACACTGACCCTCAGAATCCGCACAGGTAAAGCCCCCACCAACCATCCCGGAGTGCGTGTCACTTGGGGCCCTCCAATAACAAACATCGCGGTAAATTAGATGTGCAGGAGACTTGCAGAGACGCCTATGCAGGACAGAGGGGAGAGGAGCAGGGTGGGCAGGAGAGCCCTTAGACTGCTGTGCGGTGTGATGAGGAAAGCCGAGCCTCAGACCACGGTGCAGCTCTGGGGAAGCCTCAGCCAGGCTGGCAGGGAGCCCCGGGCAGAGCGGGTCGGCTTCAGAGGCCCAGGGCTGGCCAGTGGCTCGGCACGCGTCCCCTCTGCTTGATCCTGGGAGGGTGCAGGCTGATGTGAACACCAGATGGGATCCACAGGTGATGATGTGGGAAGCTGTTGGTCTGCTGTGCCCTTGAAAACAGCGGTGTGTGTGTGTGTGTGTGTGTGTGTGTTAAATTATTAAGTTAGGTTATTCACAGCCAGATGAATCCAAAGAGAAGACCAGTTTCAAAGGAAACAGTAAAAGAAAGGAAATGATCCTGTAAGCTCCTCCTGAGAGGGCGCTGCCTTCGTGGGATTGCCAGGATGTGGGGCGGACACTGAAGTTAAGCTGCTGCCCTCGGGTGGGGTCGCGCCGCCACTCTCACCACTTCCTGCTCACTGCACCCTGGGAGGCAGCAGCGGGTGGCTCCAGTACTTCGGCCCCTACCACCCATGGAGGAGACCCAGATGGAGCTCCTGGCTTCCGCCTGACCCACCCTTGGTTGGTGCAGGCATTTGGGGAGTGAACCAGCAGATGAAAGATCTCTCTCTCTTTCTCTCTCTGCTTTTCAAGTAAAAATAAACTTTCCAAACAAAAGATATTATTCAACTAAAAACAATGATGTGACTATACAGGGATGGTAGGAGATGGGGAGTGTGTGACATGTGAGTAGCATTGTCTCCCATCACGTACAGATAGATAATGTCCCAACTTGATAATCGATAAAGAGTATAGACATGTTGCTTAGTAATTCCTGGAAGAAACTGCTGGAACCACTAAAAGTGGCTAAGGGACAGGTTAGGGGGTGGGGGAGAATTCGAGCTGGAGGCCACTGCTTTCAGCACTACTTGATTTTTCGGCTGCATTCAGGGTTTTGTTTTGTTTGTTTTTTGGTCAAGAAGGGAACAAAATTAAAGGAAAGATAGCAGGAGGTAAAGAGAGAGACTGAAATGTAAAGGGAACAATTATGGAGGCCAGGAAAGGTGTGTAGACTGTGCTGGAAAGGACCCTGCCAGAGTCTCTTGTCCCTCATGGAATATTCTGGAACATGTGAAAGTGCACTCTTCTCTTCGTGGGTTGTGAAAGACTTTATTTGTGGCCGCCTGGGTGCTCCCCTCCTGCCCCAGGAAGGCGTGGGATCCCGAGTCAGCGGCACCTAGCAAAGGCAGGAAGGGTGCAGGGTGCCTCCTGTGACCAGGAACCACCAGCATGGCCCTGTCCAGCCCCCAGAGGGTCCCTCTTCAGTGCCTTCCTTGTCAAAGGGGCCAGGGGCTGCTGGTGCTCTCCAGCTTAGACTGCAAGAGCAGGCCGGCGCCTCCGCAAGGAGAGCCTTCATGCAGACCCCGGGCTGGTGCCAGGTACGGCGTGAGACCTTCGCAGCCTCTTCGGGGGGAGTGCAGAGCACTTCACTTCCTGTGTGGTGTGCGTGACTTGCGTGATTGTTCCAGCTCTGCCTGGTTCCCTATGTAGAGATCATCACCCCGAGCTGGGACCACTTTCAGCCTGAATTTACCCCAAACTTGACTTCAGGCGAAATAGCATCCCTCCCTTCCCTTTCTTTATGTCACCTGGGTCAACCATGGAGTTTCCTTCGGGTACGATTTTGCACAAAAAAATTTTACCAAACTGATGTTGTAGTGGCAGAGACCAGCCTACGCCCCTGCTGAGGGACAGGCTCCCGCTCCTAGCCCCAGAGCTGGAGCCGGCCACAGAGTGCAGAGCCTCCCAAGGCAAAGGCTTTCTTTTCTTTTCTTTTTTTTTAAGGATTTATTTATTTATTTGAAAGGAAGAGTTACACAGAGAGAGGAGAGGCAGAGAGATAGAGATGGAAGTCTTCCATCCACTGGTTCACTCCCCAGATGGCCACAACGACCGGAGCTGTGCTGAACTGAAGCCAGGAGCTTCTTCCAGGTCTCCCACATGGGTGCAGGGGCCCACGGTCATCTTCCACTGCTTTCCTAGTCCATAGCAGGGAGCTGGATGGGAAGTGGAGCTGCCGGGACATTAGCCAGCACCCATATGGGATGCTGGCACTGCAGGCGGCAGCTTTACCCACTCTGCCACAGCACCAGCTCCAACAAAGTGTTTCTTGCTTGGTTGACAAAGTGTCCCCTCAGGAGTGGACAGGTCTGTCCCAGTTAGGAGTGGGAGTGTGAGGAAGGCTTTCTCTTAGCATCTGTTGTCTACAAAGTATCTATTAGGTAAGGAAGAGTTACTGGGCTACTTTATGACAATCTGCCCTCGGTGCCACCCTTGTGGCATTCAGGAAGTCCTACACAGGCTTTTGCTGACTGACTGTATTTTATGGTTACTTGTAACAGTAACATTGAGTTTCTGTTTTAAAATGAACAGCATCTACATGTTACTCTTGATCATAAACACCACATTGCCCTCTGTCGGTCAGAACTGAGAAATCTCAACTGCCTAACTGTAATAAAAATGGAAATACATCTAGATACTCAAATATACGCTGTACCAAAACGCCTGTTGCTGGAACGTTTTGTTCTTCCCTCTTTGCAGACAAATTACAATCGTTGCAGTCCATCAGTCACGTCTTCAGTGAGGGTTTCTCCTTCATTACATAATCTTTTCCTCTTATTTATATTTTAAGAAGGAAAATCACATATTCCCCGACACAGTTCATCTCACAGCATAGGCAGGTTCCAGTACGTTCTTGTATACAGTTGTGCCACTTTGGGGTTTTCAAAATTCCTGTTCTGCCTCTCACAGCCCTTTTGATGCGGCGTCGGCGGATTACTGGATGCCTGTGGATTTGTACATTGGAGGGAAAGAACATGCTGTCATGCACTTGTTCTATGCACGATTCTTCAGTCATTTTTGCCACGATCAGAACATGGTGAAACACAGGTGAGCAGTTCTACTCCTTTTTAGGAGAATCCGGTTCCTGCGGCAGCAGCTTGTGGCCGGAGCCGGTTCTTCGGAAGCACGCGCATGTTTGTAGCAGGTGTATTTGAGAGGTCCTTATCAACCCTGACCGTTTGAGGCTGTGGCCAGTGCTGTTCCGTGCTGGCAAAGGATCTAGCCTTCTGTGCTTTTCTGTTGATAGAGCTGAGCTAAATTACTCGTCATGTTTACTTGTGAGACCAAAGAGAGTGGACCGTGACGTTAACCTGGCTCTGTAATCGTGTCTCCTGTGAGTCACCCTGATCATTCGGTTCCTCTGCGTGAGCTCTGCTGCTGAGTGTGGCCGAGTCCTGCTTTGACGGATGCAGCCCTCCATTGGTGGGCGCAGTGGATTGGAAGACAGGGAACCACATTGTAAATCTGTTGATAAATTCTGTTCCCACTGGCCTATAATCTGCTCCTCAGATGTTCAAGGAATATGGGCATGTGATTTTTATCTCGTGGAATGCATCATACTAAAGTGTATACTCACATATACTCATCGTGTATTTAAGGTGTGGTGCAATTTAAAGAAATGAACATACTGCCCCACTCCTCAGTCCAGGAGATAGAACATTCCAGTTTCCTTAGAAAGCCCAGGGTGCCCCTCCCGAGTCACATCACCCCACTTCCTGCGCCCATCACCCCTTCCCCAGCCAGCGCCTATCCTGAATTTGAATTACTCACTTTCTTGCTTTTCCTTACATAAACGTACACATATATTTTTAAAGAGTATCTGTGGTTTGGTCTTCCTGTGTTTGAACTTCACCAAAGTAGAAGCATATTCCATGTATTCTGTCTTGTTTTCATCACTCAGTGCAGATTTTTTTGCAATTCAGTTGATGCACGAGGCTGTGTTTCGTGTTTCACTGCTGTGAGGTGTCCCACTGTGCAGAGTGGAGTTTCCAGTTCAGAACCTGGTTTCTGTGTCTTGCCACCGTCCATTGCTGGGGAGTTTTGTGCAGTCACGGACAAACAGCCGTGCACATTCTTGCGCGTGGTTCCTGACAGATGCGGGTCAGCATTTCCTTAGAGTGCATGCCTGGAAGTAGACTTGCTCACGGGGAGCGTATGTGCTTACTCAGCTGGGTCCCCCCATCTTCAGTAAGCTTCCTCTCACCCAGCCTGCAGATTTAGCCAAACCGAGGGGCGCATCACGGCCCACTGTGTCAGCTGCCTTTGAATTCCCAGACACTGGTTACTTAACGAAGCTCAGCACGCTTTGCTGTGTCTGTAGATCTCTGTTCCTCACGTGACATCTCTGTGTGTCGTTGGCCCTTGTTTCTTCTGGGTTGTTTGTTTCTTACCGACTTCCAGGAGTTTTGTAAGTATTCTAGATAATACTAATCCTTTTTCAGGTTAGAGAGGCGATTGGATGTTCTATGGGTGAGCGTTTGGCACAACTAAGGCCCTGCTTAAGACGCCTTGTCCCACACTGGGGTGCCCACTCTGGAGTACCTGGTTTGACTCCTGGCTGCTCCACTTCCAGTCCAGCCTCCCGTTGCTGTGCGCCTTGGGAGGTGACAAGAGATGGCTCAGGTAGTGAGGTCCCTGCCGCCCTGATGGGAAGCCTCAGTTGCGTTCCAGGCTCCTGCCTTTGACTCAGTCCAGCCCTGGCTATTGCAGGCGTTTGGGAAGTGAACCAGCGGATAGAAGATTGATTGATTGATTGATCTATTTATCTATCCATCTCTTATCTTTTTTCAAATAAAATGAAAATTACTTAATGAAATTACAATATTCTGAAGGATGTTGTATTAAACAGACAAACCAAAAAGCAGCAAAACCCCTGTGACAGCTGGAGTGAAAGTCCCAGGCACCGTGCTTCTAGCAGCGTGGCACAGAGGAGCCTGGATTACTGCCCTGGGGCCAAACAAAACGGGGCAGTGCCAGAGAGGATATAAAATACACGGCTCCGACCGAGTCCCTGCACTGGCAGGGCGTCGACGACGACAGGCGGAGCCCTCGCTCAGGGACACGCAGCTCCCACAGCCAGGCTCCCGCTGCGGCCACGGCACGCCTTCTTCTCTAGTTCTTGGCTGATTCTCTGGGGTCCTCCCATGAACAGAAGTCCTCAGCTAACTGCAGTGACCCTGGCCCTTCTCCTCTGTGACTGTTGCTTCTGGAGTTGGCGTACCATTGATGCAGCCGTCCAACCTGTCACCACTCCCCAGGGGACCTTGTCCACTACTGGACAAGGGGTCAGGCAGGCCAGGGCTGCTGCTGGGCTCCTGGCCCATCTGTCTGCCTGCCTTTTGCTGCACTAGTTGTCTGCTGCCTTCATTATTTTTCTTTTACAAGTCTTGGTATCTAGTTGTTCTTTTTCTTCTCTTCAGGACACTTGGCCAGGGTGGAACCTTTGTTCTTGCATGTAAATCTTATATTGGGCTTGTCAGATCCACAGAAGTACCTACTGGGAACATAACTGGAGGTGCATCTGAACTATGTTTTACCAGTGTCTGTCTTTTTTTTTTTTTTTTTAAGATTTATTTTATTTATTTGAAAGACAGAGTTACACAGAGAGGTAGAGACAGAGAGAGAGGTCTTCCATCCGCTGGTTCACTCCCCAGATGGCTGCAATGGCCGGAGCTATGCTGATCCAAAGCCAAGAGCCAGGAGCTTCTTCCAGGTCTCCCACATGGGTACAAGGGCCCAAGGACTTGGGCCATCTTCTGCTTTTGCAGGCCATAGCCGAGAGCTGGATTGGAAGAGGAGCAGCCAGGACTAGAATGGCGCCCATAAGGGATGCTGGTACTTCAGGCCAGGAATTTAACCCACAGTGCCACAGCGCTGGCCCCTTATCAGTGTCTTTCTCATCGCTCTTCCTCCTTACATCTTATGTCTTATTTTCTTTCGTGAAGACCCATCTGTTAATTTTTGTCTGAAATGTATTTATTTCAAGCTCTTGAGCAAGAGAGGGAGGGTGAAAGAGGGAGATATCCTATGCCCTCTGGTTGATTCCCCAAATGCCTACAATAAATGGGGCTGGGCTGGGCCAGGCCAGGCCAAAGCCAGGAGCCAGGAACTCCATCTAGGTCTTCCCTGTGGGTGGCAGGGGAACAGCCCCCCAGGGTGCACGTTAGCAGGAAGCTGGATCAGAAAGGGAGTCAAGACTCCATACCAAGTACTCCAGTTTGGGGTGCTGGTGTCTCAAGCATCAACCTCACCCACTGCACTACACTACGTACCCCTAAGCCTCATTTTCAAAAGACACTTGCATTTGATTTAGAGTTCCAAGTTGACAGTTTATCCCAGACCATTTTCTGGCTTCTTTGTTGCAGATGGGAAGTCAGCAGTGGCTCCAGCTTGGTTTGTCACTGCCTCTGGATAGATCCGTCCATTCCTTCCATTTGCTGTTCAGGCATTCTCTTTGACTTTGGTGTTGAGTTTATCTTCTGTGCTTAGGTGCAGATTTGGGATGTGGGGCTTCTTGAATCTGAAGGATGGCATTTCAAAGGTTCTCTGTCACCGTCTCTTCAAGTAGTATCTCTTCCTCATGCCACCTCATTGTGTTCTTCCATAACTCCGCCTGAGGCGTGTAGACCTCCACGGTCTGCATTCACTTCCTTGTGTTGTCCTTTCACAGTACCTCTTTCTCTGCTTCCCCAGGCTGCGTTTGGGAGATTTCTTTACAGTACCGATGAGCCCATTCTTTGGTTTTTTAATTTCAGTACTTATGTTCTTTACCTTGGGTAGCTCTAGGGTTTTTCTCCCTCCTTTGCATCGTTTGAAGGCTTTCTTTCCTAGGATATATCCAGTGTAACTATTTCATATTCTCTGACTGGCAGTTACATGCCTGTGGTCATTGTCAGTCTGATTTAGACTTGTGCTGTTTCTACATTTGTGGCTTTTTGCTTCCATGTGTGAATCTCTGTGTGTGTGTGTGTTTGCATGTGTGTGAATCTGTATGTGTCTGTGTGAGTCTGTATGTGTGTGAGAGTCTGTGAGTCTGTGTGTGTGGTGTGTGAGAGAATCTGTGAGTCTGTCTCTATGTGTGTGTCCATGTGTGTGAGTCTGTGTGTATGTGAGTTTGTATGTAGTGTGTGTCTCTGTGTGTGAGAGAATCTATGTGCCTGTGTGTATGAGTCTAAATATGTGCATGTAAGAGTGTGAGTCTGTGTATGTGTGTGTGAGTATGTTTGTGTATATGTATGAGTGTGTGTGAGTCTGTGTGTATGTGTGTGATGTGTGTGTGTCTGGGCTGTGTGTGTGATATGAGTCTTGTGAGTGTGTGTGTGTGTCTGGGGTGTGTGTGATATGAGTCGTGTGTGTGTAAGTCTGTGTGTATGTGTGAGTCACTGTGTATGTGTTTGTGTCTGTGTGTGTGTGATATCTTTAACCAATAGCTTTTATTCCTTGAACCTTTATGTGCAGGGTTTCTTGGCGCCTTCGTGCTGGAGATAATTTGTGTTCGCTTCTCCCTGTTGCCTGGAGATGTTCCCAACCCAACACCGCTTTAAATTAAATTCTCCTGCCTGCAGTTTTTAGGCCCCCACAGGTAGCGTGAGTGCAGCCCCAAACCCACAGGGAGTCAGCTCGTACTTACAGGTTCTCCGGGGAGATGTCTTTCTTTGCTTTGTTTTCCACTGATCTCCATGGCCATGATGGGCAAGGCCCCTTGCTTCTCTGTTCTACACCACACGCTTCTTTCTACTTCCATTTCCCTTGGACAGCACCTGCCTTGTCTGGGGGTGTCCTCCTAGGCCCCAGGGCTGCTCAGGCCCAGGTGTTCTGCCCCATCTCCTTGATCCATGCCGTGCACAGAAGGGCAGGATCACGGGGCTCCCTAGATAACCCGAGGGGAAGCTGGCTTCGGGCGCTGTGTTTCCCTGGGTTTTGTTGTTGATGATGATGGTGTTGTTTCGCCAGTGCAGTGACACATTCAGAGCAGTGTGTTTTATACCCTTCGCTGGCTTCTCCCCCTGTTTCGCATCAGAACAGTAAGTCAGGCTCCCTTGTCTGCCTGTCACCAAAAGCATAGTGCCTAGAGTTTTTTTTTTATTTCAGTTGTCACTGAGTTTTCTGTTTGTTTAAGTACAGTATCTTTTAGACCATTTTTTAATTACAGAGAAGGCAGAGGAAGTGTCTGATTATCTACCTATCAGGGAGACCCATAACAACAGTTGAAAAAATAAAAAGTAAGATATGTCTGAGATGAAAATTTTTGCTGCACAAAGTAGACCTTAGCATTGCTCTCCTTATCCTTCATCCCCACCCCCTCAACTTCTACCAGAAAAAAAAGCACTTTGCTTCTCTCCACGTGTATGTTTTTATTAATATATTCATTTTCCATGTTACTTGTATTGTGTACCTGTCATTTGTCTTTCTGGTGTTTGTTTTTAAATATAGATTGATTTGGAAGCCAGACTAATGGAGAGGGCGAGGCTGAGCCAGGCTGTAGCCAGGAGCCAGGAACTCTATCCTGGTCTCCAATGTGGGTGGCAGGGGCTCAAGCATTTGGGCCATCATCTGCTGCCTCTGAGGTACGTTAAGAGAAAGCTGGATTGGAAGTAGAGCAACCAGAACCCCAACACAGCGCCAGCCCCACTCCCATCTTGTTTTTTTGGGGGGAGTTTATTAATGTAGCTTGGTGACCTTTTTTTTTTTCCCCAAAAAAATCTGTTTATTTGAAAGGCAGAATTACAGAGAGAGAGAGAGATCTCCCATTTGCTGGTTCACTCCCCAAATTGCCTCAATGGCTGGATCCGGGGCAATACAAAGCCAGGGTCCGGGAGCGTCTTTCAGGTCTCCCACGTGGGTGCAGAGGTCTAAGCACTTGGACCATCTTCCACTGCCTTCCCAGGCCGCTAGCAGGGAGCTGGATTGGAAGTGGAGCGGCCAGTACTTGAACCAGAGCCCATATGGGATGCCGGCGCCACAGGCAGACGCCCAACTTGTGCCACAGCTCCGGCCATGGCTTGGTGATCTTTGTATAGCAGCACATACAAAGCTCCCATTCTTTTAAATTTATGTGTGATGTTCCATCATACAAATATACTGTAATTTATTTAAATAACCACCTATTTTCCAATTACTCTCTCACATACACAAACAAACAAACAAACAAAAAAAACCAGCGACCCTCTTTATCAATATCCCTAGCAAGTATCTGGAGGGTGCTTGTAGGGGCAGGCCGTAACATTAGAGATCCTGGGTCAGAGGACAGAGGACGGACCCTCTGGGATCTTTGGCAAAGTGGATAAAGCCTGCATCCCACATGGGTGGCAGTTCATGTCCCCGCTGCTCCACTTCCCTTCCAGCTCCCTGCTCACGGCCTGGGAAAAGCAGCAGAGGATGGCCCAAGTGCTTGGGCCCCTGCCATCCACACGGGAGACCCGGATGCAGCTCATGGCTCCTGGCTTCTTCCTGGCCCAGCCTTGGCCATTGCAGCCATCTGGGAAGTGAACCAACAGTTGGAAGATCTCTTTCTCTCCCTCTGTGTGTGTGTCTTTCTCTGTAACTCTGCCTTTCAAATAAATGAAATTGTTTAAAAACTAACAAGATCTCCTGACACACCTGTCGCACAGCCGGAAGCCCAGCTTCCCGGGGTGAAGCACACACCCCCTGCACCCTGTGCTGGACCCAGCTCGCCGACTGCATTTGCACACGTGGGTTCTGAAAGTCTGCAGTGCAGAAAACTAATTTAGAGTTCAAATTAAGTGCTTAACCTAATTTTCTCCTCATTAGCGCCAGAGCCCTTCCTGTGGGTAAGTAAACAGATGTCGCTCAGAAGGGCACTGAGCACATTAGCAACGTGAGCCCTCAGTAGATGGACCTCGGGTTATAGAACGGACACTTAGACAGACCTCGGGTTATAGAACGGACACTTAGCTGGACCTCGGGTTATAGAACGGACACTTCTGCTTTGCATTTCCTCTTCCCTCCCCCCCCCTTCTTTTAATATTTATTTATTTGTTTTTCACTTTATTTGAAAGAGATCGGGATCTTCCAGCTGCTGGTTCACTCGCCAAGATGCCCACAACAGCCAGGGCTGGACCAGGCTACAGCCAGGAGCCCAGAACCCAACCCAGGTCTCCTGTGTGGGTGGCAGAATCCCAAGTACTTGAGCCCCTTGCCTGCTGTCTCCCCGGGGTCCCACTAGGCGGTAGCTGGCTCAGAAGCGGGGGAACCAGGACTCAAGCAGGCACGCTGAGATAGGATATGAACGCCTCAGGCCGCACCACAGTAGCCCCAGGTGGAGGTGAGATAAAGAGCAGACACAGCATGAATGTTTTCTTCCCACGTGGGCAGAGACACAGACCCCACGGGAGTCCTTTCTCCCTCACAGGAGGGCATATTTCTGCCACTTTCTGAGTAATTGTTCTGTAGACCAGTCATTCATTGGTCAGTGTCTTTAGATGTAGGACAGGATCTCACCATTTTTATGACTTTTTTTTTTTTTTTTTTTGACAGGCAGAGTTAAACAGTGAGAGAGAGAGACAGAGAGAAAGGTCTTCCTTCCGTTGGTTCACCCCCTAAATGGCCGCCACGGCCAGCGTGCTGCACCAATCCAAAGCCAGGAGCCAGGTACTTCCTCCTGGTCTCCCATGCAGGTGCAGGGCCCAAGCGCTTGGGCCATCCTCCACTGCCTTCCCGGGCCACAGCAGAGAGCTGGACTGAAAGAGGAGCAACCGGGACAGAATCCGGCACCCCAACTGGGACTAGAACCCAGGGTGCCGGCGTCGCAGGCGGAGGATTAGCCAAGTGAGCCGCTACACCAGCCATATGACTTCTTTATAATGGTTTAAAACTGCATTTAGGAAGGAAGACAGGGCCAGCGCTGTGGCGCAGTGGGTTAAGCCACCTATATTGTCGCCATCCCATATGGGGACCGGTTCAAGTCCCAGCTGTTCCGTGTCAGATCCAGCTCCCTGCTGGTGCACCTGGGAGAGCAGCAGAGGATGGCCCAAGTGCTTGGGCCCTGCACCCACGTGGGAGACCCAGATGGAGTTCCAGGCTCCTGGCTTTGGCTTGACCCAGCCCCAACTGTTGCAGCCCTTTGAGGTCTCTGTAACTGCCTTTCAAGTAAATATATAAATCTTTAAAAGCAAAAAGAAGGAAGAGCAGCTTGCAGTATCCCAACAGCGTTTTAAAGTACCGTTTCGGGTATGACTTCGTTTCTCTTCACAGACGTCTATTTCTAAGTTGTGGAGCTTCCGAAAAGTAAGTTCTAGTCAACTCTGTGGAGCAGCTGTGTGCAGCTACTTTGGTTTTTAAATTCCTTCCAGAGCAGTAAGATTCCATTCCATGTTCCCCTCCCTAAAGATTTATTTGTTTATTTAATTTATTTATTTGAAAGGCAGAGTGAGAGAGAGAGAGAGAGAGATCTTCCATGTGCTGGTTCACTCCCCAGATGGCCACAATGGCTGGGGCTGGGGCTGGGCCAGGCTGGAGCCAGGAGCTTCATCCTCGTCTCCCAGGTTAGGTAGCAGGGGCTCAAGCGCTTGGGCCATTCTCTGCTGCTCTTCTCAGGCCATTAGCAGGGACCTGGATGGGAAGTGGAGCAGCCAGGACACAAATAAGCTCTCATAAGGGATGCCGGCATCACAGGCGGTGGCTTTTACCCACCACGCCACAACACCAGCCCCGCCCTTTCCTGGTTTCTAAGAGTCCCAGACATGCCTTGCATCGCCTACGTGGTTGGGTTTGCAGTGTGAACTTTCCAAAGGTCTCCAGGGTGTTCACAGGAGAAGGTATACAAATGATCAATAATCATACTCTAAAATGCTTCCCTCACTGGCTGTCCAGGAAACGCAGGTGAATCAGCAGTGAGAAGCCACCTCGCACGCAGCCAGGAAGCTCCGAGGAGAGCTACGTTCTCCTCTGGTGCCGAAGTCATTGGGAATAATGTTTCTAGGCAGGCTGGCAATACATAGAGAGAGGCTTGAAAATACTCATTTTTGGACACACTAACTGCACTTGTGGAAATCTGCCCTAAGGAAATCGTCAGAAAAGCACGTTTATCACCAAGATGCCCGCGTAGGTGTCACTTCACGTAGCTGAGAAATTGGAGCAAACAAGCGCTCAGGACGTTGAGGAGGCGCGAATGGAGTGTGGCTCGTGGCGCGGAGGACCCGTGTCAGCTCCTTGCATTTAAACCACAGAGAATGTTTAATAACACGGGGCAGCACATCTCAGGTAAAGGGAAGTGGGAAAGGCAGCACGCACAGTTGTAGGTGGAGTTTGTCCCCATCTGTACTCACACGCACTCACGTGCTCATCCACAAAGCAAGAGAAGCAGCTGGAAAAAGTCTCGCCAACCTGTTAGCGTTGGTTATCTCTGGGTGACGAACTTAGATGACTCTGTTAATTTAATGCATTGCTGACTTTTTCCAGACGGCTTGCCACTGATTAAGTAAGCGCATGGTAGGAATAAGCAGTCATTTCTAGGAGATGCCCTCAGCCGCCTGTTGGTTCTGGGGTGTGGGGTGGCGTCAGCGTGCGGCCGCCCTGCCTCCTGGCCGGCAGCACTGGGGTGGGAGGGCAGTGGGGGAATGGCCCCACTCGGCCACCCCGCGCTCGCAGGAGGAGGGAGGCCTCCTCCTCTCTCCCGTGGTGGGAGACAGCCGCGGGGGCGTGCTCTGTGGTGTAACTCAGAGGGACCCCGGCTTCCCTGGGCTGGGAGGGTCCCTGCAGTCTGCAGTCCGCAGAGTGGTGGCTGTCAGAGGTCCACTCCCACTCGCCCCCGCAGGTCCTGTCCACAGGGATTTCTCCCCTGCTTCTCTGAGCTCACCGGAACTGGGGCTGTTAGGGAGAGGAACAGGAGAGGAGGCCTGGCCATGGAAGGAGGTGCCCTCCCAACGGGGCCACACCCTTTCTTCGCCTCCACCCATTGCTCGTTCAGTTCAGTGAGAGCAAAGGGGCTGGCTCCTGAGGGCGGGGGCTGCTTTGGCCATCAGCGAATTCCCCACCGTGCAGCCCGTCACCAGGCACGTGGCCGGCACTCAGTGACCAAGTGTGTGATAAAATCCCAGGAGAGCTCCGTGCTCTCAGGTGCTGTGCCACACAGCAGACCTCCGAGAGCAGTGGGACTGAACCAGCGTGTGCTGTCCTCTGCATTGGCGATGTTTATGTGTTTGTCGGTGAGGATCCCAGCGACGGTCGTGCTGTCCACGGAGGAAGACCCTCAGCAGCAGGCCTTGGTTTAGGCACACTGCTGTTTGGGGAGAGGGTCCCTGCCCTTCTGGGGGCAGCGTCCTATGCAGACTGCCCTTAAGACCTCATGTGGAAGTGCTTCCAAGTAGGGCTTTGAGACGGGGGCAAGCACTCAGGCTACAAGGTGCCCATGTCTCGCAGTGGACAGGAGGAGACTTCCCCAGGTTGGTCACCTTCTGATTGGTCTGGGTGCTGGATCTACACCTCTCATTCACGTCTGCATTCTGCGACTCTGCATCCAGCAGTTCTCTTTAAAAGATGAAGCCAGAGCAGTGCAACTTTAGGCAGAACAGCTGGACTGCATTCGTGGTGGTTGCAATTCTGTCTGCTCCCAGTGGGTGGTGCTGTTGCGCCACTTGAGAAAATGCAAGCACGCAGTTCCTTTTGTTTCTTCGCCAGCCCCTTCTTGAGAATGAATGCTGCTGACTTTAATCATCCAACTCATCTAGATTATTCCCTCCTACCTTCTGTCCCAAAGCCATTCTCTTTAAAAATGTCTCTTATGCGTGACTGGGGCAGGCATCCCATATCAGAGTGCCTGATGTGAGTCTCAGCTCTGCTCCTGCGAACGCACATCCTGGGAAGAGCAGGTGGTGGCTCAAGAGTTGTGTCCCTGACACCCATGTGGGAGACCCAGGCTGAGCTCCTGCTCCCACCTACAGCCTGGCGCAGCCCCAGCTGTTGCAGGCATTTAGGGGAGATACATCTCTCCCTCCTTCCCTCTCTCTCTCTCTCTGCCTGTCAAGTAAATAAAAGGAAAAAAAAAAGTTTAAGTGACCCAAGCCATGTTCTCACCGCGAGGGAGGAGGGAGAAAAGCCGAAAGCCTTGTGCAGGGAGAGACACGGTGCCTGAGACTGCGCACATACTCCCAGGGGCTGCGGACGCAGGGAGAGGGTCCCGTCCTGCTGCTCGTGCGGGAGGCGGCTGCCTGTGAGACCGTGGGCGGAAGACTCCGCTCCGCAGGTAAATTTGCGCTCACCTCGCCACTGTGGGAAGTAGGTCTGCAGGTCACAGCTGCTGGTGTGGCTTAGTGTTCATGTTGCTGGTTTGTAAGGAGCTGTTTGTTCAGGTGGCCCAGGGCAGCTCCTGTTTGCCTGAGCCCCTCGGCGGGTAAGGTTCGTGCATTGCGCTCGAAGCACTGTGCCCCCGCCTGTCAGCTTCCTTTCTCTGCTTTCTTTCCCCCAGAGAGCCATTCCGAAAGCTGCTGGCCCAAGGCCTTATCAAGGGCCAGACGTTCCGCCTGCCATCTGGACAGTACCTGCAGAGGGAGGAAGTCGATCTCACAGGTACAAACAGTCCCTCCCGTCTGGTCCCTGTCTCACAGAGACCCCGGCCAGGCTGCAGAGCTGTTAACACGCAGGGCACTAGGCCCTGGCTGGGTGGGGAGCCTGGGAGAGGGCCCCGGGGGCCTGCGCATGCTCTGGGCCTGTGCCAGCTGCGGGCTGCTCCTGCGACTGGCTGGCCGCTCCCCTGCCCGGGACCCCACACAGGGTTCTCACTGGGGTGTGGCACCGCATCCGTGGGGCTCCTCCCCAACCCAGCCCGCGCCTCAAGAACAGAACCCTGGGACTCCAAAGACGTTCTTGGGAGACTGGGCTGCTCCCAGGGTTTGCCCACACACTCAGAGCCACCACCCTCCCGCCTCCCACCGCCCACCACGCACCCCAGAGTGGCCCCGCACCTCCTCGCACAGAGCCTCTCCCTGCTTGCCCTGGGCGCCCCTCTGTCCCCAGCTCTCCCAGCCTGTTCCGCGGAGATGGTCCCTCCCCGCCAGCTATCTGCAGGGCGCAATGAGGACGTGTCACGTGCACCCCGCACGCAGACCCACAAATGACGTAGCAGACCTGTGAGAACATGGGAAGGGCCCGACATGGGCGCAGCCCCGGCCATTGCATTCAGGGAGAAACTGTGCACCCGGCAGCCCCTCCCACGCCCAGCACTGGAGAGCGGGTTTGCTGGAAGCCGTGGACGGGGTTACCTGTTGAGGCGGTCGTATGTGGGGGTGAAAATGGCCTCAGCGTGGCCCACGAGAAAAATGAAGCCGGAGAAGCAGAAACGAGTGGTGCTTCCGTAGCACAGCCCAGAGAGGGACGGAGCTCACTGCAGGGCTGCGTGCGTTGCAGGGCGGGGCTGCCCGTGGATAGCTGTCCAGTTTGGGCACTGCCCAAAGGCGCCCAGGCAAGGAGAGGAGCAGGGCCTGAAATCCAGCTGTCTATCAAAGCCTCCATTTGCAGGCCACACTTGCCACAAAAGAGTACATTTTTCTAACTTCTCAGCTCCGTCCAGAAAGTCAATTTTTCCCCAGTTTGCACAACAGTGCACAAAAGGCCAGACCTTCCCAGTGAGTCGGGGTGCAGGGCAGGGGTCCCAGAGTCTCCCCAGGCTGGGGTACAGGTGGCCCAGGACTGCTGTCTCCCTCTGCTCTGATGCCACGAGCCAGCCACTGCTCTGAACGTCTTCTGCCTTGCCATGCGGATTTGCCCATTGCTCAGACCCACAGGGCAGGCCTCCGTCTGCTGGAGGGTGCACCTCCCCCGGGCCAGGCAGTTGGCCTTAAGGGGGCTGCCTTGGTCCCCTGGGAGTTTGGTTTCTCCTGGAGCCAGGAATTATTTGGTTGGAAGGAACAGGAGTCTACCCAAAGGTGGGTTTGACACACGGGTCAGAGGGGCATCACCAAATGCAGTCATGGGAAAGACAGCCAGGCCCAGGGCCCATGGCAGTCTCCGGCCACTCCTCTCTCCTCTCTCTCTCTCCCCCACACCTCTGTTCCTCCCCCTTCTGCGAGACTTGGATTCTGCACGCCCCGGCTTTCAGTCTGCAGGGTGACCTGGGGTAGCCCAGTGGCAGGCCTCACCCCATCCTCACGAGCTGGTGGCCCTGCTGTGTCTCTCCAGTCCCCTTCCTGAGAAGGAGGCCCAGCCTCAGTAGCCAGCGTCCTGCCCGCCCCTTCCACCGGCCTGCAACAAGCTGTCTTCGTCCAGACGTGGCCAGTGAAGGCCTCCCAGCAACACCCTCTAGACCAGCAGGCTGTGGGTGGGCCTGCATAGCCGGCACCACCAAGAGACCGCCTCATTTAGCATGAGCCCTGGCAGTCCACGGTCAGCAGTGGGGGAGCAGGGTGTGAGGGTAGTGGCCACTCAGGCTCTGCGGCCCGGAGACACTGACCCGTCAGCCACCCCTGCCCTAGGGCACCCCAAATCCACCAGGAAAACAGCAGCATACTTTCTCACTGTCTTTTTTACAAAGATTTATTTATTTATTTATTTATTTGAAAGGCAGAGTTACTGAGAGGCAGAGGCAGAAAGAGAAAGAGACAGAAGTCTTCCATCTGCTGTTTCACTCCCCAAATGGCTACAATCCGAAGCCACGAGTTTATTCCGGGTCTCCCACGTGGGTGCAGGGGCCCAAGGACTTGGGCCATCTTCCACTGCTTTCCCAGGCCACAGCAGAGAGCTAGATCGGAAGTAGAGCAACCAGGACTCCAACTAGTGCCTATATGGGATGCTGGCACTGCAGGCGGTGGCTTTACCTGCTGTGCCACAGCGCCTGTCCCAAGGAGGGATTTATTTTGTAGGAAATGGTGACACATGCCATTTTAACGGTACCATGTATTCATGAAAGGAAGGAGGTGGCCCCATTGATGTGAAAATCAAAAGGATTCTGTAGCTTGGGGGAGGGGAGCAGTGTGGGAAGTGAGCGGGTGCCCACCCAGCCTGGCCTCCTCGCCCGTGGGCCTGCACAAGTGGTTCCCAGTCGCCCACGCCAGCCCTGTGTGCTGCGCTGGCATCCAGGTTCTGTGCCTGTGCACGCGAAGACCAGAGCGCAGGTGGAGGTGACGTGGGAGAAGATGAGCAAGTCGAGACACAACGGCGTGGACCCCGAGGAAGTGGTGCAGCAGTACGGCCTCGACACCATCCGGCTCTACCTCCTGTTCGCCGCCCCTCCAGAGAAGGACATCTTATGGGATGTGAAGAGTGAGTCACGGCTTCCTGGCCTGCTTCCCCAGGGACCTGCCCTGAGCCCCGAGCGAGCTGGGGAAGGAAAGGAGGGAGAGGGTCCCAGCGCTGTCTCCCTGCCGGTGCACGGGGGCCTCGGGGCATCCAGGGACTTGCTGCAAATGCAGGTTCCCAGTGCCCACCGCGAGCTGCCGGCACGGCCTCCAGGCGGCGGCCCGGGAATCTGCCTGGACAGGCTCTGGACTGATGGGGTGCGAACCCTTTCCCGGGAGACAGGCGCTTCCGTGCCACTCCCGGGGCCAGTCTCCTGTAGGGCTGCTCTGAGAGGGATGCTCTAGACCAGGGCTATCCTCCCCCACTGCGCTGGCCCACCCTACGTGGGCCTGGCCCAGCGTCCCTGCGGCCCCTCAGCCACCCCACCACCCCCCACATGCGTCCCTCTGAAGTTGTCCGGATCGCCAGTGATGAGAAGAGAGATGAGCTCGGGGAGCTGGCTGTCCTACAATGCACTGTCCAGCCACCATGCATCCCCCCGCCAACCATGGGAGCTGCCCCGCGTGTTGCCATGGGAAGGAGAAACCCAGTGCCTGGTTTCCTAGGACTTGCGGGAAGAGTGCCTGTCGTTCAGGAATACCCACTGACTTTGACCTCCGTGGCTGGTGGGATGGGTCTGGAACCACGTCGCAGATGCCGGTGCCAGAACAAGCCGCACCCGAGCCCCTGCGGCCTGTGCTGCACCGACACAGGAGCATGTCTGGATCCGACCCCCAACCCTTGGGGCAGCCCCCCGGAATCTGTTTCTAATAAACGTCCCAAAAGGTTCTGCTGTGCATCCAGGCTCAAGAACGCCCACCCCGGTGGCCAGAGCCTCCGGGGAACCAGGGTGAAGCCGTTCGGCTTCTCCAGCTCAGAGTAACAGCTGGATTTGGCGGACATGTTGGAGACAGAGTGCACATGTAGCCAACCGGGATGGGGTGGTCTTAGGGCACCTGCCCACGTGAGCTCAGGAACTGCCCCCACATAGTGCACCACACCTCTGCCGCAGTGCTGCCGTAGCCAGCTCCCTGCATCGGGGCGCTGGTACACTGGTGCACGTCTCCATGCGGCCGCCAGTCTCTCTGCAGGCCCCAGTCAGTGGGTGACACTCATTCATGTATTTATTTGAAAGGCAGAGAAAAAGTGTGAGAGACAGAGACCTTCCATCCACTGGTTCATTCCCTGAATGGCTGCAGTGGCCAAGGCTCCAAAGCCAGGAGCCAGGAGCTCCATCCTTGTCTCCCACAAAGGTGGCAGGGGCTTACGTCCGTGGGCCATCATCTCATGCCTCCCAGGTGCAAGAACAGGGAGCTGGAGCAGAAGCGGGGGTGGGACCCCATCCCTGGCACTCGGATACGGGATATGGGTGTACCTGGGAGCGGCTTAATCGGCCACACCACAGTGCCGGCCCCGTGGGCAGTGCAGTGGTGGAGTCACGAGCAGCCAAGGGGCGGGGGGAGCCTTCCTGACCCTGGTGAGACGCCGGGGCACAGCTCCTGCCTCATCCGTTCCCAGGCGCTCGGCTCGCCTTCGGTGTGTGCAGAGCACTGGTTCTCACGTGCGCTCTTTCTCTTCCTCTCACTGCTCAGCCGACGCCCTCCCCGGGGTGCTGAGATGGCAGCAGCGCCTGTGGGCCTTGGCCACCCGCTTCATCGAGGCCAGGACTTCGGGGAAGGCGCCGCAGCCGCAGCTGCTGAGTCAGGAGCAGAAAGCCGAGGCCCGGAGGCTGTGGGAGTACAAGAACGCCGTCATCTCTCAGGTCAGAGCCTCCGCGGGTCTGCGAGGCCCACGTCCCCGGGGTAGCCATTTTGAGTCTTCTGCTTCCCCCATCGCATGGCCCCGCCTGCCGGGACTGACTGACCCTGTCGCTGTGGGCGTGTTACCCAGTGGATGCAGAGGGGAGCAGCAGTGGACACACGGCCGCAGGAAGAGGTGCCCGTGGGAGACGCCCTGCAGGGAGGTCACCCGTCTGTCATCCTGACCTCACGCAGATGCCCGCATCCCAGGTTTCCGTGCCGAGCACCCGCCGGCCTAACCAAGTCCAGGCTCACACACGGCACACTGCTCGCGGGAGCTGAGTGTTATAGGGGGCATTGAGACTGTCCTCCATAGCCCCCTCGTTTTATAGATCGAGGCAGAGATGAGGCCCAGAGAGGTGAACTGTCTGTGAAAGCCACACAGCCAGTGAGGGCCTGAGCAGAGACCAAAATCCACGCTCCCTGGTGCTCAGCCCTCTCCCTTTCTTGATATAGTATCTGTGTGCTTTATTGCAGGGCTGGGCCAGACCAAAGCCAGGAGCTAGGAACTCCGTCGAGTCTCTCGCATGGTTGGCAGGCACACAAGTGAGCCGTCACGGCTGCCTCCCACGGTGTGCACTAGCAGAAGGCTGGAGACAGGAGCTGGGGCTGGGCATGGAAGCCAGGCCCTCTGACGTGGGGCATGGGGTGGCCACATGTCCGCCACTGAAGGCATTTTCTTATGGGGCTCCAAGACCCCAGCTTTTTTGCTGATGTCTTCCTTTGTTAAGTTGTGGTGACTCTGGTTACCTGGACTGTGGGTTCTGAGTGCCTGGCCTGCACCTGGTGGCGTGGCAGGCCATTTCTCTCTGGTTAGTGTGACCTGAAGTGGCCCTGGGGCCAGCATGGTCCCACGTGACAACCGCATCAGCTTTTATTTCTGTTGCCTGTGCCCTCTGGGTGTGGCGGGACCGAGCTCGCCAGGCTGGAGCAATGCCTGAGGGCTTGTTCCCATGCCGTAGACTCTGGGTTTGGCTCACTCTTCCATTCTGTCAGATAATAGAACCGGCTTATTCCAGCAAGTTGGAACCTCTTGACTTCTTAAAGATGTGTCGGTTTCCTCAGTTCTTGCCCACAGTCAGAAATGAAAAACACCAACAGGGAGAAGCTGGCAGGTCACCTTAGCAACCCTACGTTTCACAATGTGAGACTGACCTCCCAGCAACCTGCACCGTGAGTGCGAGTCACGCAGTGGGGGAGGAGGACCCCTGCACCCCACCTCCTGTTGCCCCCTGCCTTGGCATCGGCTTGCCTCCTGGTCACGTAACTAGTGCCGTTTTCTGAAACACAACACTCGATATGGTTCCAGAAGGACACTCGTAAACAGTGGACACAGGGGCTGGCCCTGTGGCCCCTGCAGTGCCAGCATCCCCTATGGGTGCCAGTTCAAGTCCTGGCTGCTCCACGTCCGATCCAGCTCCCTGCTAATGCACCTGGGAAAGCAGCAGAGGATGGCCCGAGTCCTTGGGTCCCTGCACCCACGTGGGAGACCCAGATGAAGCTCCTAGCTTCAGATTGGCCCAGCTCCAGCTATTGCGACCATTTGGGGAGTGAACCAGCAGATGGCAGATCTCTTTCTCTCTGTGTAATTTTGTCTTTCAAATAAATAAAATAAGTCTTAAAAAAAATAGTGGATATAGCATTAACATTGACATTGCTTTCATTTTTTAATTTATCTTTTACAATCCCATTTTTACAAGAACCTTTTAATTTTTGCACTTATTTGAAAGAGACAAAGGCGGCAGATCTTCCAATACACTGGTTCACTCCTCAAATGCCAGCAACAGCCAGGGCGGGGCCAGACCAAAGCCAGGAGCTAGGAGCTCCATCCAGGCTCCCACGTGGTCGGCAGGCACACGAGTGAGCCGTCACTGCTGCCTCCCGGGGTGTGCACTAGCAGGAGGCTGGAATTCAGGGCGGAGCAGGGACTCAGACCCAGGCCCACTGGACAGGGGACATGGACCTCCCCAGCAGGGTTGAACCGCTGCCCAGCCCCGCGCTGACTTTGAATTAAACAATCTTTCTGCTAGTGAAACTGTGATTATTCAAGATGCTGAATACATTTATAAGTACCTTTGGCTGCTTTCATGTCATTCTGGTTTTGTTTGTGGAAAGCTTCTAGACATGTTAAAGCGAATAATTCGACTTTGACCCGTAGGTGACCGGCCACTTCACAGAGGACCTCTCACTGAATTCTGCGGTTTCTCAGCTGATGGGGCTCAGCGCTGCCCTCATGGTGAGTCACACGGTCCTGCTCGCAGTAGCAAGGGAGGGAGGCTGAGCTGCGGGGAGGTGGCCTGCGGGGTCCCAGCCTGGGAACAGAGGGTGGTCCCAGCATCCCCCGTCCTCAGTGAGGCCCTGTTCACTTCAGGAAGCACTTTCTCTGTAGCCATGCCTGGTTTTAGTGCTGGAAGATCCTTACAGCCCGTCCAGTCTTAGCCTCCCCAGTGTTCCCAGATGAGGACAGCAAGGCCCAAGGAGGTGGAGGACAGGCCCGGCTGACCAGTGACAGACCCAGGGCCAGACTCACGCCCTGCTCTTTGCTGGGCCCGCAGCACCCAGGAAGGCGAGAGCAGAGTGGTTAAGGGGTCCACAGGCCCCCTGAGCACTGGAGATGTCAGCGCAGGGCCAGGCCGTGGCCGTCACTCAGAAGGGCAGTGCTGCCGTTGCTCACACTCTGACTTAACAGGGTCAGCACCTGGCCCCAGCAAGCATGGAGGGGAATGCGGGTTCTTCCGCGTCTCTGAACCTCAGATGTGCCAGTGGCCTTTCTCACGCAGGTGTCTGCCATACCCCTGAGCCTACCCACCTTGTTCTCTTGTCTTCCCTAGCAAGCCTCGCAGAGCGTCGTGCACCACAGCCCCGAGTTCGAGGACGCCCTGGGTGCCCTGGTGGTGATGGCTGCCCCGATGGCCCCGCACATAGCCTCAGAGCTCTGGGCAGGTACGTGGCGGGGTCTCGTGTGACCACTCACTCCTACCAGGGTGTACCCAGGCCTGGGTGTGAACGTTCCTAGAGACTCCGATGTCCTCACTTGGCATCTGCACTCCGAGACCTCACACACCCGGGCTGATGTGACTGCTGATGTCACCACAGACTTCCTTCTCGTGACTGGCCTCCCGGGGTCCGACTCTGTGGGTTTTTGCGGATGCAAGCTCTCGTTCAGGTCCACTTTGCAGATGGAGGCAGGACGCTTGAAATTTGATTACGGAGCTAATTTATACCGTGAGTCCTCTCGCCGACATGCTTGCTTTTCAGCTCCACAGGAGGCGGGACTGCCAGCCTGCGGGCCAGCCCCTAGGACTCTGTGCACCGTGAGAGCAACCAGGGCCTCACCTAAGTGCTGAAATTGGGGTTGGGTCCAACGTACAGGAAGTAGCAAAGTGCTGTGTCGTGAAGCTGCTGCCGGATCGTGAGTGGGGGGAGACTCCTCAGATAGTTCTAGAAATAGTGGCGGTTCCGGGTCTCTCCTGCCTACGTGTCCTGACGTGGTGTCACAGAGAGGAAGCACATGTTGGCCGGGGGAGATCGGGGGTCACAGGAGGAGACGAGTGAGCAGCCGCAGGGCTGCAGGAGACGGGGAGCAGCTGTGGTTGACGGAGCGCCCATGCCCCCAGCCTCGCTTCTTTCCTCCGAGCTGGAACAGCGCCCCTTGTCGATGGAAGGAATGGCAGGAAGTTGGAAGTCCCTCGGCACTGCTCTGGAGAGCCTTAGGGGAGGAGGAAGCATCGGTTCCCTTCTGTCCGGGGCTAAGGTGAGACCGCCCACCTCCCCGTCTCCCGCCGGGGTTGATGACGTCAGCACGTGCCCCTCAGAAGGGAAGTGCTGCTCAGCCCTTGAGGAGGAGGAGACCTGCTCACTTGCCGTGGCTGCAAACCTTTGAACTTAGAAAACACAGTGAGACCAAAGAAGGAGCGTGAGGAGCCCAGGCCCCCGTCGGGTGTTTGTGAGTCTGGGCAGAAGCGTGCTGCTGGGCTGCTGTGAGACAGCGGCCGCCCACACCGCGAGGCAGGGTCCAGCCCGCTGCCGCAGGGGAGGCGTGTGCTGTCGCTTGAAGATACGTATCTCAGGGACCAAAATGTGTTCATTCTGTCTTAAGTCACGTTCTTTAACAAAAGTGATTCGTTGATTTGAAATGCAGATTTATAGAGAGAGAGGGAGAGATACAGAGAGTAAGAGAGAGATCATCTGTCTACTAGTTCACTCCCCAAATGGCCACATCACCTGGGACTGGGCCAGGCCAAAGCCAGGAGCCTGGAACTCCATCCGGGTCTCCCCTATGCATGAGAGCGGCCCAAGTACTTGGTCCATCTTCTGCTGCTTTCTGAGGCGCATTAGCAGAAAACTGTCGGAAGTGTAGCAGCCAAAGAACCGGCACTCAGGGGCTGGCGCTGTGGCATAGTGGACTAAGCCTCTGCCTGCAGTGCCGGCATCCTGTTTGGACGTCAGTTGATGTACCAGCTGCTCCGCTTCTGATCCAGCTCTCTGCTACAGCCTGGGAAAGCAGCAGAAGATGGTCCAAGTGATCGGGCCCCTATACCTGCGTGGGAGACCCAGAAGAAGCTTCTGGCTCCTGGCTGCTGGCTTCAGGCTTCAGATCAGCTTAGCTTGGACCGTTGCAGCCATTTGGGGTGGGTGTGAACCAGCAGATGGAAGACGTTTCTCTCTGTCTCTCCTTCTGCCTCTCAAATAAATAAATAAAATCTGAAAGGAACCAGGATTCTGGCATCAGCTCAACCCACTATGCCACAGCGCTGGCTCCCAGGTGGTGTTCTGGGTGTTTCCAATTACTCTTTCCTAAGCATGATTTTACAATTCCTACTGTCCAACAGGCATTTTAGTTGGTAGAGGTCAGAGAGGCTTGGGCTAGATGTGTCCAGGACAAGTGCAGGGTCCCAGAGCTTGAGACCCAAGCAGCAGTCAGGCCTGGGATGCCCTTTCCTAGGGGCGGCTTTGTAACGTGACAGTGAGGTAATTCACATGGCTTAGAAACAGGAGCGGCGGAATGGGGAGGAAGAGGGGCAGCTGTAGGGACTTGGTGAGCTTGGACCGAGTCCTAAGGAGAAGGTGTAGGAGATGGGGAAGGGTGGGGAGAACTGGAGCCTGTTTCAGGTGGCTCCACGTGGGAGACAGTTGTTTAAGTCCCTCATGTTTTGCATTAGCTCTGTCTAAAGAATCATTAAGGGAGGCATTTGAGTGGGAATTGGGCATAGAAACTCATGACACCAATGAAAGAAAACACCGCTGGACAGCCAGCATCTCCATCCCTTTTGTTCTAAGGAACCTCTCAAGTGTTTATATCAAAAGTCCCCCAAAATAATCACTGTAATTCTAAATTGGGGCCGCTCCCTGACCTCTCCCGTACACAGACAGCGCTCAAGAAACAGCCTCGGGCAAGCAGGCATCAGCTGTCAGCGAAAGGTTTCCTTAAACAGAGTTCTCACCAGAGAACCAAAAGCCCACCATGGAGCCCACTCCTAGGAAGACAAAGCTAAGTGTGGAGCCAAAAGCCTCCCTCAGGGACCTCAGTTCAGCCTGAAGAACGTCCCCAGCCACAGGTGGGTGGTGGAGACACAAGGGGCTCTCAGAGTCGAGGCACCAAATGTCTCACCTGGAATTCTGTGCACCAGCATCTCTGACCCCCAGGAACACAGCTGCAGTTTAACAGGGTGTGTGTGTTGCCATGGGAACCATGGGGCGTCTGTCGAAGCAGGTGTTAGGAAGGACCTGTTATGTAGCAGATCTGGGCCTTGGTTGGGTGATTTGAGAAAGGAGGCAGGGAGTTGCTATAGATGTCGTGCTGCCAGAAGGTGGGGACAGTGCCATCATTGTGTATCTGAAGCAGTCTTACCTGTCTGGGAGGGCAGACCTCAGCGAGAGTAAAGCTGTAATTGGTCAAGAAGTGACAGTCACTCAGACGTGCCAGGACAAGGGATGTGTGATGTGTGATGTGTCCACTGGTTCACTCCCCAGTTGGCTGCAACGGCTGGAGCTGTGCCCATCTGAAGCCAGGAACCAGGAGCTTCTTCCTGGTCTCCCACACAGGTGCAGGGGCCCAAGCACTTGGGCCATCTTCCGTTGCTTTTCCAGGCTGTTAGCAGGGAGCTGGATCAGAAGTGGAGTAGCCAGGACTTGAACCGGTGCCCATGAGGGATGCCAGCGTCACAGGCAGAGGCTTAGTCTGCTACGCCACAGTGCTGGCCCCTAGAATCCTTTTCTGTGATAGTTTCTGCCTGGTAATAACTGGCATGTCATTTTTATTATTAGCTTTTATTTATTTATTTTGCTGTAAAATGATATTGCCATCACCTTTAAGAAGTTCAGTTAAGATTTCTTGTGGGTTGGTATCACAGTATCCTTCCTGTAGAGTGAAGTCGAGGGGAATTCCATGGCCGTGTGATCGGTTAGGAAAGCCTGGGTAGCTGTGTAAGGCGGCTGGGCACTGTGGCTCAGTGGGTTACGCCTCAGCTTAGGACACCCCCATCCCATATCAGAAGAGCGGCCGAGCCCCAGCTGCTCCGCGTCCAATCCAGCGTTCTGCTGCTGCACCTGGCAGGGAGCAGATGGTGAGTGAAGGGCCCGGGCCCCCCGCATCCAGGGCCCCAACGGAGTGCTGTGCTCCCGGGCTCGGCCTGGCCCAGCCATGGCTGTGGCGGGCATCTGCGAGTGACACAGATCAGCCTCTCTCTCTATCTCTGTTCCTCTGCCTTTCAAGTAGATGAAAATAATAAATAAACATGCAAAAACTTTTAACAAGAAGAAATAGTCAGCTATCTCTGTGACAAGACCTCAGCAATCTCTTAGTCCAGCAGGTCACTCCAGCTCGGGTCTCTGGGCATTTGTGAAGGGAATAGCTCAAGGTATCCTTACTATAATTGCTTTTATATCTTTTTAAAGGTATAACATAAAAAAGCTGTATATATTTATGGTGCATCATGTGGTGTTTTAATATATGCATACGTGGTGGAATGACCGAATGAAACTAACACATCCGTCCCCTCACTTGCTTCCTTTTTGTGATGGGAATGTTGAAAATCTGCTCTCGGCAACTGTCAAGCATACAACATGCTCCCCTGCACTTAGCCAGCGGCAGACACTGCGCTGCTCGAGATTCCCTACGGATTCCTCTTCCTTTCTAGCAGGTGAAATCCTCTTGGGCTTTTTCCTGGGACTCTGTGATCAGCGGAGAGGGAGATGGCCTCTCTTTCTTGCTGACAGTTACAGCCTGTTTCTTTTCTTGGGAGAACCCCATGCACTGTGACAGCGTGCTGGCTGCACTGTCTCATCCCCAGGTCTACCTGGGACCAATGCTTGCCTGTTTGATGCTGGCTGTGGGGCTGGGGTGGCTGTCGCCTGTCTAACATGGTAGAGAAGCAGCCGTCTCTTCTCGGCAGCCAGAACTCCCACCAGGAGAGGAGCTGTGTGTGCCTTAATGCCCATTCTTCTCTCCTTTGCCCTTTAGGTATAAGTTATGCCCAGTAACTGATTGCCTGACATTAAGATATTCTGTGTTAAATTCAAGTTGACCATGGCATGGTCCACTTTTAACACACTATTAACCTGTATTCAGAAAAAATTATACTTGCTGGTGTTTTATTTGGAACTTTGCAGTTGTTGTTCTGAGACTCGGCATGCTTTGTCAGGTGGGGAATGAGGGTTTTGCTGCCCTCACAACGTGAATTGGTTGCCTGTCTCTTTAACAGTGCTTTCAAACAGGCCCGTTCCTCGCTACGAGGACAGAACGCCCTTTTAAGGGGGACGGTAGTGTTGGGCTCTGCCAGGCTGCAGCCGAATTGCATCACATTTTGTAGCCTTTTATTATCTCATTAAACAGGGAGCCTGGCGCTTTGATGTAGCACTGGGGATTCAGTCTCTTAGATGGCACCAGCAGTTCCTTCCTGGTCTTCGTTTGCTGTGAAACACTCGCCTCCAGTTTGCAGTGATTTCCCGACTCTCGCCCCTCCCCTGAGTCCTCGCCGGTGCCCCGTGTCCACCTCTGGGTCCTCCATTTCTCACAGGAAGGACCACTGGGGTCGGGTTTTCAGAAACTCCCTCTTGTGTCTCCCCGGCCTTTGCTTCTAGAACGTGGGGGCAGAGGGTCCACCCTCCCCAGGGCCCTGCCCGACAGGTGTGTGCTACAGGTATGCCCTGCTGCCTGTGCGAGTCTTCTCTTCACTTCTGTGACAAGATCTCAGCGAGACATGCACAAGGCACTTCGAGAAGTTCATGGAAAATGGAATTTTAAAAATCGGTTTATTTTGGTGTCAAAAAAAAATGTTGAAATCCATGTACATGAGGACCCTTCAAAAAGTTAATGAAAAATAAAAGGGAACTATGCATGCATTTTAACATTTCTTGTACCAAAATGAACTTAGCTCTGAATTCCATTTTTCCATGAACATTTTTAAGTCCTCTTACATTAAAGCAATGGGATAAAAACTATCCCAGTTCAAGGTATACCCTGTGATTTTTTTTTTTTTTCTATATGTGACACTCTTGGGACTTGTGAGCTGATTTATAATAAAGGGAGGATCTGGATCTGGAGTGAATCTTAGTTTTGCTACATTTTTGTTTCATTCAGTGCCTCAGTGAACTCGCCATGAGCAGGTGCTGTGTGTCAGGTTCTGCTCCAGGCGTTTGTTAGAAGGCTGGGGAGGGACCTGTACCCTGGCGTAGCAGATATAGCCACCACTTGCAGTGCCAGCATCCCATATGGGCGCAGGTTCTAGTCCTGGCTGCTCCACTTCTGATCCAGCTCTCTGCTATGGCCTGGGAAAGCAGTAGAAGATGGCCCAAGTCCTTGGGCCCCTGCATTTGCATGGGAGACCTGGAAGAAGCTCCTGGCTCCTGGCTTTGGGTTGGTGTAGCTCTGGCCATTGCAGCCATCTGGGGAGTGAATCAGAGGATGGAAGACTTCTCTCTTTCTGCCTTTAAAATAAATAAATAAATCTTTTTTAAAAAGAAAGAAAGCTGGGAAGGGCGCTTGGGCAGAGAAGATTGTAGTCTGTGTGGAGGTCTTCATTTGAGGCCCTCCCTGAAGTGTTACAAATCCATAGCAACTGTTTTATTTTTAAAGGATTTATTTATTTGAAATCTAGAGAGAGAGATCTTCTATCTACTGGTTCATTCCCCAGATGGCCTTAACAACCAGGCTGGGCAGGGTCCAAGCCAGGAGCTTCTTCTGGGTCTCCCAAGTGGGTACAGGGGCCCAAGCACTTGGGTCATCTTCCACTGCTTTCCCAGGCCATTAGCAGGGATCTGGATTGGAAGTGGATCAGCTGGGACTAGAATTGGTACCCATGTGGGGTGCCAGTGTTGCAGGCAGGGTCTCTACATGCTATGCCACGGTGACAACCCGTTTCAATTTTTAATTCAAAACAGCACTGTGCTGTCTCCTGCTCTCCCTGTGTGTTTGTCTCGCCTTTTCTGGCTGTGTAGCAGGGAGCAGAGCCAGGTCAAGTGAGGAATCCCGTGCACTGGGAAGGTGACCCTGGCCACTGGCTCCCAGTGTCTCCCGAGGAGAGGAGGGGGACCAAGACCTCGTGCTTCTCCCAGCAGGTGACAAGAGCTGATTGTAACACCATGTCCAGAGTCCTCAGCTGCAAGCAGCACTCTGGTGTGAGGGTCGTCTTCACTGCCATCCCACACCGTCCCTCACTCTCGGGCCACGGCTCTGGGGCAGGTTTGACACAGGTTCGGTGCGTTCTAGAACACTTGGTTTCCATGTCGCTTCTGCCTTCATCCATGCACCTTAGCTCGATGACGTCACAGCGATTGTAACGAGAACGTTCAGAAACGACCGTTCCCAGGACTCCCCAGAGCCGCAGGGTGCAGAGCTGCCTTCCAGGACAGACCCGAAGTCCTCCTGGCACCATGGCCATTATCGCCCTGGAGAGCAAGGGGACACTGACTCAGAGGAGCCGCCGTGCCCAGAGCCCAGTGGTCCCCCTCAGTGGCCTGGGGAGCCGACAGAGAGCTTCCCTCCAGTGACGAGCAAACCAGCGGCCTGGCGGGTTGCGAACTTGTACCGGATGCGGAAATCATCTCTTCCTTCCCGAAGCTTCGGTGCTGAGAAGCTAACGATCCCGGATCTGAATTCACAGCCGGCGATTGTGTGCTGTAGCTGAGCGCTGTCCTGTCCAGGTGGGGGCGCCGGCTGCCTGCTGAGGGCGCTGCGCAGGAGGTGGGGTTGCTGGCAGGCACTGACCAGGGAGGTCCTTGGGGACACTCTGGCTGAAGATGGCCAAAAACGGGCATCCTAGCAGGCAGCGTCTCGGGGGAGAATCTTGCACACTGAGGGGAAAACCATCTGAAAATCACTCTGTGATTCCGTTTATAGCCTGTTCTTGAACCAAAAAATTCCAGGGATGGAAAACACATTAGTGGTCCGCAGGGTTTAGGGATGGGGGGAGGGAGTGGTGGCCGGGAAAGGCGGCCCTCAGGAGTCGGGGCAGGGGTGGCCACGGAGAGCCACGTGCATACACACAGATTCACGATTAAGAGGCGGCTGAAATCGGGTCAGCTCTGTACGCTGTACCAGTCCGTTTCCTGGTTTTGAACCTGTGCCGTCATTGTGCCAGTTTCGCTCGTTAGGGGAGACTGGGTGAAAGGTACACAAGACCTCTCGGCGGCTGCTTTGCAACTTCCTGTAAGCCTATAATTACTTCACAGTAAAGTTGCTTTGTTGAATTGCCTTTCTAAACTCACCAGTCCTGAGCGTTGGGCCCCTAGTTCAGGATCACGGACCATGAGAGAGGAAGGAATTCATGACTGTATTTAGTATTTATTTGAAAGGCAAGGAGACTGACAGAGATCTTGCATCCACTGGTTCACTCCCCAAATGCCTGCAACAGCCAGACCTGGGCCAGGCCTGGGCCAGGAGCCAGGAACTCAACCTGGCTTTCCCATATGGGTGGCAGGGACCCAAGTCCTTGAGCCACCCATCACCTGCAGAGTGTTAGGGTGCACATCAGCGGGAAGCTGGAATCCGAGGTGGCGTCAGGACCCAGACCCAGGTACTCTGATAGGTGCTGCCGCATCCCGAGTGGTGTCTCACCTGCTGCACCAGATGGCTGCACAGCCGTTCCTCTCTAGTTGAAGAGGGTTTTAATAGACACAGGCACGCACATACGTAGACAGGGCTGCTAGAGGCACTGATTGATCCCACTAGTGTTTGAAGTATTTAAATATCAAGTATCCATTTTAATATCAAGTATCCATTACATTTAATATCAAGTATTTTAATATCAAGTATCCATTCCTGTTTCTCTGGCCATTCTTAGAGTTCAGTGTTTTGCAGGGCTGGGTGTGTTTGTGTGTTTGTTTTTAAAGATTTACTCATTTTGAAAGGCAGAGTTTATAAAGGCAGAGAGAGAAAGAGAAAAAGATCTTCCATCCACTGGTTCACCCGCCAAGTAGCCGCAACAGCCAAGGCTGAGCCAGACTGGTTCTAGGAGCCAGGCACTCCATCCAGGTCCCCCACGTGAGTGGCAGGGGCCCAAGCCTTTGGGCCATCTTCCGCTGCTTCAGCAGGGAGCTAGATCGGAAATGGAGTAGCCAGGACTCAAACCAGTGCTCCGGTATGAGATGCAGGCACCCCAAGGGAAGGCTTAACCCACTGGGCCACAACACGGACCCCGTGCTCAGAGCTCTGTGGGGACTTGTGCCTTTTGGCTGATGCATTTGATCTCTAAGTCTTCCATCAGCGTTTCCATGTGGAGAGCCACAGCCCGGCGAGCACTGAACCTTCTGAATAACTCTCCATCCGGAAGGATCCATCTCCCTGTTTTTCTTCATAATAATTGGGGATTACTTTGTTTAGAGCTAGGTTATAGAAAATGGCTGTGAAATCGTATAGCCATAGTGTTGTTTTGCTGCATGTGTGTAAGCTGTATTCATTGATTTCAACAAAATTATACGAATTATGTAGAAGCGTGTGTGCGAGTGTATATGGGTGGGTGGTTGTCACGCGGGAACACACGTTTTCTGCAGGAACGCGTGTGCTGTCTGGATGTGGTGAGTTCGGCATCACTGAAACGGGTTTCTGTGGGTAAAGGCGCAGGTGAGGCGGCCTCACGGCCCCGTTCGCCCAGTGCACGGTGGGGAGTCCTCCCTGTGGTGTGTGGGTGAGGCAGGAGGTGGAGGCAGACCCGAAGCCGGCGCAGGAGAGGACTGCCACATACCAGAGCCATGGCCACCCGGCACTCACTCGGGGGCCGCAGGGGGGCCGGGAAGCTCGCTGGGTGGTTCCTCTGGAAGGGTGGTGACGGTCGGTCCCATGGGAAGGCCACAGTGGCCCCCCCGTGCCGGGGCCTTGCTGCTTCCCAGCCTGTGTTCAGACCTTCTCTCTGTGTTTCCCAGAGGCCCAAACGATCGCATCTGCCATGCAGATGTGAGATAGTTTCACTTCTCTAAAAAGTGCACGGAGGCAAAAACACCCTACGCGGCAGGGTCCTGAGTTTCTGTTCCTCACCGCGGCCCAGGACGGCCCCACTCCCATCTGTATGGAAGCGCTGGCGGGGCCCAGCCGCTATAAATAAGCCCCTGATTGCGCCAGGAAGGCTGGGCTTCCTCATTCTCTTCGAGCGGGATCTGTGACAGCCTCTGCCCGGAGCATCGGCGTCCGGGGTCCTTTCATCTCCCAGGCATCCGGGACACGTGCCATCTGGAGGTTCTGGAAGTCTTCCCATTGCAGCGGGGTCACGGGACAAGCCGTGCTGGCTCATCTCTAAAACACAGACAGGGTCCTCCCCCTCTGTGACCGCGCGCTCGTTCGTATTTCCATAGGAATTTGAATAGGATCCCTTCCGAGGACCGAGCAGGAATCTTTCCATTTCTGCCAGAAGACGCAGCTGCTGGGCGTGGCATTCAAGGTGCCCGAGGAAGCGCAGACGCCCAGCCCACAGAGCCGCAGGCACCCGGACCTCTGGCACCCTTCAGCCTCAGGCCCCAGGCAGCCTTCACTTCTCAGACTGGCAGCCAGGAATACGTTAGGGGTGCCAGACGGGAGACCTGCAAACTACAGCAAATAAATCCGTGGCAGTGGCTAAGAATCAAGGCAGAGATCAGTAGCGTGGACCAGGGCTACCCAGAGCGGGCTGTGGCCCGGGAACTCTGAGTTCCAGTCCACAAGACAGGGAGCAGGCCTAGGACGCTCCTGCGCTGTATCGCGAGGCCTGCGGTTGTAGGGGACATTCTTTCTCCTTTCAGACCTTCTCTCGGAAGGAGGGAGGGAGCTCCCGAGCTCTCGACCTCATTGCAGACAGCTTTGCATCGCTCTGAACTGTGCGGTCCTCAAACAGTCCCCGGTTGCCTATATTTTGGAGGAAAAGCCACAAACCAATAGGGAAGGGAAGATTTAGTCAATAAATTGGGTTTGGAAAGTTAACCTATAGTAGTTTTTTTGTTTGTTAAAGATTGATTGAGTGAGTGATTGATTTGAAAGGCAGAGCATTAGAGAGAGAAATCGATCTGGTTCCTCCCCAAATGAGCACAAGAGCAAAGTCTGGATGAAGGCAAAGCCAGGAGCCTGGACCTCCATCCGGGTCTCCCACGGGGGTGCAGGGGCCCAAGCACTTGGGCCATCCTCCACTGCCTTCCCAGGTGCATTAGCAAGGAGCTGGAACAGAAGCCCAGTAGCCAGGACTCAAACCCACACTCCAATATGGGATGCTGGGCATTGAAGGTGGTGGCTTAAGCCACTGTGCCACAACGCAGCCCCCAACCTGTAGTTTTTTAAGTAATTTTTTTCTCAGAACTTACACAAAATGCATTACTGATAGATTCAAAAGTCAAATGGGGAAATAAATGAAACCTTAAAAAGAAACCATAAGACAATCTTGATCTCAAACTACAGAAAAACTTTGTTTACAGCTATCTTTTCAAATTACCTAAGTAATAAGTGCTCCTTGTACAAAATCTAGAAAACATAAAAAAAAAAAGTCACCCATATCTGGGGCTGGTGCTGTGGCAGAGCAGGTAAAGCCACCACCTGCAGTGCCAGCATCCCATATGGGCAGTGGTTCGAGTCCTGGCGGCTCCTCTTCTGATCCAGCTCTCTGCTATGGCCTAGGAAAGCAGTAGAAGATGGCCCAAGTCCTGGGGCCCCTGCACTCATGTGGGAGACCTGGAAGAAGCTCCTGGCTCCTGGCTTCAGATTGGCCCAGCTCTGGCCATTGCGGCCAGTTGGGGAGTGAACCATCGGATGGAAGACCTCTCTCTCTCTCTCTCTCTCTCCCTCTCTCTCTCTCTGCCTCAGCCTCTATGTAAATAAATAAATAAATAAATAAATAAATAAATCACCCACGCAGCAGCCACTGTTTGTCCCAGCACATACCGCAGAGCAGCGTGCCCAGGCAGCCTTATGGTTCTGTGTGCCAATTGCAAAAAAGGGGGGTGGGGTAGAGAGAGTTCTAAGGAGGGCAAGGTAAGTGGGTGCACCTGGCAGGCTGCAGAGCCACGGTGACTCCCCATAGCTGCCTCAGCCACCTCCGAGCCAGGCTGCCTGGGGCCGAGAGCTTCCCGTCCTACTCTAACAAGCCCCACGCCCCACGCCCACCCTTCTGTGCTCAGTGACCTGACCCTTCTGCGCCTTGGTGTTGCAGGCCTGGCGCTGGTGCCAACGAAGCTCTGTGCCCACTATGCCTGGGACACGGACGTGCTGCTCCAGGCGTGGCCAGCCGTGGACCCACAGTTCCTGCAGCAGCCTGACGTCGTGCAGATGGTGGTCCTGGTGAGTGTCTGCCCTCGGCCCCAGCACGGGGTGGCTGGCCCCTGTCCTGCCTGCGGCCCCCAAGCCTGGCCTTCAGCCAGACCTTCCAGCACCGAGGGTGGCCTGAAACCTGGCCTTCCTGGCCCATGCTGTCAGCTTTGCACGTCACTACACCCCACAGTACATGATCAGAACACCCTGTGGGCCTCGCAGGGCCGGACAAGGGGCAAACTAAACCCACCCTGCCGAGCAGGGCGCAGCTGCCCCCCTCCCACCTGAGGACCCTCCAGCCACCTTTGCAGGATGGGGGTGCGGGGTTGGCTTGGGGGCTGCTGGGTGATAACGTATAGTTCACAATACAGGAACACGTCACTATAATTCATGTTTCAGAAACGCTACATAAGCTTTTTGGTTTTGCTATACTGGATCATTTTAAATACGTAAGAATAGTTTGTACAAACCTTTAACAGAACAGCCAACTCTCCTCTAGTTCATCGGCTGTAATTTTTATACACTTGGTGTGATACGAGGACACTACTTTACCTTGAGCAGCGTGATGAGAAGTAAACATCTCGGTATCCTTGAAGTCCTGCCCTCCATACAGCTGAGAATACCAGCTTGAGACAGACGTTTCCGTCTATGAACGTGGTCATCGTTTCTATTTAACCTGTCACACAGCTGGGCTTAACTAATCGACACAAGAAGTGTAGGT
This sequence comes from Oryctolagus cuniculus, assembly GCF_051225735.1. Classification (NCBI taxonomy): domain Eukaryota; kingdom Metazoa; phylum Chordata; class Mammalia; order Lagomorpha; family Leporidae; genus Oryctolagus; species Oryctolagus cuniculus. The sequence goes on from NC_142876.1 coordinate 104,597,513, forward strand.
AACCTTTGATATGTAATCCCCAGATTAGAAATGGGGGGGGGGGCTCCTTGCAGGTGCACCCCGCTCAACAGCCCTGGGTCAGGGCACCTTGCTCTCGCCCCCTGGGTCCATCACTTGGTGCCTTGGCAGAAATCAAGGCTGCAAACACAGCTTGGAGTGGCTCGGTGTAGCCCACATTCTCAGTGCCCATGACATCCTGGGCACTGCCACACCCAGGAGTCCAGAGACAAGGCCTTATCTTCTGGGGGCCGAAGGTCTGGACAGCCCGGGTGTTGTTACAAACATGCAGAGTTTCTGTGGCCTGAAAGTTACAGTGCGAGAGCTTGGCTGTCGGACATCCTGGATCTGAGTCTGCTTTTATGAAACACTGGACTACGAAGCCTAGGTTCCTTCATTTACAAGCTGGAGGCAAACACAGTTGATGAGAGAACTGGAAGTGCCCAGCCTGCTTCTGGACACACCCGTGGAGAAACCACTAACACGTTGTGCACGCCTTACCGAGGGCCAGGCACTGGCCTGGAACTGAATGGAGCTGCTCCGCACAGCCGCCCTGCCAGGCGGACCCGTCCTTGCCCCACGTCACAGACGAGGCTGACGTGGGGCTAACCTCCTTTCATTGACAAGGAAACGGTAGCAGCCCAGGGCTTCCTGTCTCACTGAAGCCCACACAGCTAGTCCAGGATTCCAGAATGTGCCCAGTAATGTAGCCGCCGCTAGTGTCAGCCTTGCCACTTGTAGCTGTTAGGGGATTGAGATGGGGCCTTGGCTTTGAGAGGGGAGCAGTGTTTTCCCAGTGGGGACAGGAGCGGGGGATGAGGGGTGCCAGAGACACCGCAGCTCTGAGCCCCAGGCAGGGCAGCACAGGAGAGAAGGCTGGAGGAGGTGAGAGCCCCCGCGCCAAGGCCAGACTCATCCCCAGGAGGAGTGGAGCTGGCAGGGGTCCGAGCAGGGAGCCGGAGGTACATCTGGTTATCCTGGCCCTGCCACGTGCTGAGGGCTTGGGCCAGTGACTTCACCCCAGATGCCTCAGCTTCCGCATTAGTCAGAAGGCCTGGGAGGGTCGTGCCTCTGACTCACAGGTTCAGGCCTGCAAGCTGCCTGCCACAGAGCTGGGCCCGGAGCTCGGCACACAGGAGCCCTCAGTACCAGGGCCATCGCAAGGCCAGCCTCTTTGTGGGTCAGGGTGGAGGATGGGGGATGAGAGCAGCCCGCATGGCTGGGACACCTGTCAGACGGCTGTTGGACATGTCTCAGGAAGAAGAGTTAGGTCTGATCCAGGAGGAGGCACGGGCGCCGGGCAGCTTCGTTGCAGCCTCTGAAGTGACCGCAAGTGCCTTGAGGGCCGCGCCCAGGGCTGAGTTCCAGCCTGATTTCTCTGCCCACTTAATTGACACTTCCAGCCAGGGAGAGGGGGACCACGCTGAGACCCACCTGTCCTGCAGGAGCCACCATCGACTAAGGCAGCTGTGGGGTGTCCGAGGGAGCCAGTGCCATGACAGGGTGTCCAGGGCAGTGAGTGGGAAAGCCGCAGCCAGAGGCCACGTGCCTGCTCCCAGAGCCCCAGCTGGCCAGGCTCGAGGGCAGCACAGGCGCTCCCTGGATGTAGAAGCCGGGGTCAGTGTGGTGCGTGGGCCATGCGTTGGCGAGGACACCCCACAGCTGGCTGCATCCTGGCCAGGACTCCTGCAGGGGGAGTAAAGCTCAGGGAGTTGTTCACCCTGAGAGTCAGACCTGAGCCTGCCCCCACCAGAGCAGGTGCTTGCTTGACCCCAGCACCCCCATTTTGGGTGAAGCCCAGAGGAGGCTTCACCCTGGGCTGCTCTTCTAGGAACAGCAAGGAGCCTGGGCATGAGGGCTGCTGGTGACTGCCTGACAGGTGAAGCCGAGATTTCCACATTGCAAGGGGTGTGGGTTTTATGTGATGGGTGTGAGGTCTCCTCCAAGGTCTCAGTCACACCAAGCGTGTGGCCTTAAAAGAAAGCAGTTTGGTTAACATTTGCTTCTTAGTTGTTTATGTACTTATTTGAAAGGCAGAGAGAGGGAGAGGGCTATCTGCCACCCCCTGGCTCATTCCCCAAATGGCCACAGTGGCCAGGCCCCCTACGTGGGGGTGGCAGGGGCCCAAGCACTCGCAGCATCCTCCACTGCAGATAGGAGCTTCCAGCGGCTCGGAAAAGCAGCGGCCAGTGGGCCGGTTCTGCACACAGCGCGGCCTGGCTTCACGGCTTCAGGCGCTGTAAATACGAGTTTCAGGACACAGCTTTCTCCTACTCATCTCCCGCCTGGTGCTCTGGGCTAATGGAAAAACAAGAAAAATGCCAGTGTGCTGGCATACTGGGGTAAGCCACTGCTTGCCAATGGCAGCGTCCCTAATGAGAGATGCCAGTTTGAGTCCCTGCTGCTCTGCTTCTGATCCAGCTCCTTGCTAATGCACCTGGGAAGGCAGCGGCAGATGGCCCAAGTTGTTGGGGCCCTGCACCCACGTGGAGACCAGGATGGAGTTCCTGGTTCCTGGCTTCAGCCTGGTTCAGATCTAGCTGTTGCAGCCATTTGGGGAGTGAACCAGCAGATAGAAGATTTCTGTTGCTGTGCCTTCCAAATAAAAAAAAAAAAAGAATTTTTTTAATCCCACTAAGCTCTACAAAAATCTAAGGAAGTGATGCAGGTGAGTAGGGGACATCTGATGCTGCCCTTGGTTGCTATTCCTAGTAACTACATAATACAGTGACTCTGTTTCCCAAGTGAAAAACCAGAGCATGAGTGAAACTGTGTGCAGATTTGGAGCCATGAGACCAAGGATTTGCAAGCAGGGTTGTTCAGAAGTTCCATGAGCCACGTGGTCATTTTCCCAGATAAGAGGGAAGCTGACGTTCAACGTTTGTCCTCACCCAACTGGTATTCAGTGAATACCCACCGATGTCTAAAGCTTAGTGATCCATCTTCAGCAGAAGAGTTGATAATGTGACAACATCTGGGTCAGTTTCTAGAGTGTCACCCTTGAGTGCCCCCTTCTGGGCCATTCAGCAGGCAGGCAAACTGCATTCCCCAGAGGTTGACCCAGTTGAGAGGTAAACTCTGAGGGCACTGCCCAAACTTACTCAATCCCCAGTGATAATTACTCGTCTGTTGCTGTGGATTCGTTATGAGAGGAGGGGCACAGTGGGGGCAAGAGGTGCGGAGTCAGGACACAGACCCCGGGAGTCAGGTGAAAGCCGGCCAGAGGAGAGCAGCCCGCAGTTGCTACAACAGCTTATATAGCCAAGGCAGCCAATCCAGTCAAGGGGCGGTCTATGCCCTAACCAATCACAGCCTGTTGCCAGGCAGGCTCCATTGCCTGGTGTGTTTCAAAGCCATTCCTGAGTAACCGATGCTAACTTGCCAGCAGCCATCTTGGCAGGGCCTTGTTATTCCACCACACCCGTCTCCCCCTGGAGATGGCCCAGGCCACCTCGTGGTAAGGATGTCTGTCCTCATTTCCTCAACAGCTGTTTGAGAGTGGTGTTCAGGAATCACAAGGTAGTACTCACTCCAAGAGTGGACACTCAATTGCATTGTGTGTGTGTGTGTGTGTGTGTGTGTGTCCAGGCTTCAGGCACTGCTCCTGTCTGTCTAGTTTCATTACCCACTCCTTGGAAGCAGGGTGCCTCTCCCTATTGCCTTCCCCAAATGCAGCGGTTCCCTTGGCAGCAGTGGGTACTGGTGGTGGGCTGCTGGCCACTCGGAAGAGTAACTCACTGTGTTGCCTTCTCTCCCTCTCAGATCAACAACAAAGCCTGCGGCAAAGTCCCTGTGCCCCAGCAAGTGGCCCAGGACCAGGACAAAGTCCGTGAACTTGTTCTCCAAAGTGAGCTGGGTGCCAGGCTCCTGCAGGGGCGAAGCATCAAGAAGGCCTTCCTCTCCCCCAGGACTGCTCTCATCAGCTTCCTGGTGCAAGAGTGACGGCGGGGGCTACGGCTACCACAGGGGCTTCAGCAGCCGCCTTCCCAGCCTGGGAAGGGGGAAGGATTCTGCTGGCCTAGGGGAGGGAAGAGACCACAGTATTCAAGACAGCTGGGCAGGGGCAGGAAGGAGAGAAGAGAAGCAAACAGGAAGCACAGTGCCCCTCCAGCCCTGCTTGGGAGCGTGAGGTTACGCTGAGAACCCAGGCAGGCTCAGGAGCGGTGCACCAGTCACCAAGCCTCCGGTGCAGCGGGAGCGGCTCCTGGCCTCAGGCTGGATGAGAGAGCCAGTGGGCATGCGTTCAACCGTCCACATGTGGGGTCGGACACTGGATCTTCAGAAGCTGCTCAGAACCCACAAGCCAGAGGAGCCGCTCCCTCTGCGTGTGTCCCTACATGGGCTCCCGGCACCGTTCCCTGTGAGATGTGCCCACCAGGCCTGACACGATGCCGACAGAGGAGCGTGGAGCACTACTTCAGAACGGGAAGGAGCAGCGTCGTAGCCGCCTCCTGGGTGTGACACGTGCTGGCGGCAGGCTGCCAGTCCCCAGTCCCAGAGCCCCAGCACAGCCCCACACGGAGGCGAGCCCAGACGGCCCATGTGGGCCCCAGACGGCAGTGACACCATCATGGACGCAGCTCCCAGAGACAGTCGTGAAGAAAGCGGAATTGACCAGAGCGGGGCGGGTGCCACCCAGACGGCGCCTCCTGCGTCCCAGCCGCTGTGGTGTGGCTGCGGCGGAGACAGCCTGGGGCGGACCCACGTCAGCCGTGTACCGGGCTAGTCCTGGGCTTCTGTCAAGTCAGCAGACCGGGGAAGGGAGGGAGAAGCCAGCCGCTTTGTGATGCTAAAAACCTTTGTTCCTGCAACAGCCTCAGATGGGGTCCCCGCGGCCCAGCACGTAACAGATGACTTGAGAGCAGTCAGTGTTGATCACCTGTGACGCTGGGCCCCGTGTGTGATCTGGAATAAAGGCGTTCAGGAGCAGCCGGAGGTATTCCATCATCGCAGACGCGCTGGCTGTGTGCCAGGCTCCTGTGGCGCACATGGCCCTCGCTCCGGAGCTTCCTCCATGCTAGCCGGCAGTGGTTGAGCCGTACCAGCGATGAGTTCAGTGGTTCCCAGACTTGGCTCAAACGTTCTGTGTGTGGTCCCCACACCCAGAAATTCGAATGTAATTGGTCTGGCATGTGGCTTGGGCATCAGGGAATCTTGGGAACTCCACAGGGGGGGCCAGTGTTGTGGTGCAGTGGGTGAAGCTGCCACTCAGGACACTGGCATCCCATATCAGAGGCCACTTCAAAGCCCAGCTGTAGCTCCCTGCTGACGCGCTGGGAGGGCAGCAAGGGTGGCCCAGATGCTTGGGTCCCTGCTACCCGTGGCCGAGGCTCAGGTGGAATTCTTGAATCCTGGCTCCAGCCTAGCCCAGACCTGGCCGTTGTGGCCATTTAGGGGTAAACCAGCAGATGGAAGATCTCTTCCTCATTCTGTCACTCTTTCAAATAAAGAAACAAATCTTTTAAGAAAAAAATCTCCACAGGTAATTCTAGGGGCAGCAAAGTCTGAGAGCCACTGGGTTAACTGATGTATTTGACTATTTCTATGATTTCTGTCTAGTCCTTTCTCCATAATCTTCACACCTGGAGTAAGTTTTGTCCAGGACCAACACATGACAAAAGGGAAGGCAGAGGCCAGAATCCCAGAGCAGTATTTCAGTCTTTAATGAGCACCATCCCACTGCATGGAGTAGCGGATGTGGATGAAATAAACGAACGTGAGGACGTGTGGTACAAGGAGGGAGGACCGTTTCTGCATGATTGTCTTGCTTTGTCCTAGGGGAAGCTGACAGGTCTTGAACAAGAGGATAGGTCAGCCCAGAGAAGTAGGCCAGTAAAGCCTCAGGGCTGCTGGACTGACCAGCTGGCTGATCCCAGTATGACTTGGAAGAGTGTTTTTGCCAAGAGGATAAAACTTCTAATAAAACAGAGCAGTTGGAGAGAAAACTGATCATTCCTTTGGGGTGGAGAGCAGTCTCTGTCGCTGCTTTAACTAAGCTCATCAAACTGGGCTCAGTGGGTTCACCTGTTTATCTCATTTTAATGTCCATGAAACTCGAGAGGGTACAAATTACTCTCTCACGAATGTGAAGAAACCCGAGCTCTGGGGCCGCTGTTGCGCACAGTGAGCTGTTGCTTGCAATGCCAGCATTCCCTATCAGAGCGCCTGGCCCAGTCCCGGCTGCTCCAATTTCGATCCAGCTCCCTGCTAATGCACCTGGGAAAGCAGCCGCAGATGGCCCAAGTGCTTGGACCCACAGGGAACTCTGGGCTCCTGGCTTCAACCTGGCGCAGCCCCAGCAGTTGCAGACATTTGGGGAGTGGCCCAGCAGATCGAAGATCTTCTCTCCCTATCACTCTGCCTTTCAAATAAATATATAAATCTTTATAAATAGAAAAAAGCTCACACTCTGAGGTTCAGTAATGTGCTCACAGTGCACGGGCGGAAGAGCTGGGATGCAGATTCACATCTGGTAGCCTCCGCGTGGGCTCCCTGCCTTGTCGGCAGCACTCAGTCTGGCAGGGTCCCCTCCTGGGAGTCTGCACGCTGCATGCGGGAAATCCCAGCAGCAGTGCCCACCCTGCAGGGGTGGGAGATGAAGTGAGGCCAAGAGAGCCTGGTTCTGTAGGGCTGGGTGAAACCTGCAGCCCATCCAGCGGAAGACCCAGCCTGGAGGGCAGCTGTCTGGCTTCTGTCTATCGAGGAAACGACAGAAGAAAGTTTGTGCGCAAGCGAAGTGTTGCCCCACAGCAAATGCTACCCCAGAAGTAGCCAGCTGTCTGACAAATGAAATTGTCCGCTGGCTGTAAAACAGAGGCACCCTTCATCCCCACCTAATTACCTTCAAGGAACTGGTTAAGAAAAATAGGGTGCATCCATCAACGGAAGGAGAGGTAGCCAGCAAGAGAGTCTGTAGGGGACAGCACTGCGGCACATCGGGTTAGGCCGCTGCCTTTGGAGCCAGCATCCCATGTGGATGCCAGTGCATGTCCTGGCTGCTCTGCTTCTGACCCAGCTCCCTGCTAATGCACCTGGGAAAGCAGCAGAGGATGGCCCGACTACCTGGGCCCCTGCACCCACATGGGAGACCCAGAGGAAGTTCCATGCTGCTGGCACGAGCCTGGCACAGTCCTGGCCATTGTGCTATTTGGGGAGTGAACCAGCAGGTGGAAGATCTCTCTGTCACTCTGCCTTTCAAATAAATAAATCTTCTAAAAAATTTTTATTTATAATGAAAGTTTTTAAAAAATATGTTAACTTGGAAATTTTCTGACAAATACAGTAAGATATACATATAATATAATCCTAGCCATAATTCATTTTTTAAGAGATTTATTTATTTATTTGAAAAGCAGAGTTACAGAGAGGCAGCGAGAGAAAGAGAGAGAGGTCTTCCATCCACTGGTTCACTCCCCAGATGGCTACAATGGCTGGAGTTGTGCCAATCCTAAGCCAGGAGCCAGGAGCTTCTTCCAGGTCTCCCATGCTAGTGCGGGGGCCGAAGGACTTGGGCCATAGCAGAGAGCTGGCTCGGAAGTGGAGCAGCTGGGACTTGTACTTTAATAATAGGGAAAACACCAGTTTTGTGAAGACCCCCAGGCACTTAGAACCTGTTCCTGGTTTTTCTTTCTTCTCCCTGCTGGGGGATCCAGCTGCCTACAGTGGGCCCGTTAAGCAAACACGCATGTCCTGTGTGAAGTGGAATCCAAAGACAACACAGCAGTCCCATGAAGTTAAGTTTTACACAGTTGCTCAGTCTGGCCAGCTGCAGGAAGCTCCTCCTCTTCTCGTGGCCTTTGCGTCTTGCAGCCCTGAAGACAGAACAGAAGGCAACGTTCCCGTCGTGTGCTCACCTACGCTAGATGCAAGGTGGTGGACAGAGCAAGCAGGAAGACACAGTCGCTGTGGCTGCTTGCGACCAGGCAGTAAGTGACCCCCAATCTGGGCTCACCCCACTGACAGCATGCCCCCCACCCCCAGGCAAAATTCAGCTCAGGAGGTAAATCCTAAGGGGTGGGCCCCGCCATACCCTACAGTCGAGAACAGGCAGAGCTAACAGAGCAGAGCTTGGTCTTCCCTTGCTTCCCGTGTGAAAAGCAAGGGGGAAACAGCTGTTTTGTGGGCGGGGGCTCTGCCTGACTCCCGGGGTGGGCGGCTAAAGGCTCTCATCCAAGCTGAGTTTGCAGAATGGAATCCGCGGAGACCAACCGTGAGCAAGCGGAATCCCCTCTGGGCTGCTGAGTGGGTGGTCTGGCGGGGCAGCTGGGGAGAGGGCAGTCCAGTGGGCAGAGGCCTCAGATGCAAGGGTGCGGCCAGTTGGCCTCCCGAAGCGCTGCCCTCACTCAGGGCCTCCATCCCTAGGTGCCCACGGGAGCGGGGAGGGCAGGTGGTGGCCAGGCCTGCTGGGACCCAGCACTGCCCGTCTCATCTTCCTGTGCCTGGAGCCCTGCACTTGAATTCCAGTGGTTGTGCGGCCCCTGGAAGCGCATGTCTGAGCCAGACACTGTGGGGTGACGTCCCTCACTGGAGGAATGACTGTGCCAGCGCCTGGTCGCAGTGCCCTAGCACATACAGGGCCCTGCCCACGACCACACAGGGGAGACCTTCCGCGCAGAGCAGCCCTCGGGCCTCCTGGGCGTCCCAGGACTGTCCTGGTTTCCGGCTTCCCTCCTGCTGTCCTCAAGACCACACTTGTCACCGCACATGCACAACTGGTGGACACAGGCCACCCAATGCACGGCGACCAGGGGCCAGGGCTGGGCGCTCTGAGCCTGGCACGGAGCCGGCAAGAAGTCGGCTCGGCTCGGCTCCACATACTGCCAGCTAAGCACGGTGAGGGCGGGAGGGGTCCCCTTCCAAAGACCTCCAGGTCCGCCCATAAAAGCTCTTGAGAGGCGAGACCGCGACCTGGCGATCAAGGGCAGGGAGTGACCGCTCCGCGACCAGAGAGGGTGTTGCAGCAGCGCCCACCAGCATACGGAGGCTGCCCCAGCCCCTCCTCCGCAGGGGGTGACAGGGAGGGAGGCGGCCACCCCGCCGTCGCCCACTCCCAGGCCCTCACAGGCGCCCCTTCAGCCCTTCCGTCCGAGGGCTCCGAGACTGTGCCTCTGCCCCGCCCGCTCGGCCCCGATCCCCCGTCTCGCCTGGGCCCTTTCCGCCCAATGCTCGCTCCCCGCCACCCCTCCGCCCGGTCCCCCGCCCCTGGGCGCCCCGCTCGGCCCCTTTCCCCTCAGCGCCCAGGCCGCGGTACCTTGAGTGTCACGTCGCACAGCTTGCCCTGCCGCCGGATCTCCTCCATGACGCCGTAGCCGCGGCTGGGCAACTCGGAGACTGAGAAGTGCACCAGGTCCTCCAGCTCCTCCGCGCCGTCCTCCACCATCTTCCCCCGCCGCCGCAAGCAGCGGCCCCGCAGTTTGCAAGCCGACGGGCGCGCGGAGCTGTAAACGGGGGGGCCTGCGCGGCCGCCGTAGTCGCAACTCCTCTTCGCCGGAAGCCCCGCCGTCCCGCTTCCTGGTTCATCCACTGCCTTCGTGCCCCGACTACATCGACCTTGACTTCGCTTATGCAGCTGCCGCAGTCTTTCGAGGTTAACTGGCCTCACCTCCCGTCTCCCGGATAGTATCTAGCCCTAATCTCACCCGAATCCTCGACGGAGGACCGCGGACTTGCTTTCCGTCACCACCCGGTACTTCCGGAGTCCCCGGAAGCGCCCCGTTGCCATGGCGACCGCGTACAGCCTGGCGGCTGCACCTGGGGCGTTCAGGTCTGGCGCGGAGCTTTGGTCTCTGCGTTTGCAGAATTTACAGTGCTGGAGCGCGGCGACCTCGCAGGCTGTGAGCAGGGGCCGCGCCTGGGTGGTGAGGGTGCACAGAGGGAGACGGCGGCCACCGCTGGGCTGCGAACACGGCTCTCCGGGAGCTCCCGGCTGGAGTCGCGCGGCGGCGGAGGCGGCGTCGCGGGGCCCCTCTCAGCCTGGCCGCGTTTGGAGGTCTAAGGAGCTAGCATCTGCGGGTCCCACCGCGGTCGCGCGTCGCGCCCGAGTCAGGCCGTCTGGTCTCTGGGGTTTCGGGCGCGGTGGGAGAGGCTCGGGACCACAGTCCGAGTCCTGCGCCCTTACAGGTGTGAGGAGCCGCCGCGGAGAGAAGCGGGAATGGGCCCAAGGGCCCCGCCGCCCAGGCTCCACAGGGGCCCGGCACGTTGGGTGAGAAAGGAGAAAGGCGGTTGTGCCGCGGCCCCAGTTCTGCGTTCAGCCCAAGGCCAGGTGCAGCGGGACCCTGTGTTCTGGCTTCAGGTGCTGCTGCTGTCGTCGTTGTCAGGGTTCCCCAGGAGGGCCCCTGGTCTGAGCAGGACGATGGCAGATGGGGACGCACCCTGTGCCTCCCGTCCTTCCAGGCAGGGCTGCTTAGTGCAGTGAGGAGGCCGCGAGCCTCTCAAAACCAGGTTTCCTGATGGCCGCGCGGACTCCCTTTGTTACGCCAGAAATTTCCGAGGTTGGTGCCCAGAAGAAAGGGCGTTCCCACAGCTCCGAGGGAGAAAGAAGGGCTGAGCAGGCTTCCTGTACCTGGAAAACCGGTGTCCACCTGGCAGGGCTGTCGGCCGTGGGTTGGAGGTGGTGTGGAAGGGAGCGAGGTTACATGCCCCTTGGGACCGTCAGTAGTGGCCAAAGATGGAGCCACATATGGACATTTGCCCAGCATTTCTTGAGCACCTGCTCCGTGCTGGGCGTTGTTCTGGGGAGGAAGGGCACAGTTGTAGTCCCCATGCAGGTTGTAATTTAATTTGGGAGCTGAAACTCACCAGATGAAGCCAAGGATGAGCTGGCGAGCAGCGCTGAGTGCAGGATGGCCCGGGCTTCCCGGTGTCTGTGTGGCAGCCTCACAGGAGGGCACGGCTCATCGGCAGGCTTGTTGCAGGTGGGTGTGGCTCCTGGCCGGCTTGGAGCTTTGGCGTGAGCATGAGGAGGGCCTTGAGAAGCCCAGAGGGTGACTGCAAGTGCAGGTGCGTGTTAGCAAGTTGCAGGAAGAGAAGAACCAGGTACTGAGGGGAGGGCGATGCCAGGAGCTCGCCTGTGCCACCCTTGTGCTGTTGGTGGTGAGGGCTTCAGGGAAAGAGGACTGAGCTCCTACTCCCAAAACGACATTGCTTCATGGTCCCTTTTCTCATGGCACCTTGAGAGGCAGAGAGACAGACAGAGATCTTCATCCACTGGTTCACTCACCAGATGCCTACCACTGCCTGGCTAAACCCAAACCAGGAGCTCAGGATACAGTCCAGGTCTCCCAAGTGGATGGGAGGGAGTCACAGCCATCACAGCTGTCCTGGGGTGCCCATCAGCCAGGAGGAGGGGCAGCTCCGGTATGGGTTGTGGGCTACCCAAACAGCAGCTTAACCAACTGCCTATCCCAGCAACCCCTCTTGTAGCATCCCTGCTTGGCTCTGCCTGATTGTTAGCCTTAAGATGGGCTTTTGCATCATGGGACATCTCTAGGAAGTAGAAAAGTCGTTTACCCAGGGGCCAGCGTCATAGCATAGCAAGTTAAGCCACTGCCAACATCCCACATCGGGGCGATGGTTTGATTCCTGGCTGCCCCACTTCCAATCCAGCTTCCTGTTGGTGAGCCTAGGAAAGCAACAGATGATGGCCCAAGGGCATGGGCCCCTGCCACCCACGTAGGAAACCTGGATGGAGTTTCAGGTTCCAGGCTTCTACCTGGCCCTGCCCAACTGTTTGGACCATTTGGGGAGTGAACCAGTGGATGGAAGAGCTCTCTCTTTCTCTACCTCTCCCTCCCTCAGTCTGTCACTCTGCCTTTCAAATAAATAAGAGTAAATCTTTCTTGAAAATTTATTTCTGTAAATTTACCTGCCCATCATTTATTTTTATAAGCTGTCATTCTATCCCATGAAGCCACCTCAGACGTTGATTTTAGCATGTTATTTCACTTGTGCACAGGTAGATATTAGTGGTAGTGTAACTGGGAAAGACAGCTGCATTTGTGGCTAACAAAGGAAATGATGCAGCCACGGTAAAGGGTTGGACGTGTGGGCTGTATTTTTCTGTCACTGGAGTGAGACGAGAGCGTGTTCAGTTATGGACTAGGTTGAAAATACTTTGAAGGCTTCGATTTCTGATCCAGTCTAGTGCAGGTAGGAGAGGTGGTTCTGCATTGGAAGTGAACTACGGTAATGAAGAAAAGAAACTTAGTTCCACGGATGTGATAGAATTGTAAGAGAAATTACAATGAAGTGAAGCATTAATGGACTAAGAGGCAGTCCATTAAGAGGCCTGTTCTAGGAACAACTTCTAAGGTTAAGCCACTAAGGGAAGTTCCTTTTGTTCTGTTACTTTGGTCTGCTGAGGTCACCGGTAACACAGGGTGAGGCGGCCTGTGATGCAGGAAGTCCAGTACCTGTACGGCGCCCTTTCTCATCTTCATGGTGTTTTCATGGTGACCACTGAAAATGTCATTGTTCTCTCTAGCTATTATGGATACCAAGAAAAAAGTTCATGCGTACGTCCGTGTCAAACCCACTGATGACTTTGCTCACGAAATGATCACCTTTGGAGACGATGGCAAGGTGAGTGCTGCCTGTTTGCCTCCACCTGCCTGGGCCTCTCCCCGTCCCACCTCCACAGTGGGACCTTGTTTCCAAATAGTCGCTAAGGAGGCCGGCGCCGCGGCTCACTAGGCTAATCCTCCACCTTGCGGCACCAGCACACCGGGTTCTAGTCCCGGTCGGGGCGCCGGATTCTGTCCCGGTTGCCCCTCTTCCAGGCCAGCTCTCTGCTGTGGCCAGGGAGTGCAGTGGAGGATGGCCCGAGTGCTTGGGCCCTGCACCCCATGGGAGACCAGGAGAAGCACCTGGCTCCTGCCATCAGATCAGCGCGGTGCGCCGGCCGCGGCGGCCATTGGAAGGTGAACCAATGGCAAAGGAAGACCTTTCTCTCTCTCTCTCTCACTGTCCACTCTGCCTGTCAATAAATAAATAAATAAGTAAAAATAAAACAAATAGTCACTAAGGACGGAGACAGAATTGGTGAGAAGTTCAGATGGACCCCGGAGTCCATCTGGTCCAAACCACTCCCTCACGATGCTGTTAATGAGGTTATACATAAGGCCCCCATCTTTCATTTTCCTTTTTTTTTTTTTTTCTTTTATGACAGGCAGAGTGGACAGTGAGAGAGAGAGAGACAGAGAGAAAGGTCTTCTTTTTCCGTTGGTTCAACCCCCAATGGCCGCCATGGCCGGCGCACTGCGGCCGGCGCACTGTGCTGATCCGATTGCAGGAGCCAGGTGCTTATCCTGGTCTCCCACGGGGTGCAGGGCCCAAGCACTTGGACCATCCTCCACTGCACTCCCGGGCCATAGCAGAGAGCTGGCCTGGGAGAGGGGCAACTGGGACAGAATCCGGCGCCCCAACCGGGACTAGAACCCGGTGTGTCGGTGCCGCAAGCAGAGGATTAGCCTAGTGAGCCGTGGTGCCGGCCTTCATTGTCTTTTAATGAGTTAATGAATTTGCCTTCATACTTGTATCTGACACAGGAAAACTGACATGCTCATAAGACTTTCTGGTGATCAGACCTGTCATTATATAATCTCCCTGGGGGTATATAAGGGTGTCTGAAGTTGGTTACTGTGCAGCTTACCAAAGCAGAGGTGGAAACTCTCATCATGAGAATTGGGAAGACTTGTCCAGCCTTGTACCCTCCCCCGCTGTCCTGAGCACCCTTAGACACCATGAGTGTTAGATGCTTTCATGCAGCCAACACAGGGGCCAGCCATGGCCAGCATTGAGTCGTCATTTAAAGGCAGAATTTAAGGGCACACTTCTCACACCTGCCTTTCCTGGTCGTCGTGTTGCTCTGCGTGGCCAGGGCTCCTGGGTTAGAGCAGCCAGTGTAAGATTTCAGCACGAGTCTCTATGTCAGAACCTTGCAGTATTCCAGGAACTGAGCTTCCCCGGTGCGTCCCCCAGCCAGCTGCTGGTGCTCTGGCCGTCAGGGAGCGTGCATCCCAGTGTCCACTGATCACAAGCAGGTTTAACACCAGTGAGTGCGCGCGTCCGGGAGGACCAGAGCCTTTTCCGCAGCTGCCATTCCCGCGTTGCTCTCCCTGGCTGGGCCCTCGCGCATGTGTGGAAGTAGGTGTTCGCCACAGTCAGAGCTCAGGGAGGCCGCACACTGCTAGCCAGAGAGGTGAGGCCTGTGCCCACTCCTCTTCCCTGCTCAGTCACCTCCTGTCCTCAGAGAATGCATCAGACTCGTATTTGATAGGAATGTGATGGCTTTGCTTGTTCCGTGTAATGGGGGGGGGGGGGTCGAGACAGATGGGATCCTGTGAACGAGGGTGGGTGCTCCAGGCTCCTGGTCGTCCACCGTCGGGCCGTGCGGCCTTCCTGCAGGAGCTCCCCGCCCGTCCCAAGAGCTTGCCCAGAGCATCCGCCCACACGAGAGTGCCTGTCCATCCTGCAGTTGACCTGCTCTGTTTCCTCCAGCTCTGTGATTTTTCTTTGTTGCCCCAATTTCCTAACAAACCCATCTCTCTCTCTCTCTCTCTTTTTCCCCTCCTACCCCCCTCCCTCTCTCCCTAGACCATTTGTATTCACTTTAAAAAAGACACGAAGAGAGGAGTTGTCAATCACCAGCATACAGACTGGTTGTTCAAGCTGGACGGAGTTCTCCGTGACGCCTCCCAGGACTTGGTGTACGAGACAGTGGCACAGGATGTCATATCTCAGGCCCTTGACGGCTACAATGGTAATTTAGTCAGTTAACTGGCATGGTACCTAAGGGCCTGAGGAAGAGGTGCCAGGATTTTATGGTGAATAAAATAAAATATAGCCTCACTTACTTCCTAACATTTGTATGCTTATTTTTCTGTCTCTATGTTGTTGTGATAGAAAACAAGTGTTTATTGGTCACATTAGGGCATGGCTTGATCCAATATGCTGAAGTCTAGCCTTCCTAGGAGGGTTAAAAGACTCTGGCTTCTTATAGGTCACAGGGGATTGACTATTTTCCTGTTTCAGGTCTCGTAAGTACTGGTTTTGCAGGTAAGGCTTCGTGATGAGTTTGTTGGAGCCCAAACATTTTTCTCTGAGATATCTGCTGGGAGCTCTTTCTGTTCATTCTACCAGCACAGCCAAGGTACTGTTCACATTCTGGCTTATGATTATTCACATTATTGCCAGAAACTTAACATTTGATTTTCTTAACAAATTAAATAACTAGAACAGGTTTCTGTCACAGTGGTTAAACCACTGCTTGGCTCTCCCAGGTCCTATATCCGAGTGCCTGGGTTCAGCTCCCAGCTCTGCTCCCAATTCCAGCTTCCTGCCAAACTGTACCCTGGCTCAAGTATTTGCGTTCCTGCTACCCATGTGGGAGACCTGGATTGAATTCCAGACTCCCAGGCTTTTGGGAAGTGTGAACCATTGGATGGAAGGTCGGTCGATCTCTCTCTCTCTCTCTCTCTCTCTGCTTTTTAAGTGAAATTTGAAAGAATTTTTTAAATTGTTTCATGAAGAAAGTAATACAAACTTATTAGTCTTAAAATTATTTTAAAATCTTGGAAATGCTAGAAGTCCTTATAAAGAATGTGTCACAGATTGTGGGCCTTGCCACGTGGGGCTGCTCGCTGGAATGTCCCCTCGTGTGGCTGGGCCTTGCCACGTGGTAGCTGCTCGCTGGAATGTCCCCTCATGTGGCAGGTTTTAGATTTTGTACATGGGAGTGGTCCCCACTGACCCAAGGACATTCTCACTGGTTTTCTCGATGTTCTGAGGTGAAGTAGCCCTGAGGAGGTGGAGGCAGGAGGCCAGGCCCAGGAAGGGGGAGAGTCTGGCACTGGGAGCTCCAGAGCCACAAACGGGCTAAGCCTCGGCTGAAGTGACTCCTTCGTGCTCCTCTGTGTTGGGCGAACAGGCGCTGTTAGATGACTGGCAAGGTGGCCAAATAGAGGTCTCAGCACCAGCCACCCCCTCCGCGAAGAAGAATCAGGACAACAAGGGATGAGTGACACCGGAACCCAGCAGGGGTGAGGGAGAGTGGGGAGCCCGGGACGCCTGGGAGAGCAGCCTCGAGAGTGGGAGTACAGTAGACCACAGCAGCCCTGGCTCCCCAGCGGGCGACTCCCGAGTGTAGAGGAAAGACCAAACAGGAGGTCCCAGTGGAGCCCGAGCCACAGACGCCAGCACCCCTAGTGACTGGAGACTCCCACAGAGGTCGGCAGGCTTGGAGCCCAGGTTTGGGGAGCCACCTGGAGTCTGCACCACATCGTGTCTCCTTACAGCCCTCTCCCAGATGCTGCAGCATGTACCACCTGTAGGCACCTGTCAGCTGGCCATCAAGCTCAGCTGCTGCTAGGCCAGGAGGGACGTGTTCTATGCTGAATGTGCCCCTCACTATGGCCACCACTACCCTAGGGCCTGCATTCCAGGCTACCAGTGTAGCTGAGCCACATCTGGGCCTGAAGGCATGCATTCCACGCTGCACCCTTTCAGCTACACTAGCCCGGAGTCAGCCCTAGTGTCCCTGTTACATGCCCTCACCACCACCAATGCCAGCCCATCCACAGTTCACGCTAGAGCCCTCTTGCACCTAACCTGCTACCATTGCTGCTAAGGAAGAATCCACCTTGCATTTCTAGCACCACTGCTCCTGCTGCTGCAGAGGACACAGTGGGTGCAATACTACCAACGCTGTGTGAACCACTGCAGCTGGGCCACGAGAGCACACCCTGCTCCCCAGTGTGGCTGCACACACATTGCAACCAACACCTTTGACTAAAGCTCAAGATGTTGTAGGGAGACTACACTAAGGCACCCAACTGGAGCCAAAGCCAATGTAGCCTACCAAAGTGACACCCTAAGACGTTACCCTCAGGAGAAAGACATTTACTATGAAAGCCAGCATATAAAAGAGGTGGAGGCCGTCTCTGTGTTGCAATCTCCCCCTCTCTCTCCCTTTCTGGCTTTCAAATTAACAAAATTAATTAAATGTTTTTAAAAGACAACTGATTCAGCAAATGCACAAATCTCAACTTAGGGACATAAAAAGTATTTAAAAAAAAAAAACAACAAGGTATGTGTTGCCTCCAAAGGAACTCAATAACTCTCCAGCAACAGACTCCAAAGAAAAGATTGACAAAATGCCAGGTAAAGAATACAAAAGAAGGATTATTTTAAAAACTCAGATACAAGAAAACACAGTTTTAAGAAATTAGGAAAATAATGAGAAGTTCAGCAGAGAGATCTTTAAAAAAGAACCAAACAAATTTTGGAAATGAACTCAAGTTAAATAAAAACTACAGAGGCTTCAACAACAAACTCATCAGGCAGAAGAAGGACTATCTGGAGTTGAAGGCAGATCTTCTGAAATACCCCTGTCAGGCCCGAAAGACAGAAGAAGGAATGAAGACGGCCTCCCAGATTTTGGCACACCATCAAACAAAGGAGATGGAGAGGAGTGGAAAGCCATGGAAAATCCATTTAATGAAATAGTAGCTGAAAACTTTCCCAATCATGAGAAAGATAGAGACACCCAGGGGCCAGGGTAGCATGCAACCCTATTAGAAACTGTTTCTGTCTCCACCAATGATCCTATCAAACCTGCCACCAATCCCAGGAACTGGAGCGTGTGTGTGACAATGGCAAATGTGACTTCCACACCCATTGTTGCCCCAGCAGGTCTGCTGGGTAAACACCAGAGATGGGATGGGTCTGGCTCAGGCTGCCCAAGCCAGAAGGAAGAGCAGGTGGGCCCCATGGGTGACTGCGTGGTTCCAGAGCCCGGTGCGGGTGGTGCACCTGAAGGTGTGACAGGTGCAAATGGAAGCCTGCACAGGGTGGGCAGTGGGAGCAGATCATGAGCTGGTCGTGGTGCTCCATTTCTGGCCCAGGAGCCCCACTTGGTCCTGTGAGAACTTGAATCTACAGAGAATTCTCACCACTGGCTCTTGCTGGAGGCTTGC
This sequence comes from Oryctolagus cuniculus, assembly GCF_051225735.1. Taxonomy (NCBI): domain Eukaryota; kingdom Metazoa; phylum Chordata; class Mammalia; order Lagomorpha; family Leporidae; genus Oryctolagus; species Oryctolagus cuniculus. Next base: position 104,615,482 of record NC_142876.1, read on the forward strand.
TTCTGTGCACAAGCCAGTGCCTCTTGCCAGCCCATGGTCTTGATAAAGAAGGGCTAATGCTTCCCTCTCCCACCTCATCTTTTTAGGAAAAGTCCCTGAGACTCCATGTTCTAGGGCCAGGGGCCGGTACTGTGGTGCAGCAGGTTAAGCCACCGCCTGTGATACGGGTGTCCCAAGTGAGCTCTTGTTCAAGTACTGGTGCTGTGCTTCCCATCCAGCTCCCTGCTTGGGAAAGTAGCAGATGATGGCCCATGTGCTTGAGCTCCTACCACCCATATGGGAGATCTGGATGGAGCTCCTGGCTCTTGGCTTTGGCTTGGTGCAGCCCTGGCCATTGTGGCCATTTGGGGAATGAACTGGTGGATGGAAAACTATCTCTCTCTCTCTCTCTCTCTCTCACTCTGCCTTTCAAATAAATCTTAAAAAAAAAAAAAAAATGGGAAGAGAAGAAGTCCTAGGACAGAACATCTCTTGGTGACGGGGACAGTGGAGCATTGTGTAGACCACAGAGTCTGGGCAGTTATGCCCTGTTCCTCATCCACCTACCCTCTTCCATGGTGGAATTCCCAGTGTGCTTAGCTGCTCTCCCTGGCCCTCTTAACACCATGGGTCCCGGTTGGTCCTAGACATGCTGGGGGATGGGAAAACTGTCCTTGAAGCTGTTTTCCTGGGTGTCACTGAGACATGTTTTGAAATGTTTGCAGGCACCATCATGTGTTACGGGCAGACAGGAGCTGGCAAGACATACACCATGACGGGGGCAGCTAAGAATTACAAGCACCGGGGGATCCTCCCTCGTGCCCTGCAGCAGGTAGAGAATGGGCTCACGGAGGGATGCCACGCAAGTCCCTTCTCTCTGCCGCAGATGCTGCCCATCCCAGGCCAGCTGCCAGAGAAGTGGGGTCCAGCCCTTGAAGGAGTTGCAGCTGGTGCTGGTACCAGAGACGGGACACACATGGCTAGGTCGTGGGGAATCAGGGGCCTCGGGAAACTGAGTTTCAGATTCTGACCCACAGCCACACTGAGCCTGCTTCCTCATTTGTGAAAGAGCTGGCATGCTGATCGGCCTCGTGCTGCTCCATAGTCTGTGATCCTGTAATTAAGGACTTGGAGGTCCTAATCACGTTCCTTCCTGGTTTTAATAAGAATAAGGGCCCTGCAGAGCTTCCTTACCAGGCTGCTCTGGCTTCTTCCACTACCACAGCCTGAACCAAGACAAGAAGCAGAGCATGACCTGGAGATACAGCTGAAGACAGGGCTAGCTTGGGTTCTGTAGGATCCTCTGTTTGGAGGTGGAAGGCAAAGGCCTCTCTCCTTGAGTATCTTCAGTTTTATGGCCCTGTCCTATAGGAAGTGTAGACATGCCCTTACTATATAAAGCAGCCATGCTGTGGTGTTAGGAGCGACATCCTCTATATACCAAAGGTTCAGTATCTCAGCATCTTGGACTGGAGTCATCTCACCCACTGCCACTCAGTAGAAATCTAATGTAACACATGTACACAGGATATATTTTATAAAGTAAAATAAATAGGGGAAATCGATCTTAACAATTTAAGTCAACAGACCCAAAGTTGGCATGTCATTTCCACGTGGAATCTCTATAAAAGCTATTAAGATGCTTTCCTGTCTGTACATCTTAAGACCAATCTAAAGCCTGAAAAAATCATAAGCTGATGACAAACCTCACCTGCTGGGCTAGTAAGAATAATTGTTGCTGCTGATCATCACACCAACTAGACCATATACAAATGCATTTTGGACAAGAATTATCTCATTCTCTTTTATATTCCTTGCTAAGGTAAGAGGTTCCCCAGCGTGCTGGCTCGTAGTGACTGCTGTCCAATCTTTCATCCAGGTTTTCAGAATGATCAAAGAACGCCCCACACACGCCATCACTGTGAGTGTCTCCTACTTGGAAATCTATAATGAGAGCCTGTTTGATCTCCTGTCCACTCTGCCCTATGTTGAACACTCATTCACACCAATGACCATCGTGGAAAAGCCGCAAGGAGTCTTCGTTAAGGGCTTGTCGGTCCACCTCACCAGTCAGGAGGAGGAGGCACTCAGCTTCCTTTTTGAGGTGAGATGATCAGGTCTTTAAGGGACCCTCTCCTCCCCTCCCCTTCTTCTCCCCTTAATTTTATGCACTTTGATAAGCAGGATAAAAACTGTATATGCCTATTTAGCAAGTTCAGATGGTAAAAATAAACAGTATCAAAAAGAATTCTCTGGCAATTTCTTCTTTGCACGAGACAGCAGTAATGTGTATTTTTAGCTTATTTCCTTACAGTCTTTTTTCAAAGCATAGTTATTTGTTAACATATGGAGATTATTCTTATGTCTCCTTTCTTCAGTTAACATTAAGTCATGAGCACTTTTTGTATGGAAATATAAGGATTAATATTGCTATGATTTGAACTCAAATGCATGCCGTTTCGCCCTTAAAGTCTTAGGTTAATGGTATTATGTTAGGGAAAGCTTAGTCCAGTTATGATGATGGGAGGTACGCCCTTTATGGAGTAATTAAGTTGGGTTAGGTCATTCTGGTGAATCACCTGTCATTGAAACTTGATGACTTTACAGAGATAGACAGACTTGTATGCTCCCTTTTTCTTGCCAGAAAGAACACCATCAGCAGAGGCCCATCTTAGACTGGGGACTCCAGAACCATTAACCAAAATAAACTTCTTCCTTTTATAAGTAAGGCTGCCTCTGGCATTTCATTAGAGTTAACAAAAACTGATCACAGAAAATTGGTTCCAGGAGTGGGGTTGTTACTGTAACTATACCTGAAGGTGTTGGAATTGGTTTACAGAAGCTGCAGCCACGGTGAAGTCAGGCCTGGGTGCTGTCCATGCTGGTGGCGGACCTTGGCATCAACCACATGATGCTGTGTCTGCTGCCATGAAGAATGCCAGAGTTAGGGAGTGATGACAGCTTCCACTGAGACTTTAGAGGGAAGCCTCGATGGGCAAACAGTGCACTGTAGGATGGGAGTCCCAGCATGGAGCCCTTATTTCTCTTTACGTGTTTATTTGTTCCCTTGTTTAGCAGAGTGACAGAGGAAAAGACAGAGAGAGAGAGAGAGAGAGAGAGAGAGAGAGATTTTAGCTGCTGGTTCACTCCCCAAATGACTGCAACAGCCAGATCTGGGCCAGGCTGAAGTCAGGAGCCAGGATCTCTATCCTGGTCTCTTATGTGGATGACAGGGACCCAAGCAAAGCCATCTTCCACTGCCTTCCCAGGCACATTAGCAGGAAGCCAGGTTGGAAGCAGACTAGCCGGGACTCAAACTGGCCCTCTTATATGGGATGCCAGTTTCACAGGCAGCTGCTTATCCTGCTGTACCAAAATGTCAGCCCCCTACAGGAACCCTTAATGAAACAAAGCCTACTAGGGTGTGAGAGTAGAACTGCAAAGGAGACCCCAGAGAGGTAGAGTGACCAGCAGTGTACCACACCAGCCCTGGAAATTGGGACTGTAGCCATGTGGGCTAAAACCAGCAAAGCCACAGGGGCAGAGCTGCCCAAGCCCTTGGTGCTGGACGAGAGCTTTAGTGTTGAATGTTTGCCCTACTGAATGTGGGTCTAGCCTTGGAGTAATTACTCCTATTTCCTTCTTTTGGGATGGAAATGACCATCCTGTGCCAGTCCCACAGTTGTGTCTTGAAAGTATGTAACCTAGGGTTTTTTTTTTTATTTTAAAGTTTTTATTTAGTGAATACAGTTTTTATAGGTACAACTTTAGGAATATAGTGTTTTTTCCTCCCCATACTCACCCTCCCACCCATACTCCCGTCCTACCACCTACTCCCTCTCCCATCCCATTATTCATTTTTAATTAAATTTATAAAGGGAAGACCAACTCTATACTAAGTAAAGATTTCAACAGTTTGCACGCGCGCACACACACACACACACACACACAAAAACATAAAAAAAACTGTTTGAAAACAAGTTTTGGGTCGGCACCGCGGCTCACTAGGCTAATCCTCCGCCTTGCGGCGCTGGCACCCCGGGTTCTAGTCCCGGTTGGGGCGCCGGATTCTGTCCCGGTTGCCCCTCTTCCAGGCCAGCTCTCTGCTCTGGCCAGGGAGTGCAGTGGAGGATGGCCCAAGTGCTTGGGCCCTGCACCCCATGGGAGACCAGGAAAAGCACCTGGCTCCTGGCTCCTGCCATCGGATCAGCGCGGTGCACCAGCTGCAGCGTGCCGGCCACGGCGGCCATTGGAGGGTGAACCAACGGCAAAGGAAGACCTTTCTCTCTGTCTCTCTCTCTCACTGTCCACTCTGCCTGTCAAAAAAAAAAAAAAAAAGAAAGAAAACAAGTTTTACAGTTAATTCTCATAGTAGAACTCATTAGGGACAGAGGTCCTACATGGGGAATAAGTACACAGTGACTTCTGTTGTTAATTTAGCAATTAACACTCTTATTTATGACATCAGTGATCTCCTGAGGCTCTTGCCATGAGCTACCAAGGCTATGGAAACCTTTTGTGGCTACAAACTCCGTCAATATTTAGACAAGGCCATAAGCAAAGTGGAAGTTCTCTCCTCCCTTCAGAAAAAAAGTACACCCTTCTTTGATGGCCCCTTCTTTCCATTGGGGTCTCTCTCACAGAGATCCTTCATGTAGGATATTTTTTGCCACAATGTCTTGGCTTTCCATGCCTGAATTGCTCTCATGGGCTTTTCAGCCACATCTGAATGCCTTAAGGGCTGATTCTCAGGTCAGAGTGTTACTTAAAGTGATCATCATTCTATGAGTCTGCTATATGGGCTACTTCCCATGTAGGACATACCCTCCTTTTTAATTATATTATTATTACCAGGCACTTGATGATATTTGTTTGGTCTCTTTAACACTTAATCCTATCTATATGTTCACTTTAACACTTAATATGATCACTTTAACAATTAAGATGTAACCTAGGTTTTAAAATTTTTATTTATTTATTTTCACTTTCATTTGAAAGGCATAGACACAGGGGCATACAGAGAAAGATCTTCTATCTATTGATTCACTCCCTAAATGCCTACAACAGCCAGGGCTGGGCCAGTCCAGAGCCAGCAGCCCAGCACTCAATCCAGGTCTCCCATATGGGTGGCAGAGACTCAGCTTCTTAAGCCATCATCTGCTTCCTCTCAGGGTGTGCATTAATAGGTAGCCAGAATTGGAAACAGGACTCAAACCCAGGCACTCCTGTATGAGATGTGAGTGTCCCAAGTGGTGTCTGAAATCCTGCACCAAACACCTACCCTTGCAACTTGTTTTTTATTTAATAGGATATCACAGTGGAAAGGGTTTGCTTTGAGTCTCAAATGAAACTTTGAATGTAGACTTTTGAACAATGTTAGAATGTTAAGACTGTAGGCCTCTTGGGAATGATATGAATGCATTTTGTATTGTGACACAGACATGAGCCTTTGGGAGTCAGGGGCAAAAATGCCATGGTTTGGGTGGTAGTTTGGATGGTGAAAAAACCCAAAGGCCCCTGTTAAAGGCTTAGTCACCACCAGGGTGGTGTGATTTGGAGGTAGTGGAAAGTTTAGGAGATGGGGCTCAGTGGGAAGTCCTTAGGTTGTTGGGGGCATGTCCTCAGAATGTAGTTCTCACAAGAAGGTTGAATTTGGATCCAGCTCTCTCTGCTTCTTGGGTCACCATGTGGTCCTCCCTCCACACGCACTCCACACTTCCATCTGTGGCCCTTACCAGATGCCAAGCCAATGGCGCTACCAAATCTTGGCTTTGAATCTTAAAAATGATGAGCTAAATAACTCCTTTTTCCTTATAAAGGTAGTAGTCTTTGTATTTTGTTGTATTAATGAAAGCTGATACTTACACAACATCCTTAGTACATCAAAGTTCTTGCACATTAATCAAGAGCTTGTATTGAGACATTGCAGGTGGGAATGTATAATTGTATAGCCACTTTGGGAGTTTCCTGAAAAGTTAAACAAATCTCATCCTAGGACCTGGTGATTCTACTCGTAAGTGTCTACCCGAGAGAAATTAAGGCATATGCGTTCCCAAAGACTCGTATGCAAGTTTTCTTAGCATCATTCTTCATAGCCATATTCTGGGAATAACCAAAGTACCTGTGAACCGATGAACAGGGAAACCAAGCGCAGTACATCCATACCACAGAAGAATATGTAGTGATCAAAAGGGAGCTGGGTACTGGCACGTGCTGCAGTATGGATAAACCTCAGAAACACGCTGGTGAGTCGGCCACAGGAGGCCGCCTGTTACATGATTCCATCATACAGAAGGTGCAAAGCAGCCACTACACAGAGACGGGAAGCAGAGCAGCAGCTGCCTGGACGGGAGCTGGAAGTGACTACAGATGGCCCCAAGGGTACTTTTGGTGGTGACAGCGTTTCTGAAACAGGTTGTGCCGATGGGGGTGGCATCGTGGTACAGCAGTTTACACCAGTGCTTGCAGTGCCAGCATCCCATGTCAGAGTGCCGTTTCGAGTCCTGGCTGCCCCACCTCCGATCCACCTTCCTACTAATGTGCCTAGGAAAGCAGCACATGATGGCCCAAGTACTTGGGCCCCTGCCACCCACGTGGGATTCCCAGAGGCAGCGTCTGGCTCCTGGCTTCATCATGGCCAAGACCTGGCTCTTGGGGCCATCTGGGGAGTGAATCAGCAGATGGGAGTTGGCTTTCTCTGTGTCACTCTGCCTCTCAAAAAAAATTTTTTTTAAACCATTGAATTGTATATACTTAAAACAGTGAATTTTATAGTGTTTGAATGATACATCAATAAAACTATTTATTTTAAAAAATTGTATAGGTGCCAAGAGTAATCCGTGCCTAATCCTAGTGTCTAACAGGGATGTAAGAGCCTCCTTGGCGAAAGCAGTGGGGCGGTCTCGTTGCCCCCGGCAGCTCTCGTGAAGTCATGTGTGCTGCAGATTCCCTGTGGCTTAAGGAAAGTTAAAGAAAGCTCCAGTTTGTGAAGAGTTGTTTTTGTCTATGGTGAATAAGCATTTTTGTCATGCCCCTTAGAATTAGCCACCCCCTGTCTTGTGTGGTGATCAGTTCCTTGATCTCAATTGCTTTACCACGTGTGCTTTTCAAAACACGCATGGTTTAATTTTCTTTTAACTTTATACAAAAGGAAACACTCAGGGTGGATTCTGTTACATCTTATTTCTCTTACTAACTTTTTATGTTACAGCCATGTTCGTGCTGTATTTTTTCCATTTTCATCGATTTTTGCATTGTGAGAACATGCTGCAGTTTAGATATCCACTCTGTTTCTGACAGCATTTGGGCTTTCCTAGTTTGGGGATATTGCAGCTAATGCCAACAAGGGACTTTCTTGTATGCATGTGGGTGTCAGTCTATCTGGATGAAGGCCCAAGGCTGCAATTGCTGGGTCATAGACTGTATGTCTTTTTTTGTTTTTTAAAGATTTATTCATTTACTTGAAAGTCAGAGTTACAAAGAGAGAGAAGGAGAAGCAGAAAGAGAGAGAGAGAGAAAGAGAGAGAGAGAGAGGTCTTCCATCCATTGGTTCACTCCCCAGATGGCCACAACAGCCAGAGCTGCGCCAATCTGAAGCCAGGAGCCTGTTCCGGGTCTCCCACGTGGGTACAGGGGCTCAAAGACTTGGGACGTCTTCCACTGCTTTCCCAGGCCATAGCAGAGAGGTAGATCAGAAGTGGAGCAGCTGGGACTCAAATCGGCGCCCATATGGGATGCCAGCACTGCAGCGGCTTTGCCCACTACGACACAGCACCAGCCCCATGTCTTTCTTTTTTCTTTTTCTTTTTAAGATTTATTTATTTGGCCGGTGCCATGGCTCAATAGGCAAATCCTCCGCCTGCGGCGCCGGCACCCCAGGTTCTAGTTCCGGTTGGGGAGCTGGATTCTGTCCTGGTTGCCCCTCTTCCAGGCCAGCTCTCTGCTGTGGCCAGGGAGTGCAGTGGAGGATGGCTCAAGTCCTTGGGCCCTGCACCTGCATGGGAGACCAGGAGAAGCACCTGGCTCCTGGCTTCGGATCAGCACAGTGCGCCGGCCGCAGCGGCCATTGGGGAGTGAACCAAAGGAAAAGGAAGACCTTTCTCTCTGTCTCTCTCTCTCACTGTCCACTCTGCCTGTCAAAAACAAAACAAAACAAAACAAAAAAAAGATTTATTTATTTATTTGAAAGGCAGAGCTACAGAGAGGCAGAGGCAAAGAGAGAGAAAGAAGAGAGGTCTTCCATCCATTGGTTCATTCCCCAGATGGCTACAATGGCCAGAGCTATGCTGAGCTGAAGCCAGGATCTAGGAGCTTCTTCTAGGTCTCCCATGCGGGTGCAGGGGCCCAAGAACTTGGGCCACCCTCGACTGCTTTCCCAGGCCATACCAGAGATCGGAAGTGGAGCAGCCGGGACTCAAACTGGTGTCCATATGGGATGCCGGTGCTGCAGATAGGGGCCTTAACCTGCTGCACCACAGGGCTGGCCCCTAGACTGTATGTCCTAAGCTGTCTCAGAGGATGCCAGCCATCTTCCATGACGATTCACTCCCATAGCAAGTTGTCAGATTTCCCATTACTCTCATTTTCCATTTTTGGCCAGTCTGGTTGGTGCCTAGTGTTTCCCTCTGTGGTCTTGAATTGTATTCCCGTGATTATCAGTGACATCAAGATACTTTTCATGTTTATTGGCCTTTTGGATTTCCCTGTTCTTGCCTTTTGTTTATTTTCTTTACAGATGTCTTTATTTGTTTATCTTACTTATTTCTGTGAGTTCTTTACAATATTGAAAACTTGGTTCTTTTTCAGTTGAAAGTATTGGGAATATCTTCTGTTTTCTGTGGCTTGTTTTGTCTTTTCCTTTTTAGATGTCATTTAATGAAGAAAAATTCTTAATTTTAGGCTAATCAAATGTCTAAGAATTTTTTGTTTTGGCTTTTGGTGAGGAACACAAAATAAGCTCCTGACAGCTGTTAGCTTTTAACTTTTCTTTTTTTTAAAGATTTATTTATTTATTTGAAAGTCAGAGTTACACAGAGAGAGAAGGAGAGGCAGAGAAAGAGGTATTCCATCCGCTGGTTCACTTCTCAGTTGGTCGTAGTGGCTGGAGCTGTGCCAATCTGAAGACAGGAGCCAGGAGCTTCTTCTGGGTCTCCCATGAAGGTGCAGGGGCCCAAGGACTTGGGCCATCTTCTACTGCTTTCCCAGACCACAGCAGAGAGCTGGATGGGAAGTGGAGCAGCCAGGACTCCAGCCAGTGCCATATGGGATGCCAGCACTGCAGGCAGCAGCTTTACCCGCTACACAACAGTGCTGGCCCCTAGCTTTTAACTTAAATGTAATTACTGGTGTATCTTGGTTCAGATGTGTCATATTGTGTTCTTTCTTGTCTGTGTTCTGTATGCACTTTTCTTACCTGTTTGGTCTTCTTTTTAATGAATTTTCAGTTGTGCTTGTTTTCTCTTTAACTACTTTGGAATTTATCTGTTCCTTCATTCTCTGTCTCCCAATTTACCCTGGAGGTAGCAGCTTGCATACTTTGTTAATGTATATGCAGACACAGCAGTGCTGACACAGCTGCTGAAGTCTAAAGGTTTGTGATCACACCAACATCCGCCTCCTGCATTTGATATTGTGCTGCCGTTACACAGGATGTTATCATTGTGGGAGCCCGGATGAATGGCTTCATGGGACCTCCTCTCTCTCTCTCTCTCTCTCTCTCTCTCTCTCTCTATATATATATATATATATATATATATATTTTGACAGGCAGAGTGGACAGTGAGAGAGAGAGAGAGAGAGAGAGAAAGGTCTTCCTTTTGCTGTTGGTTCACCCTCCAATGGCTGCCGCGGCCAGCACACTGCAGCTGGCGCACCACGCTGATCCGATGGCAGGAGCCAGGTACTTATCCTGGTCTCCCATGGGGTGCAGGGCCCAAGCACTTGGGCCATCCTCCACTGCACTCCCTGGCCACAGCAGAGAGCTGGCCTGGAAGAAGGGCAACTGGGACAGAATCCAGTGCCCTGCCCGGGACTAGAACCTGGTGTGCCAGCGCCACAAGGCAGAGGATTAGCATAGTGAGCTGCGGCGCCGGCCCTATATATGTTTTTGCAACTGCCTACGAATCTATGATTTTTCCAAGATAAACTTTAAGATAAAATAAATAAAACTTTAAAAAAATCTGAATTTAACCCAACTGTATTCACTCCTCCTGGATTCTGTAAGAGCCTCGAGATTGCTCCCATGTCTTTTATGTTTTTGTTTTTTAACCTCATGAGGCATTGTTATTACTGCTTTATATAGCCAGTATTCTTTTATATTTATCCTCATATTTATTATTTTCTTCTCTCCTTAGCCATCTTTCATTCTTTCTGATTTATTTCCTTTTTTGTGACTGTGAATATGAACATGCAGGTGATGAAAATTTTTAATTTTCTTATTTTACCCTAAATGGTAAAAGATATTTTTTCTGGGAAAAAATTATATCCTAGCACTTGTTTTCTTTCTTTTTTTTTATATTTATGTATTTATTTGAAAATCAGAGTTACAGAGAAAGAGGGAAAGTGAGAGAGCTCTTCCATCCACTGGCTCACTCCCCAGATGGCCCCAGTGGCCAGGGCTGGGCCAGGCCTGAGCTAAGAGCTTCTTCCAGGTCTCCCATGTGGTGGCAGGGGCCCAGACACTTGGACCATCTTCCACTGCCTTTCCCAGGCCATGAACAGAAAGCTGCACTGGAAGTGGACCAGCTGGGACATGAACCGGCGTCCATACGAGTTGCTGGCATCATAGGCAGCAGCTTTACCCACTAGGCCACAACACCAATCCCCCGAAACTTGTTTTCTTGTACCACATGAAGGCTGTCATTCCAAATTTTGGCTTCCATTGCTACCGGCGGGAAGTTGGCTTTTGCTCTGCTCATCGCTCCTTTAAAAGTTTGTTAGTTGGGTTCCACCGAGAAGCCAAAGAGTACTAGACCTTCACTCCTATCTCTGCCATACTCAGGTTGTTGCCGGAACCATCCCTGGAGGCATGGTGTTTTAGTTTCCTGTTGCTGCGAAACAAATTACCACAAACTAAGTGACTTAAAACAACACACATGTACTGTCTCCCAGGCCCTGTGGGTCAGGAGTCCCAGCAGTGCTCCGCAGGTCCTCTGCTCAGGGTCTCGTAAGGCTGCAGGCGAGGTGCTGATTGGCTGTGATGTATTCTGTAGCTCGGGGTCCTCCTCCACACTTGGTTGTGGGCAGAATCCAGCTCCTGGCAGTTCTAGGACTGAGGTCGCATTTGCTTGCTGGCTCTCAGCTGCGCTGCTCTCAGCTCTGAGAATCAGCTCACGGTCAGTCTCTCAGAGGTCCTCTCGCTACACAGCAACATACTCCTTCAATACTAGAATCTTCTTTGAAGGGCTTGCCTCATTAGGTCAGGCCTACCCGTGATGATCTTGTAATTAATTTCACATCAGTGGGTGCAGTGCGTTCCCCGCACCTGCAGAGCTCTGTTGTTTAGAAGCCAGCTGCACGTCTTGACCGCCATCGAGACGAGGTGGCCCCGCGAAAGCACAGGTCCTTGGCTTCCGTGCGGGTGTGGCGATGGATTGCAGCGCACAGCAGTGATGCCGCAGTCGCTGCTGCTCCCTGGGGAAGAAGAGCCGGGAGGCGCATCCTCATCGCCACCACGAGAAGAAATTGTGCGTGTGGCTGCATTAAAAAGTTTATCCCTGTGTGTGTTTTCCGCAGGCTTGCTATGAATGAGATGTATTTGTGCAAAGTTCAGTTTGGTTTTTTAAATTTCATGTTGGGGATTTGGGGCTTCTTGAGTCTGACGGTTATTATTCCTCACGATGTGGAAAAAATGTTCTCCATTCTCCAAGTGCAGGGGCCCAACCACTTGGGCATCCTCCACTGCCCTCCCGGGCCACAGCAGAGAGCTGGACTGGAAGAGGAGCAGCCGGGACTAGAACTGGCGCCCATATGGGATGCCGGCGCCTCAGGCAGAGGATTAACTTACTGCACCACCGTGCCAGCCCCCCCTTTTCTATTTTGACTGTGATGCTTTCTTTGGTGCCTCTGTTGAATTTATACTTGTGGTTATTGTCTTTTTATAACTTTTTATAATTATGGTTATTGGTTTTGTTTATTCTAGTTCTCTTTTAAAAGTGCTACATTTTATAGATTTCTTTAAAAAAAAAAGACTTATTTGAAAAGCAGAGTTACAGAGAGCGAGTGAGACGGAGAGAGAAATCTTCTGTCTGCTGGTTCACTCCCCAAATGGCCACAATGGTCAGAGCCATGCCAATCCAAAGCCAGGAGCCAGGAGCTTCTTCCTGGTCTCCCATGTGGGTGCAGGGGCCCAAGCATTTGGGCTATCTTCTGCTGCTTTTGCATGTATATTATCAGGGAGCTAGATTGGAAGAGGAGCAGCTAGAACTTGAACCAGCACCCATATGGGATGCCAGCTTCACCCACCATGCCACAGTGCTGGCCCCCATTTTATAGTTTTACATAAAGGTAATTTCAACCCTGTTATTTGTTGTTAAACATGGTAAGTGTAGTTACATTGTCTTTGATATTCCAGAGACTCAAGTGTCTGGAAGTTCCTGCTAATTTTCTTTTCAAATTCCTGCCTCCTTTTGTGCCTATTTGTATGTGACTGTGTACTGGTCATCGCTATCCAAAAGCACTGAGGGACTTCCTGGAGGCCTATGAAGAGCGCGCTTTTCACCAGAGAGGTTTTGCATTTACTACTACCAGAGCGTGTGGGGACCACATCAGTCAGGGACCACCTTAAACCAAGAATAGAGTTTTAGGTTCTCTGGCCCACCAGGTGGGCCACAACTTCCCTGGGCATGGTCTTATTTTGTTTTGCTTCACTTTGCTGTTTCTACCCTGTACAGTGCTAAAGCAGCCTTCTCTGACGTTTAGAGTAGGTTTGGTTCGGTGGAGCCTGGGTGGCAGCTTGATATGTGTGTGTGTGTGTGTGTGTGTGTGTGTGTGTGTGTGTGTTTGGGTGAGGGGGAGTCTCCTGCATGATTTCTCACCTTGGGTCAGCCCTCGGCTTTGACTGTTCCTTCCCTCAGCCAGTGACGCTGACATTAAAGCCCAGGCTTGGTGCCCTGGGTCTGTTCTTACTTCTGTGGGTTCAGGATCCTCCCAGCATTGAGCCTAGCAGATTTCTGCTAGCTTGTCAGCTCCTCAGCATTTTAAGGTGATTTTAAGAATATCTTATCAAGCACTTTATTTATTTATTTATTTTAACAAGAGGGCTCATCACGTAATGTAGCTCATTACAGGAGACAGAACATATTTGCATTTGAAAGCTTGTGTTTTGGGATCAGTGCTGTGGTACAGAGGGCTGAGCCACCGCCTCTAATGCTGGCATCCCATATGGGCACTGATTCTAGTTCTGGCTGCTCTTCTTCTTCTTCTTCTTTTTTTAAAGATTTATTTATTTTATTTGAAAGTCAGAGTTACACACAGAGAGAAGAAGAGGCAGAGAGAGACAGCAAGGTCTTCCATCCACTGGTTCACTCTCTAATTGATTGCAACAGCTGGAGCTGTGCCGATCCAAAGCCAGGAGTCAGGAGCTTCTTCTGGGTCTCCCATGCGGGTGCAGGGGCCCAAGGGCTTGGGCCATCTTCCACTGCTTTCCCAGGCCAAGCAGAGAGCTGGATTGGAAGTGGAGCAGCTGGGACTAAAACCATCGCCCATATGGGATGCCGGCACTGCAGGCAGCGGCCTTACCCATTACACCACAGCACCAGCCTCTCCACTTCTAATCCAGCTTCCTGCTATGTGCCTGGGAAAGCAGCAGAAGATGCCCCAAATGCTTGGGCCCCTTCACCCACATGGGAGACATAGAAGAAGCTCCTGGCTCCTGGCTTCAGTCTGGGCCCGTCCTGGCGGCCGTTGCCACCAGTTGGGGAGTGAAGCAACAGATGGAAAATTCTCTCTGTCTCTCTCCCTCTCTCTCTGTAACTCAAATAAATAGATCTTTTTAAAGGAAGAAAGTGTTTCTGAGCTTAGAGGAGTTGCTTGTTCTCATCACTTAGCAGGTGTCATTTCTCTGTCTTCCACTTCCATTGTTTTGCTTGAGAAGCCAGTTCTCTGTGAGTGATCACTCTTTTCTCTCTGGACACATTTAGGTCTTTTGTTAAATGTTATTTATTCATTTTATTTATTTGAAAGCTAGAGCAACAGGAGGAGAAAAAGACAGCAAACTTCCATCTGTTGGTTCACGCCCCAGATGCCCACAAGAACCAAGACTGGGCCAGCCTCGAACAGGGAGGCAGGAAGTCCGACTGGGTTTCCCACATGGGTGGCAGGGACCCAAGCATTTGAACCATCACTCACTGCCTCCCGGGTACAATAGCAGGAGGCTGGATTGGAAGTAGAGCCACCGGGGTTCAAGCCCCAGCACCCATATGGGATGCCAGCATTGCAGGCAGTGGCACAGACACCCTGTGCTGTAACGCTGGTCCTCTGCTGGAATTCCGATTACACGGGCTTCTGTCTCCCCACTCTGTCCTCCATGTCTCTTAACCCTTCTCTCGCGTCTGTCCTTTCTCCTCTCTTGGCAGTCTTTCAGATTGACTTCCCAGTTTCCCATTTCTCTGTTCAGCAGAACAGTCCTCTAATCTCCTCTTTAGATGCAAGTCTGTTTTTTTATTTCCAGAAGTCCTGTTTTGTGTTTAATAATCTTTTGTTAGAATTTTACTCATTTCTCATGTTTTGATTTTGTTCCTTTTTTTAAGATTTATTTTTATTTATTTGAAAGACAGAGTTAGATAGAGAGAGAAGGAGAGATAAATAGAAAGGTCTTCTGTCCACTGGTTCACTCCCCAAATGGCCTCAACAGCCAGGGCTGGGCCAGGCGGAAGCCAGGAGCCAGGAGCTTCTTCTGGGTCTCCCAAGAGCCCGAAGACTTGGGCCACCTTTTGCTGCTTTCTCCTGGGTGCAATAGCAGGGAGCTGGATTGGAAGTGGAGCAGCCAGGACTCAAACTAGTACCCCCAAGGGATGCTGGTCTCACAGGCGGTGGCTTTTACCTGCTGTGCCACAACGCCAGCCCCATCATTCTTACTGTAAACATAGTAAACCTACTCATAATCTTTCTCTAATGATTCCACTTTCTTACCATTTTAAGGGCCCTTTCTTCAGACATGCTTTTCTTGCTGAGGGTGCCTTGTTTCAGGAGTTTTGTGGCTAAATTACGTGCTGTACTTCCTTCAAGCTTTATCAGTAGGGATACTTTGAGGCCTGTGCTGAGAATATAGTGCTTTCAATAGGACTTGCTTTTCTGTCAGGAGCCTAGAGGGTGTTACTAATCCAGGACCTCTCTATTTTTTTTAAAGATATATTTATTTATTTGAAAAGTAGAGTTACAGAGAGGGAGAGACAGAGATCTCCATCCTCTGGTTCACTCCCCAGATGGCCTCAACAGTTGGTGGGACTTGAACCTGCACCCACTTGGGATGCTGGAGTCGCAGTTGGAGGCTTAACTCACTCAGCCACTCTCTGTTTTCAAACTGCTTGTTTTCATTTACTTGAAAGGCAAGCCTTCCTCATCGTTTTGTAACAGAGGTTTGCCTGGAAGCCCAGCTGCTGGTAGGGATACGAGATCCCTCATGTAGCTATGAATATCTTTGAAAAATGCCCCACACGCCTTGTCGTTTGACTTTTCAAACTGTTACCCACGTTTCCCTTCTTCTTCAGGGAGAGACCAACAGGATGATAGCCTCACACACGATGAACAAAAACTCGTCCAGGTCGCACTGCATCTTCACCATCCACGTGGAGGTAGGCACGCGCCCTTTGACCCCTGGCAGACGCAGCCGATTCCCCGGGGAACTGCGCATCAGCAGCTTCTCCTTTTCTATGCTTATTTATTTTATTTATTTGAAAGGCAGGCAGACAGATAAACTGAGATCACCTATCCACTGAGTCATTCTCCAAATACCCACAGAGCCAGGAGCCCAGAGCTCCATCCGGGTCTCCCACAGTGGGGGCAGGGACGCACATAGCCGAGCCTCCCAGGGTGTGCACTCGCAGGAGGCTGGGGTCAGGAGTGCAGGCAGAACTCGAACCCAGGCCCTCCAACATGGGGTATGGACCTCACAAGTCACATCGTAACTGCCAGCTACTTGCCCTGACCGTCTAAACTTTTCTTTGGATGTGCTGTAGGCTCGCTCTTGGACTTTATCCAATGAAAAGTATATCACTTCCAAAATTAACCTGGTGGATCTGGCAGGCTCCGAGAGGCTGGGCAAGTCTGGGGTAAGTGAGGGGAGCCGAGGGTTCCTTCCCAGTGAGCCCTGGGACTGTTTCCAGCCTAGTGCCTGTAGTGCCTGCACACGTGGGCTGCCCCTCCTTGGGTGTCAGCACAGTCCTGGGCCAGGTCACGTGGAGCACATGGGCTTGCTGGAGGAACAGAATCAGCGGAGGCAGTGCCCACCTCACTGGATTTTTGCCGACGTTTAAGTGAGA
The DNA here is from genome assembly GCF_051225735.1 of Oryctolagus cuniculus. Classification (NCBI taxonomy): domain Eukaryota; kingdom Metazoa; phylum Chordata; class Mammalia; order Lagomorpha; family Leporidae; genus Oryctolagus; species Oryctolagus cuniculus. The sequence continues at coordinate 104,631,939 of NC_142876.1, forward strand.
TGCCGCCGCCTAAATTCTCAGCGAGCACTCAGTGAGTGCCCAGTGGGTGCTCCGTCCTCGTGAGTGCGTCTCCTTCTTCAAGTCTTGTGAGCGCTGCATTTCAAATTCCTGTGCTCGCACGCAAAGCCTCAGGAGTGCTCAGATGGGCCCTGTGTGCACGTCCATACGACAGCGTCAGCCTGGGTGTTCGCAGGATGACGCGGTCAGGTACCTGCTGCAGCCTGCTGCGGCGATGGCTCCCCGAGCTTTCCCCCGAGTGTTAGCAAGCCCGTGTCTGCACGCCACGGCATGCAGCCCCCCTGATGCGCAGGGCAGACCCTGGGTCTGGGAGGGAGGCCGGGGCTGCCCCCAGCCCTGCAGCGTCAGCCCGAGCAGGAGGGCAGTTTGGAGTGAGCAGAGCTGGCCTTTGGTTTCCAGTCGGACGGCCGCGTTCTGAAGGAAGCCACCTACATCAACAAGTCCCTGTCGTTCCTGGAGCAGGCCATCATCGCCCTGGGTGACCAGAGGCGAGACCACATCCCCTTCCGGCAGTGCAAGCTCACCCACGTCCTGAAGGACTCGCTAGGTGAGGGCGTGGCTGGGTCGGGGAGGGGCAGGCCGGCACGTCTCCCCTGGGGTCCACAGGACCACCCCCTCCCAGGGCTGCAGACCCACCTGCAGCCACTCCCGGAGAGGCAGAGCCAGCCCAGGGCCCTCTCCTCACACCCGGGTTGCTCAGTGCTGGTCACTTTCCCTCATCCCGAAACAGCGGGCAGAATCCCGCACAGCCTTGAAGGCCCAGCAGGAGGGCATCTCCCATGCTGCCCGCCCTCTGCGTCTTGTCATCCCCGTGTCCCAGGCCTCCAGGCTGGGCCTGACCACACGGCCACTGGGGTCTGACTGTTGACAGAGTGTCCACTCCTGACTCTTCTTTCTCTTTTAGGGCCGTCTGGTGGCCCTGCCCCCACCCCCCTGTCCTCCCAGATTTCCGCACAGTTGGCTGTGTTCTTACCGACCCTATCTTGGCCTTGGCTGCCATCACAAAATACCTCCAACGTGGGGCTTGAACAGCAGGTGTCTCCTAGTTCTAGAGGCTGGGAAGTGTAAGTTGGGGGCCCGCAGGTCCCGTTCCTGGCGCAGGTCCTACTCCTGGCTGGCAGGTTGCTGCCTTCTCACTGTAGCCTCGAATGTGCAGAGAGAGGCTCTGGTCTCTCTTCCCCTGTAAGAACACGGACCCCATCACTGGGGCCCGCCCTCATGACTCCATCTACACCCCCTTAGTTTCCAAAGCCCCCGCCCCCAAATACCATCCTCCCTGGGGAGTGGGGCTTCGATGTGTGGATTTTGTGGGGACAAACATTCAAACCATAACAGACCCCGCCACGAGAGGCCCCTGGCAGAAAAGCCGCATGGCTCACGGCCCCTCCGTGTCCCACCCCCTGCAGGAGGAAACTGTAACATGGTCCTGGTGACGAACATCCACGGTGAAGCCGCCCACTTGGAAGAAACGGTGAGGTCACAGCAGCTGTGCCGGGATCCCTCCGGGGGCTGGGGCTGGCCTACACGGGCTGGCTGGGAGGCACACCAGCCTCAGGCACTGTCAGAGTTGGAGGGATCCAGGAAACGAGTCAGAGCCAGAACCATGGAGGGGGTCAGGGTGAGGGTCCGAGGAGCCCAAGCCCAGGTTGTGCGGAGTCAGTGAGCCAGGCAGGAGGCAGGAGGCAGGAGGCAGGAGGCAGGAGGCAGGAGGCAGGAGGCAGGCTTGGAGCGAGGGCCTGTGTGGGAGGTGGGAGGTGGGAGGTGGGCAGGGATCTTGCACCCCCTCCCCCTGGGGAGGTTGCCCCCGTGACCCAGGATGGAGAGGATGATTGGCTACTCATTCCTCCTGACACCTGGAGGACACCAGATGTCCAGGGCATGGTCATGGCCCGTACCAGGAGACAGGTGTGGAGCACCTGCCGCGTACAAGGTGGTAATGTGGGGGCAGCAGCTCAGGAGACTTGAGTAGCACATGGCCTCGGGTCCCAGAGTGCCCAGCCCAGGAGAAGAGAGAGGGCCAGATGGAAATGACCTTCAGAGCAGGCTGGGCAGGGGCTGGGGAGGGGGTCCTGAAGGTGAGTGAGGAAGGGGCGAGAGCACTGGTGGTGGGGTAAGCAGAGGTGTTAACAAGGGACTGAAGGTGTGACCCTGCCAGAACAGCTGGCCGTCCCAGGGAGGGGCTGGGGAAGGAGAGGAAGGAAGGAAACGCAGGGGCTGGATGGGCCGGGTGGCCAGAGCCATCGCAGGGTCTGAGGAAGGCGGAACTGTGGCCAGAGGCAGGCGGGACACAGCGGCCTGGGGAGGGCAGCTCAGGGGACTCAGCGGCGGGAGGAAGGGGCGGACGCAGTGACACAGGTGAGCCCACAGCCGGGAACCCCAGGCCGGGGCTCCCCCTGCCTGGGAAGTGCCCTTGTCCTGCACGAGACAGGCGAGGAGGGCGGTCCTGACACCGAATGCTTCCCACGTGCGCTGGCTTGAGGCTCAGCCGTCTGCAGAGTGCCCTTCGGGGATCTGCGTCCTTCCCAGGGCCTGCAGGGCCTCCCGGCTCTGTGCCCAAGGACCGTGCCAGCCTCCAGGGCCCTGGGACTCAGGAGGCGGGGGGAGGGGAGTGCCAGCTGACGCTTCGGGGGCCTCCTGGTCTTGGCTCACAGCACAGCAGGAGCTGTGAGACACGTGCGCCTCTGGGCTGCCTTGTTTAGGAAGATGCTGGCCCTGGACCTCTGTTTGTCTCCACTCCCTGGATGGTTTTCAGCTGGGCCTGGGAGAGCGTGTGGAACATGGGAAGGCAGACGAGGGGCGGGGAGAGGAAAGGCAGCTGGGCAGGGGAGCCCTGGAGCCAAGGCCCAGACGTGGGTGATGGTCAGATTGGCATGAAGAACCAGACACTGTGTGTCCTTGTCAACGCCCTGCTCTGCTCCCCGTGCGGCCACACTGCCATGAGCCCTCCCGACCCGCAGGTTTACCCGCGGGGAAGTGGACCCTCATGGCATGAAGAGCCTGGAGCGAGCGGGTGGGGAGCCCAAGGAGGTGGCCCCGGGGTCTCCCTGGAGCGGGGTGCCGCGTGACGCCGCCTGCTCCTTTTCAGCTGTCCTCGCTGCGCTTCGCCAGCAGGATGAAGCTGGTCACCACGGAGCCCGCTGTCAACGAGAAGTACGACGCTGAGGTAGGCGGGCTGCCCCGTCCTCTGGAACGTCCCTGTCCTTGAACAGAAGGCACACCCGAGGCCGGCACAGCGCGAGCTCTGGCAGTCCCGGGTTCCGTGGTCTCCAAGCTCTCCGTACCCTGTGTGATGTGTCCTCCCTGAGCTCAGGGCAAGTCCCTGCCTGTGCGGACGTTGGCTCTGGCACCAAGGTCTTTGCTGCCTTGGCTGACCCCAGACAGCCGCGTCCCTGTCGCTCAACGTGAAATGTGTTCATGATCTTTCCCATCAGCACCCTGCCTTACAACCAGGAGGTTTTTGTGTTTTTTTTTTTGTTTTGTTTTTGTTTTTTTTTTTTTTTTTTAAGATTTATTTATTTATTTGAAAGAGTTGCAGAGAAAGGTGGAGAGAGAGAAGGGGGGGGGGGATCTTCCATCCTCTCGTGTATTCCCCAGAAAACCACAATGACCAGGGCTGGGTCAGGCTGAAGCCAGGAGCTTCATCTGGTTCTCCCTCGTGAATGGCAGGTGCCCAAGCACTTGCACCATCTGCTGCTGCTTTTCCCAGGCCACTAGCAGGGAGCTGGATCAGAACCCACATGGGATGCAGGTGGAAGCTTTACTGGCTACACCGGCCCCTATAACCATGAGTTCTCAAGAGAGCTGAAGAGTGCTTTGCCAGACTGCCACCGGTATTCCCAGGTCATCTCCACGCCACCTTTAAGGTGGGTGCCTGTTCTCAAGGGGCTAGATCGCTTCTGCAGATTTGCCCTGGCGGGTGGGGCTGGCAGCTCGCAGGAGATGGTTCCTCCAGCCTGCCTCTGCCACCAGCTGTCAGCGGTGAAGCTGCTCAGAGTCTGGGCCTGTGGGTCTTCCTCTGGGACCCTCCCCTCAGCCTGTGAAGTGGGCGTGGTGGGTCCCACTGTGCCTTGAGAAAACACAGTTGCAGGAAAGTCTCTTTGCCTTGTCCTTCGTACATTTATGACGAAAACACCAACCCAGCAGGGAGCTCCAGTGAGTCGGGGCTGTTTCCAAGGAGTTGCCTATTCCTAGACTGCTCCTGGTTTATAAAGCCATCTCCAGCCAGGAGGGGTTGCCGCCCTGCTCCGTGGGCTCTGCGGCTCCAGCCCCGTGCTTCCAGGCAGCCACTGTGCAGCCAGGAGAAGACGGCAGGTGGAGGCCACTACATGTGCCAGGCATTGGGAGAAGTGGCTCCCACACTCTGGGCAGGACTGGGAGGCTGGTGGTCCTTTCCCCCTGTTGCTCTCTGACTGGCCCAGCCATCTAAGTCTGGCTCGCCTGTGCTCCACCGAGCACAGCCACCCACCTGGGGCCCCCATAGCTCAGGCAGGGACACAGAATCTTCTAGAGATGGGAGAAGGAGGGGATTGGGATAGGTGGGGCCTGCCACTAAGCCCCTCCCCTTGATCCACACATAAAGGAGAGACCTTCTTGGGGGCTCTCCAGAGGAGTAGAGCCAAGATGTGGACCCTAGTCAGGTGCCTGGTTTACAGAACCACTAGGATGCCAGGGATCTGTCACCCTTGTACAAGAGGCCCCGTGGCAAATGGGCCTCTGTGTCCAGATGACCTGGCGAGAATGGGGGAGGGTGGGGGCTGATCACAGCCTTGGTCACTAGATCAGGATGTGGGTGTCAGGGGCAGCCCCGCTGTCCAGTGAGGGCTCTCAGCCTCCAGCCCCGTGTCCTCTATCATGGACGATGCTGGGTTTCCATCAAGTGCAAAGCAGCTTAGTGGTTCTGCTTCCTGAACTGTGTCGCTTGCCTCCCGATGTCAGATCCAGCGGCATGCTGACCACACCTGGGGCATGTGTTGGGCTTCCAGCCTCCTTAGCAGGGCAGAGAGAAAACAACAAACACAGTGACCAGGCAAGTTCTGGAGCGCCACTGCCCAGTCCAAGGATCACTCCTCACATGCAGCTGCTTCAATCCCTCAGTCACACGAGGCAGATTGCAAGGGCTCAACAGTTACACAGCCAGCTGCCCCCTCCCCCATATTCAAATTAAAGATAACATGGTATTCCAAGTATTTACAGAGCACCTTGCCTTAGGTGTTATAAGAATAATTATAATCTGTTGTATTATGTATTACAGGTAACCTAGAGGTGACCTAAAGTACCCAGGAGGGTTGTGTAGGTGCCATGCAAACACTGTACCATTTTACATAAGAGACTTGGGCATCCGTGGACTTTGGTTTCTGCAGGGGTCCTGGAGGAGCCGATCCTCTGTGGACAGCGCACACTTGCGTCACTGGAACACTTCCATCAGTGCAGAAAGTTCTAGAAGACAGCACCATGCTGGAGGGCATTAGAAGGTGATACACACTGTGGCTGGCGCTGTGGCAGAGTGGGGTTAGGCTGCCACCTGTGGCACCGGCATCTCATATGGGCACCAGTTCAAGTCCCTGCTCCTCTGCTTCCAATCCAGCTGCCTGCTAATGTGCCTGGGAAAGCAGTGGAAGATGGCTCAAGTGCTTGGGCCCCTGCACTCACATGGGAGACGTGGATGAAACTCCTGGTTCCTGCAGCCATTTGGGGAGTGAACCAGCAAATGGAAGACTTCTCTCTCTGCCTCTGCCTCTGCCTCTCTGTAACTCTGCCTTTCAAATAAATAATTTTTTAAAAAAAAAGAAGGTGATACTTGCTAAGAAAAAGATGAGCAAGATTTTTTAAAAAAATGCTGGGTGGGAAGGGGGGAGTCACACTAACTTAGGAGATTTTGAGCAAACATTTTAGGAGGTTTGGGCATGAGCCATGGGAGTGCCTGGGGCACAGGGGACCGGTGGGCAAAGGTGGGGGATGCCCAAGGCCAGTGGGAGAGGGGTGAGCTGGAGAGAGCAGTAGAAAAGAGGTGGAGGGGGCAGACCCCATGGAGGCCTCCTGCAGATGCCTATGGGGACGTCAAGGTCTGAGTGCAGGGCCGTGCTTGCTGCACTGTGGGCAGCCGTAAACGTCAGAGGGGACAGCCGGGATGATTCTGGGAATGGTGAGCTGTCTACACTGTCGGTGTGCACAGGCAGCCTCCTGGAGTCCACAGGCTGCCCGGAAGGAGCCACTGTCCTGGCAGACTGGACAGAGTCTGGAGTCCTGGGAGTCAGGGTTCAGGGTAGCCCGGGGGCGGGTGTTTCTCGTGTTCTCAGTCTCCCTGCTGGAAGAGGCCAAGGCCGAGGGGCTGCTGAGGCCCTCTCGGACCCTGTACCCACTCCAGCTGGGGAAGGAATGGCCCAGGAGCCAAGGACACAGCCAGTGAGACAGCAGCAATGTCGGGGCACACGTGCGGAGTGATGCACTTGATGTGGAAGAGGCAGGTGGCCTCTCTGACGACCCTTCCCTTCATCCCCTGCCCCTCCCCCCCTGTTTGCCGGCAGCGAATGGTCAAGAACCTGGAGAAGGAGGTAGAACTGCTGAAGCAAGAGCTGGCCATCCACGACAGCCTGGTGAGATGCCCAGGGCAGGGGGACTACATGATAGCGTGAGGTCCAGGCGGTGGCACAGCAGGGAGCCATGAGGGCAGGGTGGGCTGGAGTCCCCTGATGGCCTGCCTGGGCTGATGTCCACTGACCAGAGGGGCCTCAAGGCAGAGGCAGGCTGCCCCCGCCGCAGGCCCCGCCTCACCCTGCAGAGTCTGCCGAGACAGGGCCGATGGAGCAGAAGGCCCCATGTCCAGTGGCTTCCTTCCTTTGCTGGTTGTCCTCTGTGGCCCAAGCTCTGGCCTGGGGGTCAGGCCCTCTCCACCAGGACTGGATGGTGTAGATGGAGAAGGAACTGGGCCAGCTTAGGCCGTGCCCAACCTCCCCACTGCAGCCCTCAGGCCCCTGCCGCTCCTGCCTGGGCTCAGGCCCTCGTTGCTTATCCACTTGTTCTTCATCCTCATTCAAGGCCAACCGCACCCTCGTGACCTACGACCCCATGAATGAACTCCAGATTGCTGAGATCAACACCCAGGTGCGGAGGTACCTGGAGGGGACGCTGGATGAGATCGATGTAAGGAGCCCCTCTGTGGGACCACCACGCTCAGCCGGCCTGGGCCTCCCTGTCCTGGGCACTCTTCCCGTGTGTGCACACAGAGGGTGGAGGGCAATGCCGGACCCCTGGGGACAGGGCCCTCAGCCTACCACAGCCTCTCTTCCGTGGTAGGGGTTACAAGGCTGTGGGGCTGGGCAGAGAGGCCAGAGGCCTTGAACACAGGCTGCACAGGAGGTGGTCAGTGTCAAGGGCTCAAGCATGGGCCCTGGGGCCAGACTTCCCAGAGTCACTGCCACCTCAACTCCTGCCCACCGAGCACCCCCAAGCAGGGCGCCCACCTCGCGCCCCTCAGCAGACGGCCGCGCATGGGGAGTGACAGCGAGCGGGGGTTCCTGCTGCTGTGCCTGGCAGCCCGGAGCTGCTGAAGGGTGGCGGCAGCCCTGGCTGTCTGCTGGCCCATGCTGGGGAGGGCCAGGGAGGAGGAAGGACCCTCTGGGAAAGAGCATCCTGATTTTGCAGCGCAGGCCACGTGGGCTGCCACTGTGGGCAGCTGCACAAGGCGGGCCTGGGACCCCTGGGGGTGGGCTCTTCTGGTCTGCCCGGCGGGATGGGGGTAGAGCCAGGAGGGAGGCTGATGACCTTCTCCATTCACAGTTGTGTGCGGGTCCGCGTCCACACAGAAATGAGCTCTAGATGGCGGGCTGAATGGGAAGCAGGAGAGAGCCAAGGAGATGGATTTTTTTTTTTTTTTGGACAGGCAGAGTGGACAGAAAGAGAGACAAAGAGAAAGGTTTTGCTTTTGCCGTTGGTTCACCCTCCAATGGCCGCCGCAGCCGGTGCACTGCGGCCGGCGCACGGCGCTGATCCGATGGCAGGAGCCAGGTGCTTCTCCTGGTCTCCCATGGGGTGCAGGGCCCAAGCACTTGGGCCATCCTCCACTGCACTCCCTGGCCACAGCAGAGAGCTGGCCTGGAAGAGGGACAACCGGGACAGAATCCGGCTCCCTGACCGGGACTAGAACCCGGTGTGCCGGTGCCGCAAAGCGGAGGATTAGCCTAGTGAGCCGCGGCACCGGCCCGAGATGGATTTTGTCTGAAACTTTTTTCTCAGAAAGGATGGGGACGGGGGAGGCGTTTGGTGCACTGGTAAGATGCTGCTTGGAATGCCTGCATCCCATCTCAGAGTGCCTGGGTTCGAGTGCTGGTTTTAGTTCCGGTTCCAGCTTCCTGTCAGTGCACGCCCTGGGAGGCAGCAGGCAATGGCTCAGGCACTTGAGTACTCTAGTTCCTTCCACCTGTATGGGAGACCCAGATTGAGTTCTGGGCTCCTGGCTTTAGTCTGGTACAGCCCCAGCTGGTGAGGGCATTTGGGGAGTGAACCAACAGATGGAAGATCTCTCTCTGACTCTGTCTCTCTTTTTCACTGTCTCTCTGCCTCTCAAAGAATAAACAAGTATGTATTTTTTTTTTCATTTATTTGACAGATAGAGTTAGGCAGTGAGAGAGAGACAGAGAGAAAGGTCTCCCTTCCGTTGGTTCGCTCCCCACATGACCATTACAGCCGATGTTGCGCTGATCCAAAGCCAGGAGTCAGGTGCTTCCTCCTGGTCTCCCATGCGGGTGCAGGGCCCAAGCACTTGGGCCATCCTCCACTGCCCTCCCGGGCCACAGCAGAGAGCTGGACTGGAAGAGGAGCAACCGGGACTCGAACCCGGCGCCCCAACTGGGACTAGAACCCAGCGCCATATGGGATGCCAGCGCCACAGGCAGAGGATTAACCAGGTGAGGCACGGCGTCGGCCTCACAAGTATGTATTTTTTAAAAAGAATAGTATTGGAGCCGGTGCTGTGGCTCATTAGGCTAATCCTCCGCCTGCGGCGCTGGCACCCCGGGTTCTAGTCCCGGTGCTAGTCCCACCTGCATCCCACGTCGACATGGCTGGGTTCAGGTTCCGGCTCCAGCTCCTCACTGTAGCTCTCTGCTAATGTGGATTCTGGGAGGCAGCAGTGATGGCTGAAGTGATTGGGTTCCAGCCACCCACATCGAAGACCTGGATGGAGTTCCTGACTCCGGGCTTCAGTCCTGATCCAGCCCTGGCCTTTGCAGGCATTTGAGAAGGGAATGAGCCGATAGAATCAATCAAGCTCCCTCTCCCCCTCTCCCTCTCTCCCTCTCTCCCTCTCTCCCTCTCTCCCCCTCTCCCCCTCTCCCCCTCTCCCCCTCTCCCTCTCTCCCCGCCTCTCTGCCTCTCTCCCCGCCTCTCTCCCTCTCTCCCTCTCTGCCTCTCTGCCTCTCTCCCTCTCTCCCTCTCTCCCTCTCTGCCTCTCTGCCTCTCTGCCTCTCTCCCTCTCTCCCTCTCTCCCCCTCTCCCCGCCTCTCTCCCTCTCTCCCCGCCTCTCTCCCTCTCTCCCTCTCTCCCCGCCTCTCTGCCTCTCTCCCTCTCTCCCTCTCTCCCTCTCTCCCCGCCTCTCTGCCTCTCAAATATTTGAAACTTAAGAAAAGTACAAGGGGACTTCAAAAAGTTTGTGGAGGGGAAGATATTTAGCCTAGCAGTTAAGACACCCATGGCCCACGTTAGGACGCCTGGGTTTGATGCCCAACTCCTCCTAATTCCAGCTTTCTGCTAACGCAGCAGTGTTGGTACAAGCCACTTGGGAGACGGGGACTGAGTTCCCAGCTCCTGTCCTTGGCTCCCTGGCCCAGCCTTGATTTGTTGCAGTCATTTGCGCAGTGAGCAAACAGATGGGAGCTCATTCTGTCTGTCTCTGCCTATCTTAGAAATATTTTTAAAAGTTCATGGAACATTAAAATGAAAAGTTTATTTTGGCACAATTTAAATCCATACAGTTTTTTCATTTTCAATGAAATTTTTTTCAAAAAATTTATTTCATTTTATTTGAAAAGCAGGAGACAGATCTCTTCCATCGACTGGTTCATTCCCCAAATACCCACAATAGCCAGGGCTGGGCCGGGTCGAAGCCGGGAGCCCAGAACTCAATTCAGATCTCGATTCAGGTCTTCTGCACTGGCAGGGACCCAAGCACTTGGCCTGCGGCCCACTGCCTCTCAGGGTATGTGCTAGCAGGAAGCTGGACTCGGAACTGGAGTCAGGACTGGCACCCAGGCACTCTGGCATGGGATCAGGGGCCTGCAGTCTCCACTCTGACACAGACACAGCCTGGTCCCCGGCGCCCAGGGCCTGATGGCCGCCCTGCTCCCTCCCCAGATCATCAACCTCAGACAGATCCAGGAGGTCTTCAACCAGTTCCGGGTGGTCCTGAGGTGAGGGCCCCTGCACACCCCTCCACCCCATGCCACGCTGCCCTTCTCCTTGCCTGTGGTCTGGGTTCTTAGCTCCGAGAGCGCCCCTTCTCGCTGGAGTAAGAGCAGAGTCCTGGGCCGGGCGGGGGCGGGGGCCCTGGTGGAGGTTTCCTGAGTTTGTTGATTGGACAGGAGGTGTTCGTGGAGCACCAGCCCTGTGCGTGCCCTGCCCCTTGGCCTCAGGGGGCACTGGGGACTTATTTGGGCACAGACACACTCACAACCTGAGAGCATGGAGCATGAGCTGGGGTGTGGAAGGGAGGCAAGGAGAGTCACAGAGGGGGTCACGTGGTTGCCGGGGGCCTGTTAGAGACGGAACCATGGCCAGGGCACGTGGTCCCAAGTCAGGCTTATAGCCCTTGTCACATGGCATCTTGGAGCAAGTGCAGCTGGCGCGTGCAGGTGTGGGGGCCAGGCAGTGGGTGTGTGGGTTGGGGTGGGTGAGAGCCCTCTCGTTGGCTCTCATTTGTCTGGTTCATGATGAGGGTGTGACTCCATCACAAGCAGCCCCGCCTGAACAACTCCTAACACCAGGGCACAGTTCCTGCCCCAGCGGGTTCAGCACGGCCCCCAGACCAAGGTGTTCTCTCACTGTCTCCCCAGCCAACAGGAGCAGGAGGTAGAGTCCGCTCTGCGCAGAAAGTTCACCCTGACAGATAAGAGCGACATTACGAGCATCTCCACCAACCAGAAGGTGAGCACAGTTGCCCTTTGCCCCTCAGAGTTTGCATCCCCAGGCTTCTGCCGAGGCAGCCGCACCATGCATTAAACCAGAGCAAGGATTGTGCAGAGAAAGGTAGCAGCAGGCTGAGCGTGGGGCACTGTGCACGAGTAAGCTCTTTTGAATGAAAATGATTTTCATGAAGTGCAGACCAGCTCCTGGAGCTCGACTGGCACCAAGCTTTAAGATCTTCAGTGTCTGGGGCCGGCGCCGTGGCATAGAGGGTAAAGCCGCTGCCTGCAATGCCGGCATCCCATATGGGCGCTGGTTCAAGTCGCTGTTGCTCCAATTCTGATCCAGCTCTCTGCTATGGCCTGGGAAAGCAGGGGAAGATGGCCCAAGTCCTTGGGCCCCTGCACCTGTGTGGGAGACCTGGAAGAAACTCCCGACTCCTGGCTTTAGATTGGTCCAGCTCCAGCTGTTGCGGCCATCTGGGGAATGAACCAGTGGATGGAAGACCTCTCTCTCTGTGTCTCTGTCTCTGCCTCTCTGTAACTCTGCCTTTCAAATAAATAAATAAATCTTTAAAAAAAAAAAAGGCCGGCGCCGCGGCTCACTAGGCTAATCCTCCGCCTAGCGGCGCCGGCACACCGGGTTCTAGTCCCGGTCGGGGCGCCGGATTCTGTCCCGGTCACCCCTCTTCCAGGCCAGCCCTCTGCTGTGGCCAGGGAGTGCAGTGGAGGATGGCCCAGGTGCTTGGGCCCTGCACCCCATGGGAGACCAGGAAAAGCACCTGGCTCCTGGCTCCTGCCATCGGATCAGCGCGGTGCGCCGGCCGCAGCGCACCGGCCGCGGCGGCCATTGGAGGGTGAACCAACGGCAAAGGAAGACCTTTCTCTCTGTCTCTCTCTCTCACTGTCCACTCTGTCTGTCAAAAAAAAAAAAAAAAAAAAAAAAGATCCTCAGTGTGGAAGGAGGCACCAGAGCTGTGAGGGGGTTGATCTGAGACAGCTCTGTTGGGGACATCCTGAAGCTGCTTTGCTGCAGGCAAATCTTGGTGTGTGGGGTACCCATGCCCACCCTGAGCAATGGGCCATGCACACCTGGGTCCTCCAAACCCTTATGCTAACCCGTGCCCCTCCAGCTGGTCTCTCTATCCAGCCAGGGCCCGGGGATGCTGACGGCCACCTGGTAGGCGAGCTCGATGGAGAAGGCTTCGGACTTGGGATCGCGCCTCTCTCTGCCAAACCCGGGAAGAGATCCAAGTACAAGAAGATGTTAAAAGCCCAGCCCAAGTGAGCTCGCTCACTGCTGTCCTGCTTAGCACCTGGCCCTCCTTTGTGCATGAGAGGGAGGTCATGAGCCATCCGCTACCCCACCCCGCCAGTGTCCCAGCCACTGAGTGGTCACAGTAGATGTCACTGTTGCCAATAGGGCCAACTCTGCAGAGCCCAGGCTGGGGCTAGTTTGGAACCATGTGGTCTGCTCACTTCACCAGGGTCCTGTGCTGACTGTCGGGTCAGCACCCCAGCTCACTTTCAGGCAGGACTTGTTTGTGCAGGGTGGCCCGCTCGCTGAGCACACCCTCCCTGGGAGCTGCTGTGAGCAGGAGACAGAGCACAGGTGACGCCCACACTCACCTCCCTGCTCTGCGCTTCTTGCCTCCAAGGGTTTGCCTTGCACGGGGCGCAGGAGCCTCTGTGAGTGACAAGTGAGTGAAGGCAGCCCCCACCTGTGGCCACAGCAGAGTGTAGAAAACTCTTATACAGGGCAGGAGTCAGGGCATGCGGCTGACCCTGGCTGCCTCCAGCCTCAGTCACTTCCCAGCCCCGTATCCTGGCCACTGGGCCATCAGTGCAGTAACAGAGGGGCTGAGGCCTGGTGGCCCGAGCCGTACTTGTTGGAAGTTGGAGCAAAGTGAAGCAGAGGGCAGAGGCAGGGGCATCCTGCTGCCTGTTCCGTCCTGCTCAGATATACCTCCCCTGCAGGGAAGACACACTGAGCACCCTCACTCGGGGAGGGAGGACAGCTGCTGTCCTGGGAGCTGGGAAGAGGGCACAGGGCGTGGGGCAGCACACAGGTGCCACCCCGGATAGGGCTTCTGGGGATGCCTGTGTGCCTAACCCTCTGGGGAGCCTGGGCTCGCCCGCAGGTCCTGGTGCCTTAAGCCGTGGGGACCGTACCTGTTCTCAGCAGGTGTCTGTTGCTGTGACTGCGGAGGCCTCCTTGCTGTGATGAGATGGAGGGAAAAGCTCTCCTCCAGCCTGCACAGCCCCCTGACCCAGTTCTACGATGCAGATAGAGGAGCTGAGGGGGACGGGCACCCGTGTAGTGAGGGCTGAGAGAGGCGGCTCACCCTACGGTGTCTGGGACCCGCATCCCTGAGCCCTGGGCCTTTCTCCCCTCCTCCCAGGACCTCAGCAAGAAAGAAAGGTGCCAGCAACTCCGTGAGTGGCAGGGACATGGATATTTCCACCTCCAAGACCCAGCTGGTCCCAGGCGATGGCAAAGACACGCTTCTGCGGGACCAGGAAACCCCCAGCATGGAGCAGCTTCCCTCCGACTCCCCGAAGGAGGAGCCACGCCCCCTCAGGTAACCGCCTAACAGGAGCTCCTACGCCGGATCAGCCCAGAGCAGAGTGAAGAGTGGCTGTGGACAGAAGCCAAATACAGCAGAGGGGGACGGGCGGTTCTAAAGGCAGAAGCAGGACAGGTGTGCATGCCATGACCCCGCCGCAGCAGCCACCCAGGCTCACCATGAGGCATGGGGGCGTCTCAGAACCTCCGAACGGCAGTTACTGAAATAATTAAGGTGGGAGTCTTTGGCAAAAGTAACGCATTCCCAAAGGCATAAGAGCCCTCAAGGCCTGGAAGAGTGTGGCTCCTTCCCTCTCCTCCCACTGTTCAGTCCCCTCCATGAGCAGTGAGAACGGGAAATCTTAGGAAACAGAAGGGTGGACAAGACTTATGCAAAAAGATGTGCATTACATCATTAATTCAGGGGCTGGTGTTATGGCATAGTAGGTTGCGGCTCCGCCTTTGGCACCAGTGGTTCATGTCCCAGCTACTCCACTTTTTTTTTTTTTTAAGATTTATTTATTTATTTGAAAGTCAGAGTTACACAGAAAGAGAAGGAGAGGCAGAGAGAGAGGTCTTCCATGCACTTGTTCACTCCTCAATTGGCCGAAACACCTGGGGCTGCGCCAGTCCGAAGCAGGAGCCAGTAGCTTCCTCAGGGTCTCCCACACAGGTGCAGGGGCCCAAGGACTTGGGCCATCTTCTACTGCTTCCCCAAGCCATAGCAGAGAGCTGGATGGGAAGTGGAGCAGCCAGGACTTGAACCAACGCCCATCTGGGATGCCTGCACTGCAGGTGGTGGCTTTACCTGCTGCAACACAGCGCTGGTGATGAGACTTTGCTCCACTTCTTCTTCTTTTTTTAAAGATTTATTTATTTATTTGAAAGGCAGAGTTACAGAGAGAGAGAGAGAAGGAGAGGCAGAGAGAGAGAGAGAAGTCTTACATCTGTGGTTCACTCCCCATTTGGCCGCAATGACCAGAGCTGGGCTGATCCGAAGCCGGGAGCCAGGAACTTCTTCCGGGTCTCCCATGTGGGTGCAGGTGCCCAAGGACTTGGGCCATCTTCCACTGCTCTCCCAGGCCACAGCAGAGAGCTGGATCGGAAATGGAGCAGCCAGTACCCGAACCAGCACCCATATGGGATGTGGGCACTGCAGGTGGCGGCTTTACCTGGTATGCCACAGTGCCAGCCCCTGTGCTCCATCAGTTACTTCTCTGGCCTTGACTCACGCAGGGGTACCAGGTCCCGTGAAGAGTTTCTTCCCCAGCCCACGGATATTCCCAAACATGAGGAGAAAGTGAGGACCGCAGAGTAAACACTCCTGCGCTGAACATCTTCTCCATTCCGCAGCTCCTCCATTAACTTTTCCTGCCACATCCTGTGTCCGTCCTGGCATCTTCTCGTTTTGCTGCGTTTCAGAGCGAGTTGTACCATCATTCCACTTCCCCGACACTCCACCTAATGGCTCAGTAGCTGGCGTTCTCAGCAACAGGAAAGAACGCTTCTGGAGCAGGGGTGCAGACATCAAACCATACGTGCTGCATGGCGTCGGGCGTTTAAAAATACATCAAATAAATTCCGCAAGGAGCTGCACCCAAGTGGGCTTGCCAGGAGGGAGTGAGCGGCTTTTCCCTTGCTTCCCATTTCTCATGCCCCACTTCCATCATTGCCTGCCCTGGACTCAGGCCCTTGGGTGCCCAGTAACACAGTCATGAAGGAATGCGCCCTGCACAGCTCAGCTCCTGCCCACAGAAAGATCGAGGGCATGGCGGCTCCAGTTCTCTCTCCCCCTTGGCCTCCCTCTCCGTCTCCAGACCCAGCACCCCGCCTTCCAAGGCCGTGGCCTTTGAGGAGTTTAAGAAAGAGCGAGGGAGTGTGATCAACCGCATCTTCAAGGAGAACAAATCGATCCTGAATGAGCGGAGCAGGAGAGCCAGTGAGATCACACAGCGCATCAACGCCATCAAACGGGAGATCGACGAGACCAAGGAGGCCCTCGATTTCCAGAAGTCGCTAGGGGAGAAGCAAGGTATATGGGGCGGGAAGACGGCTGGGAGCTATGGGTCTTGGGTCCTCCTGCTCCAAGTGGGCAGCCTTGGGCCCTAGAGGACAGAGATGGCAGAGGTCAGCAGGTGTGCAGCCTTCTTCCCAGGGTTCTGTCACTCAGCTCCAGTCAGCCCCCAGGGGGCCTTAGCATCCTCTCCTCTCAGCCAGCCTCTACCTGAGTCCCTGTGACAGCCTCTTCTCTGACCTGGGTGCTGAGCCTCCCACCCAACATGTGCTGCTGTCCACGCAGAACCAGGGCCTTGGTCCTGCAGAGGCGTCCCTAGGAGAAGGGAAGCTGGTGACCCGTATGAGGTCCCCGGGTCCTGCTGTGGTCTCCTCACTGCCCAGGGTGATCAGGTTGGGATGGGGGTGCTAGGAGGGACCATGGGAAATCAAGGCAGGAAATGAGAATGGTATACCAGGAGGCCTAGGGGCTCACTCTTGGTTAGGCCAGGCCCCATGCTAACGGCCTGACACCTGCGCAGCCTTGGTGGTCTCATCTCCCGCATCAGATGGATGGAGGCACCCCAGGCTTAGAGAGCTGGGGCGCCTGTGTGGAGAGGATGCTCACCCTTTTACTCAGACCTGTGCGCAGAGGGTTCACCTGCGAGGGCCAGTCAGGGCCGGATGCCAGGCCCGCAGGAGGTAGGACCCAGGCCCAGCAACCATACCAACCCTGAGGCAGGATGAGGCCACACTGCTACTTCTGTCCCTGGCTCAGTCTCACTGTCCCAGACGGGGCCCCTGGAGACTGCTCTCACTTTCCCAGACAGGGCCCCTGGAGACTGCCAGGCTGCCCTCGTGGACTCCTGGCCCCGTTGCTCATGAGCGGTGGGGGAGTCCCTTGGTCTCTGCCTGCAGGTGGGCTGGCTCCTGTCCCTCCTGGAGTGTTTTCCTCACTTAGTTCTCAGAGGGCAGCTTTATCCAGATTCCTGGGACCATCCTTCCCGTATGCGAGAGACTGACCAGGACGTTCGGCTTGTCCACGACAGACCGACTGTGACCTGTTCTGCAGGGAAGGCAGAGGAGGCAGTAACGGGGGCTGCAGGCACCACCGCCCTCACCCAGAGCCTGCGGGGAGGGGACATGGTGACGGTCTCACCGCAGCAACAAGCACGTCTTGGTCCCCCTGCCCACACTTCCTTGAACACGTACATATGATGATACATGATTACATATGACAACATATGATTACATATGATTATATACTTAAAATACACTCGTGGGATTCTGACGGATCATGTACTTCTAAAACATTTTTAGCGGATGAGATGAAGAAGAAATACCTCTTTTTTTAAACATTTAAATTTTGTCTGTCAGTGTCCAAAGAACACAGTTTTGCTCTTTCTCCCTCAAAACAGTTGTTTTCCCTCTGGTTATTTATTTTTTTAAGATTTCATTTGTTTACTTGAAAGAGTTACAGAGAAGCAGAGGCAGAAAGAGAGAGCGAGAGAGACAGAGAGAAGTCTTCCATTCGCTGGTTCACTCCCCGGATGGCTGCAATGGCCGGAGCTGTGCCAATCCGAAGCCAGGAGCCAGGAGTTTCTTCCAGGTCTTCCCATATGGGTACAGGGGCCCAAGCACTTGGTCCATCATCTTCTTCTTTCCCAGGCCATAGCAGAGAGCTGGATAGGAAGTGGAGGAGCAGCCGGGACTCAAACTGGCGCCCATATGGGATGAAAGCGCTGCAGGCAGCGGCTTTACCTGCTACTCCACAGTACCAGCCCCATCCTGCTGGTTATTAAAATGCCAAATTAAGCACCTTTCTGTTGAGGACATAGGTCAGGTACCTGCAGGACACCTCGTGATTGACAGCACGTGTCAGCCCTGCAAGATCAGCATTGGGCAGTATTCACCTCCTGTGAAGGAAAATGCAGAAGCGTCTGGGTTTAGTTCTTTCAAGCTCTTCCTTTGCAGACCATCCGCGAGGCCCCGGGCGCCACAAAGGGACCCAGAGCCATGCCCCTCCACAGAGCGCTGCGGAGACGCTGTGAGGGGCCTTGCTCAGGGGCTGGCTCTGCCGGGAAACCGGCGTCCCATACGACAGCGCTGGGCTAGCTCTCTGCTTCCCACCCAGCTCCCTGCTAATGCGCCTGGGAAGGCGGCGGACAATGGCCCAAGTCCCTGGGGCCCTGCACCCACATGGGAAACCTGGATAGAACTCCTGGCTCCTGGCTTCAGCCTGGCCCAGACGCTGCTGTTGTGGCCTTCTGGGGAATGATACAGCAGATGGGAGATTCTCATTCATTCTCTCTCTCTCTCTCTCTCTCTCTCTCTGCCTTCCAAATAAATAGGAATATAAATCTAAAAACAGCAGGCAGCTCAGGGACGCCCCCACAGCACACAGGCTGCAGAAGCTCACTCCACGTTGAAGCCGAGGTGGAGGGCGGGCCCTGAATCCCCCACCCACCCTGCTCCGATGCCAGATCCCAGAGTTGGAGTTGATGCTGGAGCCAGCCCTACGTCTCCCCAGGAAACACCCGTGGGAGCACCAGTGCTTTCCTGCAGTGGGCCTCAGGTCACAGCAGAACGCGCGTGCCCCAGCCCAGGGTGGGGGTGGACGCCAGGCCTCTGCTGAACTCTCCCAGCCAGGGAGTGGCTATGCAGACCTTATCCACGCTGGCAGACCCTGAGGGGCCCACGCACAGCTCAGCCATAGCCTGACCTGATGCAGACATCTGCTCATCTCTAGCAGGAAGGGGGCTGGGGGACGCTGAAGTCAGCAGAGACCACGTGGAAGGTGGATTTGCATCCTTTGTTATTTTTTTTTTTTTAATTTTTTTGACAGGCAGAGTGGACAGTGAGAGAGAGAGACAGAGAGAAAGGTCTTCCTTTGCCGTTGGTTCACCCTCCAATGGCCGCCGCGGCCGGCGCGCTGCGGCCGGCGCACCGCGCTGATCCGATGGCAGGAGCCAGGAGCCAGGTGCTTTTCCTGGTCTCCCATGGGGTGCAGGGCCCAAGCACCTGGGCCATCCTCCACTGCACTCCCTGGCCACAGCAGAGGGCTGGCCTGGAAGAGGGGCAACCGGGACAGAATCCGGCGCCCCAACCGGGACTAGAACCCGGTGTGCCGGCGCCGCTAGGCGGAGGATTAGCCTAGTGAGCCGCGGCGCCGGCCCTGCATCCTTTGTTATTACGAAGGAACCTCACCCAAGGGCCTTGCGGTGCCAGCCGGGGATGGCAGCTGGTGTGGGTAGCTGACAAAAAAACCACGGGTGTTTGCTGAGTATCTTTGGCCGATGGGATTCAGGTTCAAAATAAGCATGGCACCTGGGCTATTTCTACACTTGCTTCCGCCCAACATTCCCGTTTGTCCCAAAGTGCCAGCGTGGTCCCGCCACCCTGAGCCGCTGCTCCAGGCGAGGCAGCCTGGCTGGCCTGTGCCACACCCACTTCCCTACCACACCCCAGCCTGTCACCAGACTTCTGTCCTCCTGATTGGCCAGCACTGGGCCTCCTTCTGGAAGGCCTTCCCTCCCGCACCCCTGGTGGCCACCCCTCCTCCCCACCTCCTCCGGTCTCACCCCACTGCAGGCGAGTTCGAGTTCGAAGCCAAAGGCTTTGTGGTGGTGGACGAGGAGGAGTTCCAGCTGATCCTGAGGCTCAAAGACCTCAAGAAGCAGTACCGTGGCCAGTACAAGGACCTGCTCGACCTGCGGGCTGAGATCCAGTACTGCCAGCGCCTGGTGGACCAGTGTCGCCACCGCCTGCTCACGGGTGCGTCCGCTTCTCTCTGGCAGAGGCAGGGGCTGGGCAAGGACTCCAGGTGTGTGGTTTGCAGAACGGCCAGGGCCAGGACCAGGTGAGACCTTGGAGCCGGAAGCAGACAGGGGTCCCAGACTGGCATACGCTGCCTTCACCTGCATCTCAGGGCCCCCTCACGGCTCACGGTGCTGTCTCCCTACCTCCCTGCAGAATTTGACATCTGGTACAACGAGTCCTTTGTCATCCCCGAGGACGTGATGATGGCGCTGAAGCCGGGCGGCAGCATCCGGCAGGGCGTGGCACCCTCCAGCAGGATCGCGTCTCTGGTGAGCAGCGCGGGCAGCAGCGGGGCCGTGTGGGGGCCCTCCCAGCCTCTGTCACGGCTGCCCAGGAAGGTGCAGGTGTCTCCTCGGTTGTCCGGGGAGGGGGACGCAGTCAGCACCCTGGCATCTCCGGGGTCTCCCAAGGATGCTGACAGTGAGATTCTGTAGGTGTGAAATGTCCCTGTGGGGGCCGCCCTGAGAGCCACCCCGGGGCTCTGCCAGGGTGGCTCCTGACCCTGTGTTGGGTGGATCCTCTCCCAGGAAGAAGACGAGCAGGAGAAGTTCGCCCAGGTGCAGCAGACAGAGCAGAAGGTAACTCGCAGGATTCTCCAGCAGGGTGGGATCTCGGGACGCCAGCATCACGCCTGCTTCCTGCTTCAGAGAGGCGAGGGAGGGATGGGGCCGGCCCAGGCAGGTGCAGAGCCACCCACAGTCAGACGGTGACAGGGCTGGACCCAGAGGGGGCCCACAGACCACGGCCAGGCTTAGACATGGCTGATCAGTGCCAAGCCAGCCTGTGTGTGGGTCACAGCCCCAGAGGCGGCTCAGGGCATCCTGGAGGCCACTGCCTGGTTGAGCAGGGCCTTGCCAACAGGGACTGCCCTGCACAGGTGCCAGGGACAGAGGACCGCATGCAGCAAGGAAGAGCCGGCCACTCTGAGCCACAGATTGGCCCGGGACTCCCCTTCCTGAGCAGGCTGGGTGAGAGCAGAGGCTCTGCACTCGGCCAAGACCCAGCCTGGGGCCAGATCCCAGAGGTCCTGTGCGCTGTGCAACCCCTGGGCCCAGAGGTCATTCTCGGGCTGCAGGTGGTGAATGCCTACGGGGTAACTGCCCAGGGAGCTCGTTTAAAGAAATTTTTATAATTATTTGCTTACATTTCTGATAGGCAAAATAACACACTGGGGATTTTTTAATATAATATTTTCTTTATTATTTTTGAGATAACATACTTTTAACTTACATTATAGTCAAAGGTTTAATGCTCCATAAAGATTTCAACAAATAAAAAGAAGACCATAGTTCTGCAGGAATATAGACAAGGGCTATAAACAATAATCAAATGTAAAAATGTTCAGCTTCAGTCTTAAACAGTCAATTTTAAGATGGGCACAGGTCATTGAAACTATAGTGGTACGTAATTCTCAGCAATCTGGTAAAGACTGAAAACAAAGGTTGGCAAACACTGCATCTGCAGCCAGACCCGCACACCCAGGCTTTTCTTTCTTTACATTTTTGCTCCCACACACTTGGGTGTTTGCAACATAGGAAAAGCGTAGGGTTCGGTGCTCAGCTCCAGCCGCTGGCTGTAGGGTCCTTCCTGTCAATGCAGACCCGAGAGGCAGCAGTCATGGCTCAGGTGACTGGGTGCCTGCCACTCCGGTGGGAAACTGGGTCCCTGGCTCTGGGCTGAGGTCTGGGCCAGACCTGGCTGCCTGGGGAGTAAATCAGCAGATGGGCGCCCTCTCGTGCTCACTTGCTCTCTCCCTCTCTGTTATTCTGCCTGAGTTGCAAATCAGTTTAAAAAAAAAAAAAAAAAACAGTACAAGCACCCTGTCCCCATCGACATGGACCCTCTGTCACTTGCTGGTGTCCCCCTGCCCCACACTGCTCTGCACCCTGATTCATCCACTTGGCAGTGTGTCCTGGAGACCGTCGTGTGCCAGCCCGGAGTGCGTCTTCGGCCTTTCTTACAGTGCTCCCTGGTGAGGGTGCATCAGACCTGACTGAGTCCTGGACAAAGGTTCATTTCTCTACCAATGCAAATGCAGCAGTGATAGTTCCCCTTACACACGTGTGAATCCGTGCGATGGGCGATTTTGCAGGAATTCCCTTCTGTGAGGTGCTGAAGCCTGGTGGAGGCTCAAGGGCCGGGGCCGGTGTGCAGGTTCTGAAGGTCCCACGGAGCAGCACCCCTCAGTCTGTGCTGTGCACGCCGTCCCTGGCGTCTTGGTAGAATGCAGGTTCCCACGCAGCAGGTCTGGGGTGGAGGTCGAGTCTGCACTTCTTTCTTCCCTCCCCACTCCTTCCTTCCTTTTTAAGATTTATTTATTTGAAAGGCATAATTAGAAGAAGAGACAGAGGTCTTCTATCTACTGATTCACTCCCCCCCAAACGGTCGCACCAACCAGGGCCAGGAGGAAGCCAGAAGGGAGGAGCTTCATCCGTGTCTCCCACGTGGGTGCAGAGGCCCAAGCACTTGGGCCATCCTCCACTGCCTTCCCAGGCACATTAGCAGGGAGCTGGGTCAGAAGTGAAGCAGCTGGGACTTGAACCGGCCTCCATTTGGGATGCCGGTGTTGCAGGCAGCAGTTCCACCCTCTGCCCCACAGTGCTGGTCCCAGCTTCGTCATGTTGATAAAGCTTCCCCTTATCTCCAGAAGCCAGTTAAGCCCTAGTGACGTGTGTGACAAGAGGATCCTGCAGAAGAATCCAGCAAACATAAAGAGGAAAACATGCCGATCGTGTTTAGAAACACAGAAGGCTCTCATTATAAATAAAGTTTCAAGGCAAAAATAAAACTTCCTATTTTTCTGAGTTTTACCTTTGTGCATCTGTGTATGCATGTGGATGTGTGTGTGTGTGTTTGTGTGTATTTTTTTTAAGATTTATTTGTTTGAAACTCAGAGTTACACAGAGAGAGGAGGAAAGGCAGAGAGAGAGAGAGAGAGAGAGAGGTAGGTCTTCCATCTGCTGGTTCACTCCCCAATTGGCCGCAAAGGCCAGAGCTGTGCTGGTCCAAAACCAGGAGCCAGGAGCTTCTTCTGGGTCTCCCACGCAAGTGCAGGGGCCCAAGGTCTTGGGCCATCTTCTCCTGCTTTCCCAGGCCACAGCAGAGAGCCGGATTGGAAGTGGAGCAGCCAGGACTCGAACAGGTGCCTATATGGGATGCCAGCACTGCAGGCGGCAGCTTTACCCGCTACACCACAGAGCCGGCCCTTATATTTTCTTCATGAATGCATATTTGATTGAACCTAAACTCTAGGAGTTGTGAGCACGTAAGTTGCAATTACTTTCCTCCTGAAAGGCTTTGACTTGCTTTTTGCATTAACCACGGAGCACTGCTAACGCAGGACTATTTAACTCCCTTCTAGAATTCCAGCGAGGATTCAGAGTTGTGGCGCAGCAGGGTGAAGCTGCTGCTTGCAACACTGACATACCATACAAGAGGGCCAGTTTGAGTCCTGGCTGCGCCACTTCTAATCCAACTCCCTGCTAATGTGCCTAGGAAAGCAACGGAAGATGGCCCAAGTGCCTGGCCCCTGCCACCCATGCAGGAGGCCCAGAGGGAGTTGCTGACTCCAGGCTTCAACCTGCCCCAGACCCAGCTGTTGCAGTCATTTAGGGAGTGAACCTGTGGATGAAAGCTCTTTCTCCCCTCCCCTCCCCTCTCCTCCCCTCCACTCCCCTCCCCTTTTTTTCCTCCCCTCCTTTCCCTCCCCTGCATTTTAGGCATATCTAGATGGAGCTAACAAGTTCCAGGCACCAGACAGGCGACTCCTCCCTGGCTTCTGCCTCTGGTTCTTACCCAAAATGTCACCTCCTCTCAGGGTTCCCCTGGACTGCCCTGTTCCTCTTTTTTTTTTTTTTTTTTTTTTTTTTTTTTTGTAAGATTTATTTTATTTGTTTGAAAGAGTTACAGAGAGAGGAAAGACAGGTCTTGCATCTGTTTGCTCCCCAATGGCTGCAGCGGCCCGAACTGAGCTGATCAGGAGCCAGGGTCTCATACATGGGTGCAGGGGCCAAGGGACTAGGGCCAACCTTGGCTGCTTTCCCAGGCCATAGCAGAGAGCTGGATGGGAAGTGGAGCAGCTGGGACTCAAACCACTGCCCATATGGGATGCTGGCACTGCAGGCCAGGGCTTTAACCCACTGTGCCACAGCCTCGGCCCCCAGCCCTGCCCTCTTTCCCTCACAGGAACTTGTTCTTTCCTTTGCCTGCACTTTTTACAGCGTGTAGTGCTCCTTGCACTGGCGTGGCTGTGCGGGGGGCATCCGCTGCCTGTCTACCACCGTGGTCCACTCAGCATCCGGCACAGGGCCCGGTAGGCACTGAACATTGCTCAGGGAATGAGTGATGGCAGCGTTGATGTGAGTTTCTCCAGCATCCCCCTCTCACAGACTGAATAACAAAGCAATCAAATAGCAGTCACACACACACACACCCGCCAGGAAGAAGGAGCCTTACCTGGCAGGAGCAGAGCACTGCAAGGGGACAGGCGGCCCGTCCAAGCAGGCTGGAGGCAAGGGGGAGTTTCCAAGGGCAAAGCTAGGGAGGCTCACGTGGGATATTTCAAAACTGGAATCCCCAGCCACCGTGACCAGTATCCGGGGGGATGTTAGGTTGAAATCCATGCAGTTTCTTCATAATGCACACTTTCAGCAACTTTTTGAAGATCCCTTGTGTGTGGACATCAAAGTTTATATGCATGTTTTTTTTTTAAATCTACTTTATTTGAAAGACAAAGTTACAGAGAGATGTAGCGCCAGAGAGAGAGGTTTTCCATCCACTGGTTCACTCCCCAAATGGCTGCAATGGCCAGAGCTGAGCTGGTCCGAAGTCAGGAGCCAGGAGGTTCTTTCAGGTCTCTCAAGTGGGTGCAGGGGTCCAAGGACTTGGGCCATCTTCCACTGCTTTCCCAGGCCATAGCAGAGAGCCGGATTGGAAGTGGAGCAGCCAGGTCTCAAACCGGCGCCCATATGGCATGCTGGCACTGCAAGCAGTGACTTTACCTGCTATGCCACAGCGGCAGCCCCGCGTCTTTTTTTTTTTTTTTTTTTTTTTTAATATTTATTTGAAAGAGTTACAGAGAGATGTAGAGTCGAGAGAGAGAGAGAGAGAGGTCTTCCACTCACTGGTTCACTCCCCAAATGGCTGTAATGGCCAGAGCTGAGCTGGTCCGAAGCCAGGAGCTAGGAGCTGCTTTCAGGTCTCCCATGTGGGTGCAGGAGCCCAAGGACTTGGGCCATCCTCTACTGCTTTCCCAGGCCATAGCAGAGAGCTGGATCGGAAGTGGAGCAGCCGGAACTTGAACCAGCGCCCATATGGGATGCCAGCACTGCAGGTGGCGGCTTTATCGCTACACCACAGTGCCAGCCCCTGTACGCATCTTTAAAATTCCCTATTTTTGCACAGCTTTTTCTAAGTTCCCCCTTATGCCTCTGTAGTGGAAGGACTATTTTGAGCCTTTCATTTTGAGAAACAGCAGACCCAGGAAAGCTCACGGGAGCCTAAGTTTCCCTTTTGGAAGGGAATTTACATCCATAAAGGGAATTCCCACTTGAAGGATCATTCCCTGCTCTGCACCGGGAAGAAGAGCCTGGTCTTGAGCCACAGAGACCCTCCTTGACTGCAGGCACCAGAGCCTTAGCTTTGGCTGTCACACTTCACTGGGGTCCAGGTGCCTCCTCTGGCCCCTGTGGCCTGAGCTTCTCTAACCCCCGAGACACCTGCAGATAAGAGACGGCCTCACCAGTTTCAGGTGGAGGAGGAGATGCGAGGAAGCTCACGTCGCTCCCTCCTCCTTCCCTGGCTCTCTAGGACTCACCCCCACTCCCTTCTCCCAAGGGAAACTCACGACCGCCTACGGATCCTCCCATGGGGTGTTTCCTCCATCATCTTCAGACCCTATACCCAGGCAAAGAAATGAAGCCAGAGAAACTCATCTTTTTCTGTAATTCAGTTTGGCCACAGTATAAACTAGAGAATAATAGTCAATGGCCTGAAAATGGAACTGTAACTCCCAAATCCTCCAGAGACTTGGATAGCTTCATGGATCACCATGGAAAACGGCCTGAGGCTCTCTGTGGGCATTTTTCTGTCTCCACGACCATCCCTTGCTCCGTCAGTCTTGCATTACGTACCAGATCCTCCTCCTCAGGGAAAAGATGAGCCTTTAATCCCTGAGCCTCTGAAAGGGGACGGCAAACCCGTCCTCTGAACACCTCCAGGATCAGCCTGACAGACGCAGACCACGGCCATCCGCCGGGTCCCCTCTGCCTCATTGTGTGGCCTCGGCTCCCCCTGTGGAGCTCCCTCATCCCCCGAACTCTCGTCCTGGTCTCCTCCTCCTCCTGGCTCCCCACCTTTCTCCCCCTGCAC
This sequence comes from Oryctolagus cuniculus, assembly GCF_051225735.1. Classification (NCBI taxonomy): domain Eukaryota; kingdom Metazoa; phylum Chordata; class Mammalia; order Lagomorpha; family Leporidae; genus Oryctolagus; species Oryctolagus cuniculus. Next base: position 104,657,817 of record NC_142876.1, read on the forward strand.
CCACGCACGCACGTTGGAGCAGCCACTCTCAGAGGATTGTCCCCTCCTCCCACCTGTTCCCCTTCCTTCTCTCCTACCACCTGCTTGCACTCACTATGGCTGCGGCTGGCTCCTGCCGCCTACCCCTATCTTGCCCCTCCGTGGGGGTGGTTGGTGTGGATGCCATCAGTGATGTCCACTTGTCCCTCTGATCTGGCTCAAATCAAAAAGCACCTTGGCTCCCACACCATGGACCCTGCCCAGTCTGCCAGAGGGTTCCTCTACCTTACTCCATAACCTGGCTTCCCGAGGTGTTTGTTATTATCCCCTCATCAGCTACACCTGAAGAGAAGGCCTCTGTCTGGGCTGCCACCATGGCTCTTGCTGATTCCTTACACACTGGGACCCACAGAGATACCGCGCTATAGCAGGTGCAGTTCCTTCTAGTTATCCCAAATGGAATTGCCAGTCTGGTTTTGGGGCCCATTTTCTAACCTGTAGTTTACAGGGAAGGAAAAAGGCAGCCCTTAAGGCTGTTAATTATGATAAAATTCAAGAGATCACCCAGAAACCTGAAGAAACGTCCACAGCTTTTATGAGCCAACTCCTGGAGGCCCTCATGTACACCAACTTGGAGCTGGCGTCGGGGGCGGGGAGACTCCCTCTCCACACTCTTATTTCCCAGGAAGCCCCGGGGTCAGGGGAAAAAAAGCTCCAGGCCTCTCCAATGGACCTCATAAAAGCCATCTTCAAGGTCTTTAGTGGGAGGGAGAACTCAAAAGATTTAAAACTCAAAAGAGATCAGGCTGAATACTAGCTACATGCTTCTGCGCTTCAAGGAGGCCAGACAAGAACCTCTGGCCAATGCCCTTCAGAACCTCCTGGGTCTTGTGTCAATGCAACAGCGCTGGACCCTGGGCAAGAGCCTGCCCCAGTCCCTGGGCTGCCCTGGGGCCATTCCCAGCAAGTAAGATAAGAAGACTCTGGAAGACTAAGTGACCCCACCTCCCTGGAAGCCGTGTCACTCCTTCCAGTCCCAGACCTGAGCCGGGATTGTCCCTTCCTGACCTGTGAGGACTGGATAGGCCCAGAGTCAAGGGCCCCCACCATCACCATCACCATCATCATCATCACCATCGCCAGTGAGGACCCCAAGGTTTGGCTCAAGGTAGCAGGTAAGCTGATGGCCTCTGTCTTAGACACGGGTGCAATATATTTGGTTTTATGAGGACATGCAAGAACTTTAGTTCCTTGATCTCTCTCTATTATGGGGGTCAGTGTTCAAATTTCACAGCCGCTCAGGGTTCAGCCTCTCATCTGCTCAACCGGATCTCCCATCTTTACTCACAGCTTCCTTATCCCACCTGCCTGTCTGATTCCTCTTCTTGGACAGCACATGTCGACGAAGCTACTCTCCATCAATACCTTAACAGCCTCCCAACCCTCACCTGCCTCCTCTCCCATTGCTTCCCCCTCTCCTGAAACCACTAATCTTTCACAAGTTCCAAATATCCTTTCCCAGTGAGCAGAACCCTTCATCTGGGGCACTCAACACACCTCAATTGCCCTCCATCATACCCCCATAAAAATCCCTCATTCCCTAAAAAAAAAAAATCCTCAATAGCCCCTCATTCCACCGGGCTTGCAAGGTCCTCAACCTATAATCACTGGCCTGCTATCACCTGGGCTACTCAGGCCAGCTAATACCCCTTGGAGGTCTTCTGTTGTTCCTGTCAAAAAACCTGATGGAAGAGACTGCCAGGTGCAGGTTTTGCCTATCATAAACGAGGTTTCACTCCTCCTAGTCCTGGCTGTCCCTGACCCGTACACCCTGCTGTCCTCTCCTCTCCTCCCCTACCCGCTCACTTCACCACTAAAGATCTTAAAGACACTTTCTGTACTGTTCCTCTTGACTCTACCGCCCAAGATCTTTTTGCATTTACCTGGGCAGATCCCTCTACTGAGATTTCTCAACAGCTAACCCAGACAGTCCTCCCCCAGGGGTTCAGGGGCAGCCCTCATCTCTGGAAGGGCCTTATCAAAGGACCTCCATTCTTTGTCCTTACAACCCAGCACTCTCCAGGACGTGGACGTGTGGCCTTTCCTTAACCAGGTGGTCCAGCTTCTCCACTTCCTAGCTTGCTGGGACTATGGAGTTTCCCCCAGAATGGGTCAGCGTTTTGAGCCGAGGTAACTTAAGGTTACACACAAGAGTGTGTGTCTTTAACCCACTCTGCCACAATTCCAGCAGGATTGTATGTCTTTAATTGTCCAGGTCCCTGTCCCCCGATCAAAATCAGACCTTCTGTCTGAGGGTTGGCAGTTTCTTCTGCTGTGAATACCAGGTTTTGGCCTTGTTACTCAACCGTATATCATGCAGCCTTCGGGGGAGCCCCTTGAGCCCTTAGCCTCTATCAGGACAGCCATCCATCAACCAAAAAGGGCCCTCATCCCAGCCCCAGCCCTGGCTCTCCAGTCCTCTAGACCCTTCCATGTATGTCTAGACACAAAGGGGGCTCCGCACTTGGTCTGCTTACCCAGTTGTCTGGCCCTGACGTGCAACCAGTCGCATACTCCTCTAAGCAGCTGGGTAACACAGTGCTGGGCTGGCCAGCCTGTCTCCACACTGCTGCTGCAGCTTCACAACTCAAAATTAGTTCTTCCTCAAAGTGTCAACCTACACACCTCACATTCTATCCAGACCCTTCTGTCCCATCAAACACTGTGATTCTGGATTCCTGGTCACAGACCCTCGCTGCCACCCTTCTACAAAACCCCAGCACCCCTCTCCGCAGGTGCTGCTCCGTCAGTCCAGTCACTGTGCCCCCGGCTCCCGCCCTCCCTGACCCTAAGGACCTCCAACATGACTGTGATGTAAGCCCCTTTCCCAACACGTCCAGTCCCCTTTGCCTAAACCCCTTCTTCACTGGTTTATAGTTGGGAGCTTGACTAAAACGAGGGGCTCCTCTGTGCCGTTGGCAGAGTCGGCTCCTTTCAGCCCCAGGCACAACCTCACAGCAGGCAGAGCTTATTACTCTTACCGGAGCCCCCAAGCTGGCCGAAGGCCTACAAGTAAACACATACGCAGATTCCAAATACACCTACCAGGTCCCACGTGCCCATGCCTCCGTTTGGCAAGGAAAAGGATGTATTTCAACTTGGGCCCCCCCAGCATCCATGGCACCCTCATTCGGAAGCCACTCCAGGCTGCAACACTCCCACCCAAGCAGCCATGCTCCACTGCAGAGCACATCAGAGGAGAAAAAAATAAAAACCCTCTTTCGTTGCCATGGGAAACAACAGGGCACTAACCAGGCCGTCCAGACCACTTTCCAGCACCCTCCCTGCTCTCAGCCCTCCCCCTGAGCCTGCCCGGTACCCACCAGGAGAAAATACTGATTTGCCCTTACAGGGAGGAAGTACAGAGAATGGCTGGCTTCTTAAAAAGCGCAAGGTAATACTTCCGATCCAGGGGCTGTTAGGCCTTCTCACCTCCCTGCAAAACCAATCCGGTTTACGACACGGACTCCTTACTCTCCTACTTTCTCACCGGTTACTCTTATCTCCCCCCTGGCCTCTCTGCTGTCTCTTCATCCTGTCCCGTTTGCCAGAAGGCTTCTCCCTGCAACCATCTTCAGTCCCCGGTCCTTCCCACCCCACCAGACCAGAGGGCAGATTCCTGGGCAGGACTGGAAAACACACTTCACCCCTAAGTCTCCGGTCACAAAGATCAAATGTGCGTTTCTCCGGGTGGGTGGAGGCTTACCCTTGCTCATCAGAGAGAGCAGATACCGTGACAACCTTTCTTGTAACAGAAATCATCCCCCCCCCCCCGATTCGGCCTCTCTGCCTCCATTCAATCAGATAATGGGCTGGCTTTCATTCCATCCCATTAACTGGCCGCCTCCTTGCCTTCTGTGAACCCTAAAACATCCTAAACCTAACGCAAGCCCGTTGAGCGAGTGTGTGACACCCTTTCTTCCTGGCTTGGGGTTTTCACCCCTGAAGTCCGGGGTGGGGCGCATTTTCTGTTAGCACGGCCCTGATGCCTGCGATTGGCATTTGTGATTGACATCTAGGAGCTGCATACCTCCGGGCTCTCGGCCCATGGGGCTACACACTAGACTTCCCTAGTTGGGCTGGGTTCCCATTTTTATCAGAAATACTTTAAGCGCAGGTTGTTAGGTTTGAGATTTTTTCGGAGTTCTAAGGAGGCAAGGAGCCGGCCAGTTAAAAGCAGAAAAAGACTTTCATCATAGAAAAGATGGCACAGAGAAGCTTGAGGGAGGATTGCAAGATTCTGAGAGTGAGCGTTCAGCCCTCTGGGCGGTGGCCATTGGCGCAAGGTGCACGTCTCAGGGAGGAACCTGTGTGACTTCGGGAGGGGCACGGTGATGACTCCAGCCGCAGGCAAGCATCAGCGTAAGACGGTGCGCGAGGCAAGGTTGCCTCCAGGAAGCAGACACAGGTTGTTTGCTGCTCTCTGAGGCATTTCTGGGAGCTCCAGGTGTGTCTTTTTAGGTCCCCTGAGAAGCAGATACCAACGTGGGATTAGACACACAAGAGATATGTTGGAGAGACCACGAGGGCGGGAGAAGGAGGAGGCTGGGAGAACCTTCAGACTGCTGGGGGGTCTGACCCTCGCAAAGGAGAGAAGGGAGGAAGGAAGGTCTTAGGCTGCTGCTAAGGAAATGCTCGGATCAAGGCCGCCTGTCGGTGGAGCCCCCCAGCACTCAGCAATGGACTGCTGCTAGCACTCCCAGCTGCTCAGCCATGGGGTGCACACACCGAGGGAGGTCTGCTTGCAGCATCAACATGGTGGTGGGACCAGAGTGCAGCCTCTGGGGCTGTGCAATCACACTCCCCACAGTGGGAGGCTGGGGCGCCCCCCAGAGAGCCCACTGTCCCCGCTGCCTTGCTGGCAGTCCGCCTGGGCCCTCTCCAGTGCCAGCCAGCTCCGTTCCCAACAGGCCATTCCCGCCATGGAGAGAGGGTCGCCCGGGACAGCCAGCCCCCGAGCAGAGAGAGGGCCGGAGGAGCGGGCAGCTTAACCTCAGTGAAGGCTGCATAACCTCACAGGAAACCAAACCATGAAATCATTTTTAACACAAAAGGCCCATTTATTTTGACAAGGAAAAAAACCGGGGGCTCCAGCCAGCCCTCGGATGTGGTGGGTGTGCTGTGGGTGTCGGCTGTGTCTTGCGGTGAATCCAAAGCTCTTGCAAAGCAAGGAGCAGAAGTCTTGCCACGTCTGTGCTTTTGTCATAGGTTTAGAGGATGGTGAGTATTTTGCAGAAGGATAAAATACCCGAACAACTGCCAGGCTCGCAAAACTTTCGGATGCAGTGTCCCAGCCTCCTGCCCGGAGGTGTGCCCAAGGCAGCAGAAAAAGTTTTAAAAGTCCTGTATTTGGAGCTATGATTGTAGTTAAACCGCCACTGCTGACACCAGCATTCCATATGGGCGCCAGTTTGAGTCCCGGCTGCCCCACTTCCGATCCAGCTCCCTGCTCATGGCCTAGGAAAGCAGGGGAAGATGGCCCAAGTGCTTGAGCCCCTGTACTCTCGTGGGAGACCCAGAAGAAGCTCCTAAGGCCGGTGCTGCGCTGATCCAAAGCCAGAAGCCAAGTGCTTCCTCCTGGTCTCCCATGCGGGTGCAGGGCCCAAGCACTTGGGCCATCCTTCACTGCCCTCCCGGGCCACAGCAGAGAGCTGGACTGGAAGAGGAGCAACCGGGACTAGAACCTGGCACCCATAAGGGATGCCGGTGCTGCAGGTGGAGGAGTAACCTAGTGAGCCATGGCACCGGCCCCTGTGCATGTTTCTGACTTGGACCCATCCTACATGTGAAGACAAGAACGTCCCCTCCCCTAAAATAAGAGACTCTGGCGTTAGTTCCTCCCTTGTAGGAAACTGCTCCCGATGCATTTCTCAGCACTCGCCAGGAAGGAGGCCTGCCATTTTGGGTGGGTAATCAGTTCATTTTCTAGCATCTTCTAGGTTTTCCTAAGGCTGCCCTCAAGCTGCGAGGAGCCTCTTTTGTAGCTCCCGCCGTAGCCATGTGGGTTAAGAGAAACGACTTCACAGGGACATTTTACTGTTTAATTGTGTTTAATGTAGCCCAAACATCCCCAAGTCTTCCAGCTTTCTAGAGTCCCTCGTGTGTTTACTTCCCAAACAGAACCAACCCAGTCACTACTCCCATGACACTGGGAAGCTTATGTCCCCTCCTCACTGACCCCGGTCCTTTCAAGGTCACCAGGGACCCTCCTGTCGCAAAGCCAGCAGGTGCCTTCCAGTTCTCCTCTGCACTCCACTGAGTCTATCCTGTCCCCTTCTCCCACCTTTGGCTGCTGGGCTTGAACTTCGTTTTCTCTCTGAACTCCAGGACTGGGTCCAAGGCCTTGGGTCCTTCTCTGATTCAACCTCTGCGCAGGCAAACTCACTCAGGCCCAAGGCTCCAAATTTCACATCCGGCCAGATCTTGCCTGCGACCGCTCCATTGACTTCTCTGCTGTTTGGAGGGCAGCCCCTGGCTAACTTCGTCCCAGTTCTTGTCTCCACTCAAGAAAGAATTCAAGAAAAGGTGAGCAGGAACTTAAGATTTGTTTAGAGCAAAAGTACATACTCAAGGAATAAGAGCGGGCAGCTGAGAGAGCGAGCGAGCGAGCGAGCTACAGTTAACAAGGTTTGGGGCTGTTCTGTTCTAGCGTAGTTTGCATAATCTGGGGGTGGTGTCTGGGGTATGGCTTGATTGAATACTCAAAGGAGGTGGGATTTGAGACAAAGAGTTGAGTATCACCCATTTCCATGCCCTTTGTTTGGAAACCTCGAAAGTATCATGGCGTCAGGTGCATTTTGGGAGTGGTTTTGTTGCCCAACAATCCCCTCAAAATAGTGAGAGGTGTTGCTGTAGAACCCCCAAGCCGGGTCTGCTTGCCCAACGCGGATCATTGACGTCGGACTGGTGGGAGACCATAGGTGTTTATTGCAAAGCATGGAGAAAGGAACTGGGCGGCCGTGGCTCAATTCCAGGGCTCCCCCAAGGAGTCACGGGTGAAGGTTCTTCAAGGTTGAAATTGAGGCTGAGAGGTGTGTGATCGGCTCAGGTCCAGGTCCCTGGTTGGTCGGTGGTGCTGCAGATCTTGCTTTGATTGGCTGGTGATGCTGCACTCGTTAGGGAATTTCTCGTGGCCAGGTGGGCTGCATGCAGTTGGTCTGGGGTTATGTGCAGGAGGCAGATAAATCCCGCCCAGACCTGGAATTCCCCTAAACAAGCCCCTTTGGACAATACTGGTCACCAGGGTTCTCATCTACTGGAGGAGCAAATGAGTCCACTGATTGCAACATTGTAAAGCCAGTTGGATCACTCCCTCAAGGCAGGGAGTTCCTTTTGATTAAAAAAAAAAAAAAAAAAAAAAAAAAGGACAGGCAAGGGAGACAGACTAGAGGGTGGGTTCTGCTTTTACATTATAGGGCCTTGTTTTTGGGTGGTACCCACAGGACTGTGGCACAGGTGGGGCTGCAGCATGGGTGCTGGCACTCCTCGGCTGCTTTTTAAGATTTATTTACTTATTTGAAAGGCAGAGTAAGAGATAGAGGAGAGATGGAGAGACAGAGGCCTTCCATCTGCTGATTCCCTCCCCAGATGGCCACAATGGCCAGGGCTGGGACAGGTCAAAAGCTGGAGCCTGGAACTCCATCCGGGTCTCCCACATGGGGGCAGGGACCCAGGCACTTGGACCATCTTCTTCTGCTTTCCCAGGTGCATTAGCAGGGAGATGGATCAGAAGTGAAGCGGCTGGGACTGGAACTGGCGCCCATATGGGATGCTGGTGTCACAGGTAGTGGCTTAATCCACTCTGTCACAACACCAGCCCCCTTTGGTTCCTTTTGTGCAAACTGTCCCCCTACACGCGTCATCCGCTTCTCCCCAGATCTGCCCAGGTTGCTCAGACAGGAAACAGGAATTCTCCTTGCTCTTTCCCTCCGTCAATGATCTTGTCTACTCCACCCCCAGTGTGTCTCACCCAGCCTAGTGCTTGAAACTGTCTACACTGCAGTCTGCACTCAGTCGGCCCCTGATCTACCCCTGTGCTCTCAGGTGCTCCGCCAGCCTTCTCCCCCTCTCAGCTGCCTCCCCGTGGCGGGTAATAGGAAATGGACTCCCTGGCTCTTTGTCCCTGTTTCTGGCCCAGAGCTCCGAAAACCCCCGGAACTCCCTGAGTGCTGGAAGTGCGCTTTGTTGTTCATGGGGGGGGGGGGTGCCTGGAGATGACTCCCACCCCCAACCTTGCCTTACGCAGTGCCTCCATCTGGCTGTTCCCAGATTGCATCTTTTGTAATAAACAGCTGTAAATGAAGTGTTTTTCCGAGTTTCGTGAGTCATTCCAGCCAATTATTCAACCTGAGGAGGGGGCTGTGGGAACCCCTGGCGTAGTAGTAGCCAAGTCAGACAGCAAGTCCAGCCTGGGGACCTGGGACTCGGGGCTGGCGTATGAAGTGGCTGCAGTCCTGGGAAACCGAGTCATTGACTTGAGGAGTCTGTGCTAACTCTTGACTGTCACACTTGAATTGGGCTGTCGTTCACCCAGTTGCCTGTTGGGGAATTGGAGAAGTGCTTGGTGTGGAAAACCCACACACTTGGCATCATTAGAAAGATTGCACCAAGCTTCCCTCATTGGCAGCCAACCACCTGTCCCCTGTCCCCAAGTCCATTATGTGGTACCCACGTTCATCTTGATAGAGCTCGGGCCAGGTTGTGTTACCTTCTGGCTAATCCTGGATGGCAAACCCAGTAAGGGGCAGTGAGAGCCCACCTGCCCCAGCCCGCCCATCTCAACACCCTTGGGTGGGGGTGCCACCCTCCCCGCTGTGGGGACACTGCTCCCGGTACCCGAGTGCCTGACATCCCCAAACCTTCACATCTCCCCGGCAGGCTCTCTTGAAGTGCCTGTGACTCTGTGTTATGGAGACCTGTCAGCTCCCACTTTTCTTTATCTCCTCTGTCTAGACTCCGAGCAGCCTGGGCTTGTTTCTGTGTGTGGTGAGGGGTGGGGAGGGCTGACTGTTCCTAACCAAGGCTGATTGCCCCGAGCCATCTGCTTGGGTGCCTTGCTGTCAGCAAGGGCCGGCGTTGTAGCATCGCGGGTAATGCTGCTGTCCGTGATGCTGGATGCACGTGGGCCCCAGTTTAAGACCCAGCTGCTGCACTTCTGATCCAGCTCCCTGCTAATGCACCTGTGAAAGCAGAGGGAGATGGCCCAAGTGCTTAGGCCCCTGCACCCACATGGGAGACCTGGAAGACGCTCCTGGCTTCAACCTGGCACAGGCTTAGCCATTGAGGGCATTGGAGAAGTGAACCAGTGGATAAATGAGCTCTCTCTCTGTCTCTCCTTCATTGTTACTCTTCATTTCAAATAAATATAATTAAACCTGAGAGACAGAGAGAGAGAGAGAGAGAGAGAGAGAGAGAGAGAGAGAGAAAGGAATTTGCTCCTCATAGCTCCTACTGAATTCTTGGGCAGGACACTGGAACACTGTGTTTTCTACATTCCAGAGCCAAATTCCAGGAGATGATCCGCTCCCTGGCTGCAGTGACGACTTGGTATTTGCAGCTCCTGCTCTGACGCAGGGCAGCTCACCCTTGAGCCCAGGGTGATGACCTGCCTGGCCAAGCTGGACCAGTGAGAGTTCCTGCCCTGAGATTTGGAACTGGGGGCAGAAGCACAGGGAGTCACTCTCCCAGGGGGCACTCAGACTGTACCAGGTGGGACCTGGGATGTGTGAAGGTCAGCTGACAGTCTGTGGCGAGCAGAGGAGACGAGTGAGGCAGTGCATCCCACGGAGCACCTTGCTCCGCACACCTGGCGCCAGCTGCATCCCATGTCCTTCCATGTGGGCCCTGTTTCCTTAAGCTAGGTGGAGATGGACCCATCACTTGCAAAAATAATAGCCATACGTCACACAGAAGGGAAGTATACGAAGACTCAGCCTGTGGGTGATTCATTCACGGGGACCACCTCTTTCTGGTCCTGACTCAGGAGTCAGGCCTCCTGAGTTTGAATGCCATCTTGGACTCTGTATGTCCCTGAACGTGTCAGTTCACTCTCAGACTCAGTGTCTGTCAGTGTTTGTCAGTAAAATGGGGGTAATAATGCCCAACCGTGCTCTGGTGTTGATAAAGGAATAAAATCATGATAGCACCAAGGCTGTTCTGGGGATCAGGACTTCTTTATCCTCTGACCAAAAGCCGCTGTGCCCAGGCAACAGGTGAACTAGCGCGGCATCACAAGTCTCAAAGATGAGGCCCACACCTTAATGCAACATTGTTCCTGCAGGAATCTATCCCGAGGGAATTATATTGAACTAATTATATGAAGAACTAATTATATTGATGAACTTGGTTTTCATCATAGCCAAGAAATGGGAACCAACCAACAGTGGGGGCTGTTTTTTCTTTAAAAAAAAAAAGATATATTTTATTTTATTTATGTCGGAATTATGAAAAAGATATATTTTATTTTATTTATGTCGGAATTATGGAGAGAGAGGGACAGACAGAGAGTTCTTTTTTTTTTTTACAAACAATTCTGTTATTTATTTATTTTGAATTAAAAAAAGTGGCCAAAATAACAATACTAGTGGCTCTGCATACAAAACACAATGTATTATTTCACATTTACAAAACCGCCGTTATGTACAGCACTGCGTGTTCACAGAACTCGGCAGACTCCGGGGACAGGCGCGACGCAGCGAGGGGAGGGGAGGGGTCCAGAATGAGGAACAGCGACTGGTGCTTCCCACTGCTCGGATCAAAGGCAAAGTACAGACGTGGAACCTCTTGGGCCGTGGACTAAACAAGGGGCCATCCCGCCCTCTCACCTCATTTCCTGGGTAGCCCTCCCCACGCCCCACTCTTCCAGAAGCTCAGCTCCAGCTCAGGTAAGAGCCCGAGGCTGCTGTTATCTGTGGGAACAGAGGGCCAGAGTGCCAAGGAGGGGCACGCGGGCTGGGTCAACCCAGGACACCCGGTCCCTGAGCTCTGGCCCCGGGGCATGGCTGGCCTTGTAGGGAGGGACCACCGGAGAAGCGAAGCTCTCTGCAACCCGGAGGCGGGGCAGAGAGTTCTTCCATCCGCTAGTTCATTCCCCAAAGTGCCATAATGACACAGGCTGGGCCAGGCCAAAGCCTGGAGCCTCTTCCAGGTCTCCCATGTGGGTGCAGGGGCCCAAGCACTTGGGCCACCTTGCACTGCTTCCCCGGGTACATCAGCAGAGCAGCCAGGACTAGAAATGCCACCCACGTGGGATGCCGGTACTGCAGGCGGAGGCTTTGCTGTGCCACAGTTCAGCTTCTTCCAGGTCTCCCATGTGGGTGCAGGGGCCCTAGCACTTGGGCCATCCTCCACTGCTTTCCTAGGCCATTAACAGGGAGATGGATCAGAAATGGAGCAGCCGGGACTGGAACGGCTTCCTCTATGGGATGACAACACCACAGGCAGGGGCTTAACTTCTACACCACAAAACCAGCCTCCCTGGTGGTGTATTTTATTTATTTTTTAAAATTTATTTATTTATTTATTTGAAGGCAGAGTTACAGAGAGGCAGAGGCAGAGAGAGAGAGAGAGAGAGGTCTTCCATCCTCTGGTTCACTGCCCAGATGGCTGCAATGGCTGGATCTGTGCCGATCTGAAGCCAGGAGCCAGGAGCTTCTTCTGGGTCTCCCACATGGGTGCAGGGGCTCAAGGACTTGGGCCATCCTCTGCTGCTTTCCCAGGCCATAGCAGAGAGCTGGATTGGAAGAGGAGCAGCTAGGACTTGAACCCACGCCCGTAAAGGAGGCCGGCACTGCAGGCCGGGGCTTTAATCCACTGTGCCACAGCGCCAGTCCCAAACTGGTAGTTTTCTGCAACCAAACTCACACCCAGCCTTCACATTCATAGCATGATTATAGGATTTGAAAAGTATATGAATTCCTCGTATGCGCTAGGGGCAGCGTGGGTCGTGATGGGACACACGGCTTCTTGTCTCAGTGCTGCAGGTGCTTCTCTGTGTTTCTGTTCCCTTGAGCACGCTTGTAAGAAGGAAATGTGGATCCTTCCGTGAGGGCCGGGGCCCCTGGTGCACAGAGACCCCTCCTGGTCCTGGGCAAGCCTCGTGTTTTTCCTAGTTGGATCACTGACTCCCGGGTTTACGTTTCTGCTTGTTTGCTTTTGCTGTCAGTAATGGCCTTGCCCCCTCCCACTCAGCAGCAACTGTGACAAACTTATTCAGAAGGATTTAAGTGATGAGAAATGTATTCTGCATAAATACCTATGTATTCTGCATAAATTAAAATTTGAATTAGGAAAGATTACATACACATAATTATGTAGTATAAATATGTAACTTCTGAAGTATAAGAAAAATCATGCCCATGAGCCTAATTCAGTTTAAGAACTGGAATATTCTCTGTGAAAATTCATGTGTTTCTGTCCCCAGTAACACAGGGAGGTAACCAATACCTGAAATTTAAATTTTTCCCCACTTATATTTAACTGTATTTTTATAAAAAGATTTATTTATTTATTTGAGAGGCCAAGTTACAGACAGAGGCATAGGTCTTCCCTTCACTGGTTCACTGCCCAGATGGCTGCAACAGCTGGGGCTGCGCCGATTGGAAGCCAGGACCCAGGAGCTTGCTCCAGGTCTCCCATGTGGGTGCAGGGGCCCAGGGACTTGGGCCATCTTCTGCTGCTTTCCCAGGAGATAGCAGAGAGCTGGATTGGAAGTGGAGCAGCCAGGACTTGAACCGGTGCCCCAATGGGATGCCAGCACTGCAGGTGGAGACTTAGCCCACTATGCCACAGCACCAGCTCCCCACTTTTTCCCCCTGTACTTTTGCCTGTTTCTGAACTTTATAAAAATAATCTTTCTGTAAGTTGTGGGTTCACTCTCCAGTTGTCCACAATAACTAGTGCTAGGCTAGGCCAAAGCCAGGAGCCAGGAGCTCCATCTGGGTCTCCCAGGGAATGAATTAGCAGAGGAACTGGATTGAACCCAGGCACTCTGACATGGGATGCGAGTGTCCCAAGAGGCATCTTAATTGCTGTGCCACAACTCCTGCCTCGGGAATTAGTCTTCTGGACCACATGATGTATCCACAATAATCCAGAAATTTCTATATATGTATGTGTGCTTGCTTTCTTTCTTTCTCTCTTTCTCTTTCTCTCTCTCTCTCTCTCTCTCTCTCTCTCTGTCTCTCTCTTTCTCTCTCTCTCTCTTTCTCTCTCTCTCTCTCTTTTCTAACCCATTCTCCCATTGGTGGGCTTTGAGGCTGTTGGTGGGGTTTTGCTATCACTCGCAGTACTGGGTGTGTGTACTCCTGGGGACGGCTGCAGCACTGGAGTAGCTGGTTGATGTCATCATTTGCTGCTTCCCAGGCACGTTAGCAGGAAGCTGGATGGGTCAGAGTAGCTGGGACTCTGACCGGGATGTGGGCATCAGGTGGTGGCTTAACTCACTGCAATAATTCCTTGAACCAAAATAAGCTTAATTCTGTTTTCCATGAACATCTTGAAGTACTCTTGTCCATGTTTTATTTTTTAATTTTAAAAATTGTGCATGAGTAGCCAGAGATGAGGGCTAGTGCAGAAGTCAGCCCTTCGGTTCCACGTATCCTGTTAAGCACCTTCTGCGGCCCTGAGAGGGGCTGGGCTGAGGTCAGAGCAGCCTCTCTCCACTGCGGTGTGGGCGAGGCCATGGGACTGCGGCTGGAGCTGCTTGTGGGTCAAGGGCCGGCTCAGCCCTGAGACGGGTGAGAGTGGGCTCCACCGCCAGGCAGGGCCACACACTCAGGGCAGGTCCCGGTCCTAAGATCAGGGCATGGCTCAGGCAACTTTCCAGGGCCGAACACCAGGAAACAAGGGCTCGTTACAAGCATCAGGAAGGGAACTTCATTGCAGCTGCCTCTCTCCATTCATGGGACAATTTCCACAGTGAGACCGGGGCCCAGAGAAGCCAAGGTTCGGGGAACAGAGCCAAGGGGGCTGGGGCTTCCTGGCTGGCTCTGGACGTCAGTGGGATGGAAAGAGCCCAAGGAGACCTTGGTTCTTAATTCACCGTCATCTGCTCAGCTCCAACAGAAGGGTTCTTTTCAGAGTGCTCCCCGAAGCGGCCCTCCAGCTCGGGAACACACACGGCATTGTGCGTGTGCGCGGGCCATTTCTATAGCCCAGCAAAAGCGACAGAAAGGTCCTTTCAGTTTCCTGCAAAATAAGCAGGGCTCTGTCCTGAGACAGACGCCCTTTGCCGCAGGGGCTGCCGGGGCCCATTTACTGCCTACAAGCTGCGGGGATAGGACTTTCCAATGCCCCTTAGCCAGCTATTCTTCATGTAACCTATGTGGAAAACCCAAATGTACGCTTGCAAACAGATATTTGTAAATCCGGTATCGTCTATACGTCCACACACATGCACACGTATCTCTATATATGGTAATACTGTTGACTAAGCGATCATTAATATTCATCAAGTAGGATTGGGATGGAATTTTGGTAACAGTGTAATCAAAATCTATAGAAGGTATACAGGGGCATATAGAGTTACAAGATAGGACTGGCGTTTGGCCTAGCAGGTAAGGCACTGCTCGGGACGCCTGCATCCCCTGTCAGAGTACCTGGGTTTGAATCCTGGCTCCACGCCTGATTCCAGCTTCCTACTGGGAGGCAGCAGGTGATGAGCCAAGCAGTTGGGTCCATGCCACCCACATGGGAAACTTGGATTGGATTCCCAACTCCCAGCTTCGGTCTGGCCCAGCCCAGCCCAGCCCTGGGTGTTCCAGGTGTTTAGGGGGTGAGGCAATAGATGGAAGCTTTCTGTCTGTTTCTCTCTTTCTCTCTGCCTCTGAAAAATAAAATATGTTTAAAAAAGGGTAAAGAGACATAGCACAGCCCCAGTTCTTTGTTCTAGGTCACCATTAGGCCCAATTGTTTGTTCTCCTGTAGATGTCAACACCTGTGCTCCTTTTCCTGCCATGATTCTCTCATTCACCAACCACGCATTGGGGGCGGGGGTGGGGTGGGGGTGGGGAGGGCTGCTGATAGAGACCAGGCAGGCAGCTAGTTTAGGATCTGCCAGAAGGACCTGCAAGTCGCAAGCCCCGCCCCATGTATAAGCTTGTTCTCCTGCTTGCCAATCAAAATGCCACCTGTCCTGGGATTGGTCTGTTTCATCTGAGACCTGGGGAAAGACATCATGAAAATATGTGTATTAGGATCCACGTGGAATTTTATGGTGGCCTCACGTCTAGAGAGGCACCCCCTCCGACCTCCTAGAAGAAGCCAAAAACTTCGGGAGAGCCCCTTCTGCTCGAGGCCACAACCGGAGGAGAAGCTGTGCTGCTCTCTCTCCCACACCCCTTCCTCTTTCTGGCCACTGCCCACCTGTAATGGGTCTGATCTCCCTGGGGCAACCCATGCTCATGTGCGTGTGCGTGTGTGCACACACTTTCTTGCCTTGTAATGTGTACCTTATTTGTATCAGCGCTAAGAATACTTCTCTTTAGGCATGACCAGAGCCTGAAAGAAAAATGAACCCCCCACGCCTCCCATCACTGCCTTGTGCCAGGCACTCTTCTCCGTTCCTAGCGATGCAACAAACAAGCAGCAATCTGTGGCTTTGTGAGGTTTGCATTCTACTGAGAAGACAGACAGATTGCAAACTGGCGCTGCAGCCCAGTTCCCTGAGTGTCAGGAAGGGACAGGGTTGGGGAGTCCTGGGGGCGGGAGGGAGCCCATGGACACGCCAGGGAGCGGCGTCCAGGCAGAGGAAATGCGCTCCTTGCCCACTCTAGAGGCATTGCCATTGACTGGCAAAAGCCAGCCCTGGTTAGAGCCAGCTCTCCACCTCCTCCCCGCCCACAGTCCTGCCGCTGAAGCTCGGCTGATCATTCCACGAGGCTGGAGGGCCTCACTGAAGTTCAGGCTGAGGATGTCGGGTGTGGGTGGGGGGCCCTCCTGCCCCCCTGGTGGGCCAATCCCCAGCAGCAACTTGGCCAGCCTCGCCCTCAGCTCCCCTCCTCCCTCCCTACTTCCCTGGGGAAAATTAAAGCAACCGGAAGAGCTACCAATGTGGGACCAGCAACCTTTATCGTTATCTCAGGTGGTTGACCCTGTAGGGATCAGAATTCCAAGTGGAGGCAGAATACAGTGCACAGGTGAGAGCAGGGTTTATCTGAAAGCAAGAGGGTGGACATACATTCATGTGTGAGTGTGGGTGGCGCCACACAGAGAGATACCTGTCATGAGTGGGCGGAGAGCTGCCTGAGAAGGGAAAAAGAGAATGGGTGAGTCAGAGATGGATTCCTCCCCTGTTATCAGTCTCTTTTATGAGGTACAGGGTGGCCCCTTAACTTAATAAACAAGCAGAATGGGTCTTAGCAGGTTTGAAGGTTTCTGGGATTTTTGTGTCCATCATGGCATGTCCATCCTTTCTGGTCCTGTTTGAGAGACAGGTACATCCTGGGAAGGTAGGAGTATCAAGCTGACAGGTGAGGGGATAAAGTTAGAATGCAGGGCTGGCAAAAATGCCAGCTCATCTCTTTCTGTCTCACTCCCTGCCGAGTTTCCCTATGTCACTACCACTCAAAGATTCCAACTCCTGAGCTGGGGCTGTGGCGCAGCAGGTTGGGCAAGGCCGGCAGCTCCAGCATCCCATATGGGTGCCAGTTCAAGTGCTGGATGCTCCTCTTCCGATCCAGCTCCCTGCTAGTGTGCCTAAGAAAGCAACAGAGGATGACCCAAGTTAATGGGCCCCTGCACCCATGTGAGAGACCTGGAAGAAGCTCTTGGCTCTTGGCTTAGGTCTGGCCCAGCCCTGGTCATTGTGGCCATTTGGGGAGTGAACCAGCAGATGGAAGATCTCTCTCTAACTCTATCTTTCAAATAAAAAAATAAATCCTAAGATATCAACACCTTTTGCACTTAGCTCATTCTTGCCTAAATCCTTCCACCTTGTTATTTGGATGACATCTAAAGGGAGCCCAGCCGCTTGCTGCGACTTGAGGATGCCAGTGCAGAAATCCTTCTTCCTCTCTTCCCTCAGTCCCATCAGGAAGAAACCAGCCCCACCAGCGCCCATACTTTCAGTAGATTAAGAAACCCCTCGCTGCTTGATACAAGCAGACTCCCGGCAAGAGCTACTTGGACGTCTCTCTCTTGTTTGTTCCCCAGCCTCTGCTCCGGTCCCTTCCCTGACCTCCGTGTTTAACACTGCACTCCCCTGTGTCATCTGTCTCCCTGTCTCATAAACCCTAAGAGACTTGGGTCTGTTGTGTTTATTTTCCACCCTCTCCACCCACGGGCACTAGAAGGTTAGGTCCAAACAGGACAAGGATGCTCATCTGTTTTTGCCCATTGCCACATCCCCCAGCACCTCGGAAAGAGCCCAGGGTACTGCAGAGGCCCAGTGAGTGAGTGGACGTAGGGGATGGGCAAGCTGGAGTCAGGCGCTGGAGCTAGGACTCAAACACAAGCACGCTGGACATCCCAAGTGCTACCTTGTTTTGTTTTTGTGTGTGTTTATTTATTTGAAAGGCAGAGTTACAGGGGGGGAGAGAGAGAGAGAGAGAGAGAGACAGAGAGAGAACCATCCGTTGGTTCACTCCCAAAATGGTCGCAATGGTTGGGACTGGGCTGATCCAAAACCAGGAACCAGAAGCTTCTTCCAGGTCTCCCACATGGGTAGCAGGGCCCCAAGCACTTGGGCTGTCCTCCACTGCTTTCCCAGGTGCATTAGCAGGGAGCTGGATTGGAAGTGGAGCAGCTGGGACAAGAACCAGGGCCCATATAGGATGCTGGCGCTGCAGACTGAGGCTTACCTGCTACGCCACAGTGCCAGCCCCATGCCTTTTTTTTTTTTCAATTTTTAAAACATTTTATTTGAAAGGTTATGGAGTTATGGAGAGAGGGGAGAGATGTCTCCATCTGCTAGTTCAGTCCCCAAATGGTCACAATGACCACGGCTGAGATGGGTGGAAGCCAGGATACTGGAACTCCATCCAGGTCTCCCACATGGTAGCAAGGGCCCAAGTACTTGGGCCATCTTCCATCTTGCATTAAGGGGGAGCTGGATCAGAAGTGGAGCAACCAGGGCATGAACAGGTGCTCATATGGGATGCAGCCTTAACGCACTGTGCCACAGTGCCGGTCCCCTAAGTGCTGCTTTGATCACTAGGCCATGCACCCTCCCTGGAGCTTATTCCAAGCAGGGCTCGGGACACTGTAGGAGCAGGGGAGGGACATAATCTGACAGATGTTCCTGAGAGCCTGAGCTCCATGCTTTACTGATTGCTACAGACTTAATGCTTATGCACCGCCTGCCCCCACCCCCGATAAGTTGAAATCCTCCCCCTAAGGTGATGGCATTGGAAGGTGGTGCCTTGGGGCTGGCGTTGTGGCACAGCAGATTAAACCACTGCCTCTGACACCGGCATCCCATATGGTCATGGTTTGTATCCCAGCTGCTCCACTTCCAATCCAGGTGCATTAGCAGGGAGCTCAATTGGAAGTGAGCAACTGAGACTCGAACCAACGTCCATGTGAGAAGCTGGCACTGCAGGCAGCAACTTTACCCACTAAACCACAGCGCCAGTCCTGAGAGTCTGCTTTTTGCATCAAACTTCCTGGTGGTTCTGATCTGTTGGCCCATGAAGAAGCCTTTGGGTTTACTGGCTACAGAGCACCTGCAGGTGTATTGTCTTGTTCCCTGTCACAGCCCTGCAGACAGAGCTTCACTGACACGCTGACTCGGTTATAAGGTAAACCAGGCACTGGGCATATGGATATCGTCTAAAGGGTGTGGGGAACCAATGAACCAAACCCAGAAACACATGTAAACAGATAAATAATTACAGCCAGCCCCCCAAAGCCACAGCTCCCACATATTTGGAATCAAGCAAGAGCATATGGAAAATATTCAGGATACAAGAATGCATCTGTACTGAACACGCAGAGACTTGTTTTCCCTGGCCATTATTCCTTAATGCAAGACAGCGACTTTTGCATTGTATTAGGCAGTGTAAGTTATCTAGAAGTGAACACAGTACTCGGGAGGGTCTGTGTAGGTCAGTTATGTGCAGATGCAATAGATGACTCGAACATCCTGGAAATCTGGTATCCAACCGAATCTTCCAATCAAGTCCCCCACCCATACCGCAGTGTGACTAGATAAGGGGACTTCAAAAGGTTTACTGCAAAAGCGAGTTAAAAGAATGAGTTTGTTCTGGTGCAAAAAAACCCTGTTTTTTCATAACAGGTGGAAAATACGTAGTATGAAGAAACCAGGCTTGGATTTCAACATGGTTTCGAAGCAGAACAAACTCATACTTTTAATTCCATTTTCCACGAGCTTTTTTTTTTTAGGATTTGTTTATTTGAAAGGCAAAGTGTGTGTGTGTGAGAGAGAGACAGAGAGACACAGAGACACAGAGAGAGAGAGAGAAAGAGAGAGAATCTTCCGTGCTCTGGTTCACTGCCCAATGGCGGCAGCTAGGGCTTGGTTAGGCAAAAGCCAGGAGCCTGGAATTCCACACAGGACTCCCACGTGGGTGCAGGGACCCAAGCACTTGGGGCGTCTTTTGCTGATTTTCCAGGTGCATCAGCAGGGAGCTGGATCGGAAGTGGAGCAGGCAGCCAGGCCTCCAACTTGGCCATCCACATGGGATGCCGGTGCCTCAAGCCGAGGCTTAACCCAGTGTGCCACAATGACGCAGGAACTTTCTGGAGGTCCCGGAATAAGCGGAGATCAGACCTGAGCACGAAATTAAGAGGATGTTGAAACAGAGCAACAGGGTCCGCTGCTGGAGGGCCCAGGGAGGTACCTTCAGCAGAGGCTCTGGGGCTGGCTCTCGGCAGGAAGCCGCCACCTCCGCTCAGGGGACGCAGGGCCCGCCAGGCCGCCGAGGTCCTGGACGGTGGACCCGGGTCAGCATCGCGGGTTTCAGCGGGGAAGTGACCGTGTGGGAAATGAAACCGCGTCACGGTCACCTCGGAGCCGGCGTAGGGAGCGCTGGGCCAGGCGGGGGCGCCCGGGAGTCAGGTTCCCCGTGAGGGCCCTCAGTCTCCCGAAAGTCAGAGGCCCACGACGGCGCTTTCAGAGGACGTGGGCGCCCACGCGCGCTCTGCGGGTCACACTGACACCTTGAGACTCTTCCTCCCTATGCCTCAGTCTCCTTGTCTAATTGGACTCTGGCCCAGCCGCAGGTGGCTCCCCGGATGTCCAGTCCTGCCCCTCGGGGAAGCTGGGGCAGTGGGTAGCCTTCCCTCCGGGGAAACTGAGGCACGGCGGGCCGAGGAGCCCCGTCGACCCTGCCCGACGGTTCCGCTCACGCAGACTCCCCCGGCCCGCCGGGGCCCGGCTGTCTCGGCGCGCGGGACCCCGCCCAGCGCTGCCAGGGGCGGGACCGGGCTGGGAGCCCGAGACGGGAAGGGAGGCCGCAGACCCAATCCCGTCCGGGACTCGCGGCCGAGGCAGCGGGGAACTCCCGCTCAGCCCCGGGCCAGGACGCGGGGCGGCCGCGCCGGGCACACCTCGGGGCTCCCCGGCCCCGGCCCGCCCGGGCGCAGGACGCGCGCCACGCTGCCACGGGCCCGGCCTACCCCGGGGCGCCCGCCCGCCCGCGCGACTCCGCCCCTCGGCCGCCCCTCGCCCCCGCCTCCCCGCGGCCGGGGACGTGAGCGACCGGCAGGCGAGCGGCGGGGACTGCTCCGGGCGCACTCACTTCCGCGTCCCGCCGCCCTCCGGCTGGCTCGTGCGCCGGGCCGCCGCCGCCATCGGACAATGGGCCGCCCGCTCCGGCTGTCGTGAACTTCCTGCCGCTGCCCGGGCCTCCGGTGGGCCCGCGCCGCGCCGAGGAAGCCGCGGGAACCCCAGCGCCCGGGACTGCCTGCACCGCCTGCCGCCGCGCCTTGGCCCCGGCTGTGCCTGGGGCCTCTGCGCTCTGCCGGCCGCCCCAGCCTGGCTGCCGCCTTGTTGGCGGTCTCCGGTTGCCTGCGGCGGATGTGATTTCTCTCTTCTTTCTCCTGTTTCTTTAACTTTTTTGATTTGGAAAAAAAGAAAAACTCTGAGCCGGCCGGGAACTGCTCAGCGCCAGCAGCTCCCCCCACGTGGACGACCCCGAAGGGGACAGGAGTTGGGAGCCAACTTGATCCCACTGGCCTGGAGACCTCAACCCCGGCTGGACGCACAGCCCTGGGGTCATGACCCCCACGCTGGGCAGGTGGCAGCCTTCACCTGTCCCGGACAGAACTTGAAGGCCGGCCCTTCCCCCAGCGGCTCTGCTGCGCCACGCACCCACACGGGGCACCTGGGCTAGGCCAGGACACCAGCCTGCGACATGGATAAGTACGGTGACCTGGGCCTGCAGGCCAGCAAGTTCATCGAGGACCTGAATATGTATGAGGCCTCCAAGGACGGGCTCTTCCGAGTGGACAAGGGTGCCAGCAACAACCCTGAGTTTGAGGAGACCCGCAGGGTGTTTGCCACCAAGATGGCCAAAATCCACCTCCAGCAGCAGCAGCAGCAGCAACAGCTTCAGGAGGAGACCCTGCCCAGGGGGGGCAGAGGCCCCGTCAACGGAGCCGCTGTGGGCAGCAGGCTGGTGGGCGATGGTGCTGCCAGGCCCCCTCTGGCAGCCTCCACCGGGGCAGCCACCATGGTTGCCGCCGGGCAGCCCCTGTACAGCCGCCAGGAGCAGAGGACCAGGCCCGGTGTCCAGGGCCCGAAACTGGGCAGCCAAGACTGTGGCTCCAGGGAGGGCCCTGCCAGTTTGGAGAGGTCTGCTCCCCAGCGGCCTGGTATCTGTGAAGATCCTTCCTGCCTCACTCACGGGGACTATTATGACAATCTCTCCCTGGCAAGCACCAAGTGGGGTGATGCTCCACCTGGGTCCTCCAGCATCAGCCTGGGTGCAGGGAGCGGGTGGCCTGGCCCCCAAGGGAGTGACCCGCCACTGCCCAAACCCTGTGGGGACCATCGCCTGTACCAGCCGCAGCCCTCCCTCGGCTCCAGCAGGCCCTTTGAGAGTGCCCTTGGTGGCCAGGATGCTGGCATCGGTAACCGCAGCAGTGAGAAGCCAGCAGGCCTTTGGTCCACGGCTTCCTCCCAGCGGGTGAGCCCTGGCCTGTCTTCTCCAGGCTTGGAGAACGGGGCCCCAGGCCTGGGACCCGCTCAGCCCAGGACCCCTCCTGTGTCAGCACCCCTGGCCCCAAACAGCTCTGGGCCAGGAGCTCTTCCGAGAACAGACTCGCGCCTGGGGAGTGAGATTTCAGGCGTGACGTCCAAACCCGCCATGGACCCTCAGCCCTGGTTCCAGGATGGGCCCAAGTCTTACCTTTCCACTCCTGCCCTGTCTTCCTTGCCAGCCAGCAAGGACAGTGCCCAGCTGGGTACTGTCCCCGGGCTGGGGCCTAAGCCTGGCTGTACAGACCTCGGCACGGCTGCCCAGCTCAGCCCCACCAGCCTTGCCCATCCGATAATGTCCACTCTGCCTGACTCGACTTCCAAAGAGGATCCCCTGGGGTGGTCCCCTGACAGTAGCCTGGGTCCTGAGCTCCCAGAGAGCTCCCCCAGGGTGAGGCTGCCCTGCCAGACCCTGGCCCCGGGACCCGAGCTCGGCCCATCGGCCGCCGAGTTAAAATTGGAAGCCCTCACCCAGCGCCTGGAGCGGGAGATGGATGCTCACCCGAAGGCCGATTACTTTGGTGAGTGAGAGGCTGGCGGAGTTACCAGCCGTGGGGCGATGGGGTTCCTTAACTGGGGGTCATGCTCCCCACCAGTGAGGCTGGAGGTCTCCTGAGTGGCTTGCCTCTTTTTGTTTTCCTCCTCCAGTTACTTTTGATTCAGAAACTTGAAAGCATCCTTGGGGTGAAAGCATGTTGGGGAGAAAGCTGGTCTTGGGGCTGGGGGTTGCCTAGGTGTGAAGAGTGAGGCCATGTGGATTGCTTCTGGCTGTTAATCAGGAAATGGAAACATTGTAACTTTGGATCTCAGGAGTTTCAGCTGTGCAGCTAGTGCCTCTCCCAGTGACAGGCTCATGGGGGAGTTGAGTGGGAGTGGCTTTCTCAGGGCAGATCCGCCCCCCCCCCCCCCCCCCGCAGGTTGTTTGTGGAGGGCTGGGCAGGTCTGGCTACTTGAGGACCAGTGGTGGGGGTGGGGGCTCCTGACTGCTGTGTGTGTGTGCACATGTGTGTATGTTTGTGCATATCTGTGCACATGCATGTTTGCATGTGTGTGCATTGTGTGTGTGGGTGCATCTGTGTGTGCGTGTCTGTGTGCTCACACATCCGTGTATGCGTGTGTGTGACTGCAGGTACTTGCTTACAGTTACCGTGAAAGATTGTTCTAGAGCAGTGGTTCTTAAAGTGTAGTCTCTGCACCAGCATCCTTTTGCCTGGGAAATGGTTGAAATAGAACCTCTTGGGCCCTTCCTTAGCTCTGGTTCTGCCAGCCAGCCCGGCGCGCGTGGCCGTGATGTGCAGGCTGGTTTGAGCCCAGCTGGAGCAGGCGCCTCCTAACAGCCCACAGCCCCGAGTACCAGGTTGCACCTACAGCTGTGGTTCAAAATGGGCTGGAAGGTGCCTCTTGCTGGCTCCACTCAAACTTGTACATTTTGTTTTATTTTTTAAAAAACGACAAGCTCTTGGAGACTGCTGGCTTCAGCCTTTTTTTCCCCTCTGCTTGGGCTTTGGAGGTGACCAGAATGTCACTGTGTCCTCCTACAGAGTCACGACTTAGCTGTCACACAGAAGTTAGCCAGAAAGACCGCTTGTTCTTAGAAGGGTCTAGAGGTGTCGTTTTTTTGCTTTAGAAAAGTATTAATTAATTTTATTTCATTTATTATTAATTAACTTATGTTGTTTGAAAGGCAGAGTGACAGGGAGAGGGAGCGATCTTCCATCTCCTGGTTCACTTCCCTGTTGGCCACAACTGTCTGATCTGGGCCAGGCTGAAGCTAGGAGCCAGGAAGTCCACCTTGGTCTCCTATGTGGGCGGCAGAAACCCAAGAACTTGGGCCATGGTTTCCTTCCTCGCAGGTACATAGTGGGAACCTGCCTGGCTTGGAGGTGGAGGCTGGCCTCTCTCCTGGGCACTCTGACGGGGGCTGTGGGCATCCCAGGCAGTGACAAGTAGTGACCCACTGTGCCACAGCACCAGCCCCAAAGTGACGTCTAGTGTTTGAGTTCAAGATCACTGAACAACAGAACAGCAGTTTTATTTCTTCAGGGGTGCGGGTTTCTGGTCTGGGTCCGAGCAGCCGCAGCGGTAGCTGGCCCCGTCCGTCACGTCTCTTTCTGAACGCCTGCCTTGGCCCTGCTGTGTTCTTAGGCTGTGGGAGATACACGGTGAACAGCACAGGCGGAACCCCCTGCTTTCCTGGGGCCAACAGTTGAGTAGAGAAGGCAGGAAATAGGCAGTGAGTGAGCAAACAGTGGAGAGAGAAATACAGTGGAGGCGGGACCAGAGGCGCAGGGCTGAGGTGGCCAGGGGACTCTGGGAGGCGTCGTCCCCAAGGCTGACAGCCCAGGAGCAGAGCGTGGAGGGCGAGCTGTGTGTGCTGCCGGGGCAGCATTGCTGGGTTTCCCGCCTGCCTGGGCACGGCTCTCGGAAGGCACTGCCCGGCCTTCTGTGTGTGCCACCGTGTGCCCAGCAGACGGGACCTTGGCCTTTGGTTTATCGTGCCCACCTTTCTCCTCTGTGCTGGACACCTGCTGGGTTTCCTGGATGGTTTGGTGTGCAGGGTGCCCCTGGATCCTCCCCTCTTGCAGGGGTGGAGGGGAAGGAGGGCAGGGGTGGGGGGGAGGCCCAGGAGAGGGCCGCCATGGCCCTGTCTCAGGCAGGTGAGAGCTGTGTTCTGGTAATAGCTGCCAACCATGTGGTGCCTGTGCTGTGCCTGGTGGTTAGGTTTGGTGCTCTGTGGGCATTGTTGTCATGAAACCCACACAGAGGCCTCCGAGATAGGTCCAGGGACATTCTGCTGCTTGTCATTGAGAAACTGAGGCCCAAGAGTGTGAGTGACTTGCTGAGGGTCACCAGCTTCCTCCTACTCCAACCCCGCACTGTGGCGCTGGGGGGTCTCCCCGGTCAGAGTGGCTGCCTTCTTTCTGCCTGATCCTCCAGGTTCAGCACCCCCTTCCCCCGCCCCAGGTGGCTTCAGGGGCCCCCAGCCCTTCTTCCCCCACACTCAGGATCCCGAACTCCTGTGTCCTGTGTGCCCTCTCTGGCTGCTGTCGGTGGGGCTGGGTGGTCACTGCCAAAGCTGCCCCAGCGGAGAGGGGGCTCCTCCAGACCTGTCAGGCCCTGGAGGGGGTAGGGAGGTGAGAATAAGTAAGTGCCAGGGTCTGCTTTGCCCAGTAGGTGGCCGGCTGTGCCCGTTTCCCGCCCACAGCAGGAGAGGAGGTGGTTGGCTGTCTTGCGTCTGCCTGTCTTTGGTGGACCATCCGGGGCTGTAGAAACAGTGGCTGACCTGCCTTAGCCCAGGCACCCGACGACAGGCACGGCTCTCCTGGGAACAGCTCTACCTGGACCAGCGGGCCGCATTTTACTGGCAGGACCCCTGGGAGAGGTGAGCAGTCCGGTGGGACGGGGCAGCGTCCTCCGGGCTCCCTCCCTGCTGACCGTCCTATAGAAGATGCCGCTGCTGGTCCTCATGACCCCTCACACACTGCTCATCTGACTCCATCCTGGAACTGTGTGGGGCTGGGTGGGGAAGTGGAGCATTTTGCACAGCTAAGGAAGCAACCTGGGTGGATCCTCTAACAGAGCGGCCCCTCCCGAGGTCCCGGACAGCTGTCTGTCCGCAGCCCTGAGGTCCCAGCTGACCACACGCCAGGCAGAAGTGGCAGAAGCACCTCCGCCATCTGGCTCTGTCCAGTATCTGTCCAGATTCTGGCAGACCGGATGTGGATTCCACCAAAACGCCTTCTGGAGACCTTGTGCCGTAATCTGGCCTGGTGGAAGACACGCAAGGTGCATTTCTGATCTTTCAGGCAGCTTTTGTGGATGACACCCCAGATGCTGACTCTGCCTGTCCAGCCCTGCAGGTGCACGTGCCCAGCCTGTGTGTGCATTTCCAGGAAGGCATGCGTGTTGAACGTTTTCCCGGCATGTAATGTGTAGATGTTCCACGTCCAGGCGGAACCATCAGCCAGGAAGGCCCCTTGGGCTGCCTTCCATTCGGCCTCACCTCCAGGGTTCTGACCTCTCGCCTGGAACGAGTCCGAGCGACTGTGTGATCAAAGGAACTTTGGAAACTGAGATTTTTGAAAACAACAGGTCTTGGGATGAGTGGTGACCACAGGGTGATCTGAATGAACAAGGCTGGCAAGTCCCGGGCGTCAGGGCAGGGCCAGCTCCCCTGCGGGACCCCCTCCGTGGCAGTGGTAGCTCCCTTGTGGGTGTGGTCAGTGGTCAGGGCTCAGACTGTGCTTGGTCCTCTGTGTTCCCTGAGGGGCTGTGACTTCATCCCATGCTTCAGGCCCTCCCCTGCCACCAGCCCTCTCTACGAGGGGGGAAGGGTGATGAGTCAACCCCCAGCCCTCATTCAGAGAGGTTCATGTCCTCACAGGCGGGTCACGTCCCCGCTGTGCCCTGGACGGTCAGGTCAGGCCCTCACCCTTCTCCCTCCCCGGGCTCCCGGACCATGCCTCTCCCTGCTGTTGGCTGTACCTGTCGAGTCCCTTCCCACATAGGTCCCTGCTGTCCCCAGCCTGGGTCCTTCAGGCCTGTGCAGTGCGGCCCTGTGTGCTGACCCCGCCAGAGTTTCCCACGGTGCCCGCCTGTCCCAGCACGCTCTCTCCCTGGGGTCCCCCTCCTTGGGGTGGGATGTTTCTGCACTGTGCCTCTGTGACCAGGAAAGAACGCCTTGTTTTTTCCATCCTGTCTTCCTGCTCTTTCCACGGAGAAGGCCAGGCAGGCAGCCTTCTGATTGGCCATTCTCGCCAGAGGCTTCAGGAAAGCGCTGTTTCTGTTGATTTGTGACTTCCATGTAGGGACACACTTGGGTGTCAGGGAGCCAGGTGGCCTGGGCGCCGTCCTGGCCTAAGGGCCTGGGCAGCGGGGGGTGGGCGGTGGCCTAGTGCCCCACCTGCTCCCAGAAACTTTGGTTTTGGTTACATTTTCAATGGCATGTGGCAGTCGGTTTTACTTGAGATAGTCAGGAAATGCTGTTTAAAGAGGACTCCCGACTCTCACATGCCTGCCACCTGCAGAAGTCGTAATCTGTAGCACAGCAGGTTGGGCTGCTGCCTGCAGTGGGGAAATCCCATGTGGGCACCAGTTCGAGTCCTGGCTGCCCCACTTCTGATCCAGCTGCCTCTCAATGCGCCTGGGAAAGCAGCGGAAGGTGGCCCAAATGCTTGGGTCCTGGTCCTCATGCTGGAGACCAAGAAGAAATTCCTGACTCCTGGCTTTGGTCTGGCCCAGCCCCAGCTTTTGAGCCCATTTGAGGGGTGAACCAGTGGATGGAAGGTCTCTCCCTCCTCTCTCTCTCTCTCTCTCTCTCTCTGTAATTCTGCCTTTCAAATAAATCTTTCATTCTTTAAAATCATGATCATCGTTAACATTTTCTATAGAAAGTTTATTGTACAAAGCAGTGGCAGAGCCGATTGGTAATGCAGAGTGTAGCGTGTGCTGAGGTCCTGGGGTCTCTGGCTAAATGCAGATCCATTGTCTGAGCTGGAGGCCCTTGCGCTCTGAAGGTTAGGGTGAGATTAGAAAAGGTGAGCCTGGCATGGCCAGCCGCCGGAGTTGCGTGGTCACCGGCCCGCGGGCCTTTGGAAGCTGTTCTCATTGACCTTGGCATCCTTGACAGGGGCACAGCTTTGTGGTGCTCACTGTCCTTGTTGGCTTTTTATCTGAACTTCAGAGACAGCCATCTCTCATCGCTGGTTCACTCCCCAAATGGTCACAGTGGCCGAGGTTGGCCCAGACTGAAGCCAGGAACCTGAAACTCAAAGTGGATATCCCATGAGGGAAGGCAGGGACCCAGCCACTTGAGCCTTTGCCGTGGCCTCCCAGGGGTGTGCATCGGCAGGAGCTGGAAGTGGGATTGAGCCAGGGCTTCATCCCAGGTGTCCAAAGTGGTGTCTTTATTTCCAGGCCAGATGCCCAACCCCTCCACGCCCTTGCTTTTGCCAGCATGTCCCTGATCTCCTCCATGGGCTCTGTGCTGCCCTGGGCATTGCTGGGCCTCAGGCTTGCTCCTCTGACACAGGACAGTGGCCCTCATGGCCCAGCGCTGTCTGGACCAGTCTTTTCTGTCTGTGTCCCTGTGCCCCACATCGTGTCGGCTAGTGGGGCAACGAAAGGGAGGGACAAAGTATATATATACATATATATATAAATAAAGCATATAAATATATATAAATATATACTTATATATATACTTTATATATATAATATATATAATCTCTCTCTCTCTCTCTATATATAAAAACCCACGATTTATTTATTTATTTGGAAGGCAGAGTTACAGAGATCTTCTGCTTACTGGTTCACTCCTCAAATGCCTGCAACACACAGGGCTGGGTCTGGCTGAAGCCAAGAGCCAGGAACTTCATCTGAGTCCCTGACGTGGCTTTCCCAGGCGCTTCAACAGGTTACCTGGATTGGAAGTGGAGCCACCAGGACTTGGCTAGGTGCCCTTATGGGATGCCCGTGTTGCAGGTGGCAGCTTAACCCGCTATGCCACAACCCCAGCCCCAAGGAGAAGGGTTTTTAGCAGGGGTTGTGGCTCCGAGATGGTTTGGCAAGACTTGTCAAGCGTTTAGCAGACTGCCAGATACTTTTCTAAGCACCCTAAGTGTGTTAACTCGTTAAGTCCTCCCAGTAACCCTGTTTCATTATTGCCATCTTACAGACAGGCAAACTGGAGGCACATAGACCCCAACTAACCTGGCCAGTATATTTATGAAATGGCTTTGCTGAGTCCGGCTACTGAGCTGGAGCCCTTGACCACTGTGCTGTGCCGCCTGTTGGCGCCAGGATGTGCTGTGGCTTCTTGACAAAGGGAACTTTAGGGCTCATGAGCTCAGAGCCGAGGCCTCCCCGCTGCCCTGTTGGAGCCAGGGCCCCAGTGGGAACCACAAAGAAGGCAAGGTGTGGGGGTCCCTGGGCTGGCCAGAGGAGCCGGACCCCACTGTGGTAAATCCAGGTGGCATGTGGGTTCCTCTTCTGTGCTGCCCAATGTGCGTTCCTCCCTGTAGGGCACTGATAGGCTGTGGAGGCTGAGCAGGCCAGGTCTGTGGGGTGCTTGTGTGTCACCCCTAGTGCTGTAGACTGGATAGGGTGTCCCAGCGCACACGTCTCTGGAGTGGCGGGGATGCCGCCTTCTGAGCATGGGCAGCAACCCCAGGCCACATGCAGAGGCTCTGATGGGGGTAGGGAACGTCTGAGTCTCGGGAAATTATTTGGTCCGGCCCTGCAACCACAGGTGGAACTGAAAAGTCAGAGCAGTCTACAGCAGGCCGATCGGTAAGCTGATAATTTCGTATGGCCTGCCTGCCAGTGATGGTAAAAATACCCACATGGCCCTCGGCAGATAAAGGGTTCCCCATACCTGCCTTGAAAATGGGGCAGAAGCCTCGCCTGAAGACAAAACGGGTCACCCGAGTCGCCAAAGGTGCGTCAAGGTGGGGCCGTGCCAGCCGGCAGGGGTTTATCTGTGCTCCAGGGTTTGCTTTTCCCTTTCCCCCTCCCAGGGAAGCTCCCGGACACGGGCACTCAGGGTCAGCCTGGAAGGCAGCGGACTTTCTGCTCAAGCCTCTCAAAGGGAGTGGGGATGATCCACAGCCAGGTTATTTTTAAGCTCTGGGAGCTGTGAGTGTAGACTTGGCCAAGTTCCTTCCTCATCTTTCTTGTGTGTGACTCATCTCTGGGTCCCAGGAGAGTGAGGACGGGTTACTCCCGGATACTGGAAGCTGCCAGGGAGGATATCAGAGGCCACGAGTTCCCTCCCCCTAAACATGTATTTATAACACGTAGAAAGTTCTGGAAGCTTCTCTGTCACTCAGAGGGGGGGAATGTCAGTTTAGCGTGGGTTGGCCCTGCCAGCCTGCTCTGGGAGGTGTGATGAGCAAGGTCCTTAGAGGATCTGATGGGCACAGCCCCTCTTAAAATGCAGGCTCTGAGTCAGGGGTGGACACGTGGCCCTGCAGGCCCTGGGCTGGACAGCACATGTAAGTCATTTCAGAAGATAGGTCAGAGGGTGTGTGTCCAGGGTGGTGAGTAAGAGGCTGCGTGGGCTGCCTGCGTCCCACAGCGGGGGGCCCGGGTTTGAGTCCCAGGCTCATTCCTGCTTCCAGCTTCCTGCTCATGTGCACCCAGGGACGTAGCCAGCAATGGTGCAAGCACTTATGTCCCTGCCGCTCAGCGTACGAGACCTGGATTGAGTTTTGGGCTCCTGGCTTCAGCCCAGCTCAGCCCTGGCCGTTGGAGGTATATGGGGAGTGAGCTAGAAAATAGATCTATTTCTCTCTTTCAAAAAAAACCAAAAAAACAAACAAAGAATAATAAAGAAGAAAAGTCAGTAGCAGTTTTGTCCTCTGTTGCCCACAGCCCCCTTCTGGCCATCACAGTGGCTTCCCTGTTCTCCTGAGCTGCTCGTCAGCTGGGTTTTTGGATTTCCTCTTGGCAGGGTGCAACACATTGTGGCCATGTTTGCTCACATGATGGTCAGGGCTGGCCTGAGGTTTTGCATCCGCTGAAATGTCCCGCCTGTCCCGCCTGTCCCCCCTCCTCACCCCACTTCGCACTGCTTCCCGCTGTTTGCTGAAAACTGTCTCTGCATCACAAAATGCGGGCAGCAGGCCTGGTGGTGCTTGATCTGGCTGTGCCGCTTTGGGCCCCTGGCTTCGCTCTTCTGCCCTTGGTTTCCTTCTGAGGACTGGATGTCCTGTGCTTATTTTAATTCTGTTTCCTTTCCCGTGCTGCAAGCCTCAGAGCTAGCTTGGGATTTGGAGCTGTTGGCTGGGAGAAAGCTCTTGGCCCTGAGGCTGATGGTGGCTGGGGCAGCCCCGTGTGTGTGTGTGTGTGTGTGTGTGTGCGCGCGTGTGCATCAGCTGCACTTGGAAGCTTTCCACGTGCTAGCAGCGAAGCCTGGGTGGGGAGGGTGTGAGAAACATGTGTGCAGTAACAAAGTTTGCTCAGAAGCGAGTGAGGTCACCCTGTGAGCGAGCCCACGTTCACTTAGTGTGTGTTTACTGCAGCTTGCCCTGGGCTGGGCTCTGTGTTGGCAGCAGGGGCGCCAGCTGGGTGAGACGGGGCTCCTATTCCTGGAGCACAAGGAGCCGCCCTGACACTTCTGTAGCTCTGCAGGGCTCCCCTTCCGGGGCTGGCGGGACCTAGCAGAGGAGCTCGTCCCTGGCAGTGCTGGCGGACTTGGCAGGAGTTGCACCGTGGAGTTGGAAGGCATGGGGTCTGAGGAGCGGGTCTGGGCTCCAGACTCTGAACTGGCTGCTGGCCACCTGCAGAGCCCTGCGGCTGATCTGAGGCCGGGTTCCTGAAGCCCTGGGGCAGGCAGACAGGGACTGCTGGAGCGAGATATCCCATTTGATGCTTTGCTCATCACTGCCTGCAAAAGCCAGGGCTGGGCCAGGCTGAAGATGGGAGCCCGGAGCTCCACCCGGCTCTCCCATGTGCATGGCCGGGACCCAGATACTTGAACCATCATCTGCTGTTCTCATTAGCAGGACACAGGACAGGGAGCTGAAGAGCTGGGTCTCCACTGGGCTCTCTGATGTAGGATGTGGGCTTCCCAAGCAGCAACATAACTGCTGCCCCAAACGCCCACCCTGCACGTGATTTCTGAAGGATGTGCCCCCGGGGGAGATTGATGAGGGCGTGGGGGGAGCTGGACAGAGGAGTGCAGGCATCACGGAAGATTGAGGGGGTCTCAGGCAAAGTCATGTGGGGCTGGCTCCTGCCTGATCCCATGGAGAGCTCTCGAGGCCCAGGCATCACGTGGCCTAGGCAGGTCGGACGGGAGTGGGAGATACAGTGGGGGTGCAGGTGGTGCTGTCAAGAGACGACATCCCATTGCGCCAAGTCAGGACTGGAGGAGCTGTGTGTGGGAGTGGGCTCTGGATCTGCCAGCCATGGGTCTGGTGTGACCGTGAGAGCCTGGGCAGCCTGTGCCACAGTCTCCCTATCAGTACCGCGTGCACATGGTGGCTCTCTCTCTCTCTCTCTCTCTCTCTCTCTCTCAGATGTATTTATTTGATTTATTTGAAAGGCAAAATGACTCAGAGAGGCAGAGGAAGCGTCTTCCATCTTCTGGTTCACATCCCCAGATGTCCACAGACAGGGTTATGAGCCAGGCTGAAGCCAGGAACCAGGAACTCCATCCAGATCTCCCATGTGGGTAGCAGGGGCCCAAGCACTTAAGCCATCATCTGCTGCTTGCCAGGCATGTTAGCAGGGAGCTGGATCAGAAGCAGAGGAGCCACGACTGGAATGGGCACTCGGATACGGGGTGTGGGCGTCTCGGGCGGCAGCCTCAGTCGCTGTGCCATAGCGCCCGCCCGCCGTGGTGGCTCTGGGGATGGAACCAGCTGATCCATGTCCAGGGAGCTGGTCGCACGCGGCAGCTGTTCAGCGCTTCCAGAGGCGGCTGGTCTGAGCAGAAATGGAGGCTTGGTATGGAAAAAAGAATGTAAGATGACTCATTAATATTTTTGTATCGGTGCTGCGTTGAAATGAGACTATTTGGGTATCTTGGGCTGAGTAAAATGCGGTGGTAAAGTGAGCCCCTCTTGTTCTGACTGTGCGAGCGTGTTGTCTTCCTGCTGGATGGGGTCGTGCCGCAGGAAGTGCCGACAACAGGGCATGGCACACGACGGTCATGGCTGTGCAGGCTTGTGTTGCCCTGTTCTCAGAAACACCAGAGCGCCGTACCGTGCTGCGCCTGAAAGCCTCGTCCCGTGGGCTTCAACGGAGGCTGTCATTTGGGGAAGGGAGATGGATTTCACGATTGTAGCCAATGATGCAGCCCCGTGCCTGCCGTGCTGTTAGGAAGGGGTGAGGCGTCCTGGGAGAGGAGGAAGCCCTCACATCTGCACAGGGGGCAGGGCGGGGCCGGTGGAGAGTGGCGTTGAGCCAGCTTTCCAGTGCCTCAGAAACGCGGTCAGTGTAGCCAGTCGGGGCAGAATATCCCCAGAGACAGCCCAGGCCCTGGAGGCCCTTAGAGAAGTGAAAGACAGCGCTTCCTGCCTGCTTGTTTGGGATTTGCTCATCCGGGGCCTTGGGCTCACAGGGTGCCTGTGCCCCACCCCTCTGTCAGGGTGTGGGCCTCCCTGGGGGCCTGTGGGCAGGGTGGCCCCGTTAGGGTGGTAGCTGCTGGGGAGCTGTTTGTCTGACCTTGCCTGCTCTCCCGGGATCAGCTCACACAGAGGCCCTTTGTCGCCAGCCGTGGAGG
Source organism: Oryctolagus cuniculus (assembly GCF_051225735.1). Classification (NCBI taxonomy): domain Eukaryota; kingdom Metazoa; phylum Chordata; class Mammalia; order Lagomorpha; family Leporidae; genus Oryctolagus; species Oryctolagus cuniculus. Next base: position 104,691,245 of record NC_142876.1, read on the forward strand.
TCCATCTTAGAAGCTGGGAATGGACCCCTGCCCTGCCTGTGGCCATAGCTGCCAGCTCTCTGGGTTGCCCATGCCTGACGGTGGGCGGGTGGGCTGTGGGGAGAGGCAGTCCTGCCCGAGCTGACAGCCAGAGCAAGGAGGTGCGGGTGGGGGTGGGCAGGAGGGAAGGGCGATGCTGAGCAGACCTGCAGGCCTCGAACGCTGCGTGGGTGTTCGCGCGATCTGCAGTCTCCGAGCTGCGTGGTCGGGGCAGTCCCAGTGCCTTCGCTTGTTGGGTCTTTCCCCACCCAGCGCTGGGAGCCATGTGGTATCATTTCTACTGCATTCTGTGGCTCTGAGCACCCACAAGCCCTCACACACCCCCACTTCTTGATGGGAGAGTGTCTAGGAATTTGTGGTTGTGTTCTTAAAAGCTCAAGACGCACACAGCATTGTGTGATTTTGACACGTGCACGCACCCGCGTAAGCCTCGATCTTGTGAAGATGCAGAAAATTCCGTCCCCAGGGAGACCACTGCTCTGATGTGTCTGTTGGCTCGTTTTGCCTGTTCTGAAACTGTGTAAACGGCTTCGTACCGTGTTCATACGCGGGTGAGCCTCGTCACCCGTGGGTTCTGTGTCTGTGAGTCTGCCTGCTTGCTACAATCTCGCACCCGTGGGTGCATACTTGGAGCACTGTGGGCATCTTCCGAGGGCATGCAGGAAACAGCCATGAACGTGAGGCCCCCTGCCCCACCCCCTCCGCCCCCGCCCCGGCTGTGGTCAGACCAGGTGAGCCGCTCTGCCGCTCTGTCTCCTTTCAGTCTGGTGCGGTACACAGGTGTGCTCCTTGTGGTGTGTTTGGTGCTCTGCTTTAGGCATTTCTGTGGTTTTGGTTGGTGTTTCACTATTTAATGTGACCTCCAGCCTTTGCGCCGAGGGCTGCGATGGGCCTTACAGAGAATGTGGGTTTGTTGAGGGTTGAGCTCCAGTGCCCTTGGCTGAGGGCTTAATAAATCAAGGACACATGTTAAATAAGCACCTTTAAACAGAAACACATTAAAAAAAAAAGGAAGGGGGTATTTATTGAGGCTGGCGCTATGGTGCTGCAGGTTAAACAGCTTCCCGTAGTACTGGCATCCCATAGGGGCACTGGTTTAAGTTCTGGCTACTGCACTTCCTATCCAGCTCCCTGCTAATGCGCCTGGGAAAGCAGTGAAAGATGGCCCAAGTGCTTGGGTCCCTGCACTCACTTGGGAGCCTGGATGAAGCTCCTGGCTTCAGCCTGGCCCAGCTTTGGCTGATGTGGCCACTGGGGGAGTGAACCAGCAAATGGAAGATCTCTCTCTCTCTCTTTCCCTCTCTATAACTCTGATTTTTAAATAAATAAATAAATCTTCAAAACAAAACAAAAAGGGTATTTATTGATGAGCGATGGAAACCTTGTGGCAGAGGCTCTCAGAAAACCACGCGCGTGTGTCTGCGGGGAGTGAGACGGTTCATCAGGGCCCAGGTCCATGGGTGCTGTGGAGGGAAACACATTCGTCATCAGTGAGAGTTCCGTCAGACAACGCTGCTCTAGATTAGCATTTTTTAAAAAAGATTTTATTTATTTATTTGAGAGGTAGAGTTACAGACACTGAGAGGGAGAGACAGAGAGAAAGGTCTTCCATCCACTGGTTCACTGCTCAAATGGCCACAACAGCTGGAGCTGCGCTGATCCGAGGCCAGGAGCCAGGAGCTTCTTCTGGGTCTCCCATGCAGGTGCAGGGGCCCAAGCACTTGGGCCACCCTCCACTGCTTTCCCAGGCCACAGCAGAGAGCTGGACTGGAAGAGGAGCAGCCGGGACTAGAATTGGCGCCCATATGGGATGCCAGCACCACACCGCAGGTGGGGGATTAACCTACTGCGCCACAGCGCCGGCTGGTAGAATAGGATTTTGGAAAGTGATGCAGTGTTTATTCACCTCTGCATTGGAGTGTTTGTATGGTTTCCAGTTTTCCACATTTCAGCATCTTAATATTTTAATGAGTACCCTTGCACATTCTTTTCTAACATTTATTTATTTGAAAGAGTGACACAGTGAAGAGAGAGAGAGAGAATTCCTGGCTCCTGGCTCCTGGCTTTGGCCTGGCCCAGCTCTCCTGTTGCAGGCAGTAGGGAAGTGAATCAGTGGATGGAAGATCTCTCTCTTTCTTGCTCTCTCTGTCAAATAAATGAAGACAGGTAAACAATGAGAAAGAAAAGTTATCCAGAGTTAGGTTTCTAATTGACGGTGTACGGTGTACGAGAGCCCTTTCTCCTATACCTCAGGGATGCTGTTATTTTTGGTCTTGGCCAGCTGAGTTACCGGCAGGCGGCTTCACCTCTTGGCGTCTGGTGCCCAGGAAGGTGGGGCCTATTTTTGGTGTGCTGGTTGTCCGTGCTGTTCAGGTTAGCGTGGAGAATGCTCAGTGGCCTGTGTGGAGGGTGGGCATGAAGGAGAGCTGCGGCCCAGAGAAGAGCATGCCAGGGGCTGCGAGGGAAGCTGGCTGGGAGCCGAGGTGGGGTGCAGGGCTTGCTTGGGGATACCTTCCTTTCCTTACTTCTCCCGTTTTGGGGTGTGGGAATGCGGTGCTATGTGTGTGTTTGGCCCAGTGGTTAAGATACCACTTGGGACATCCACAACCCCTATCAGAGTGCCTGGGTTTGAGTCCCAGCTGTACTTCCAATTCTAGCTTCTCGCTGATGTACACCCTGGGAGGCAGCAGGCTCAAGTCATTGGGTCCCTGCTGGGCTCCTGGCTTTGGCCTGGACATCTGGGAAATTGAACAATAGATGAAAGATCTTTGTCTGTCTCCCTGTCTGTCTCTCTGTCCATCTGCCTTTCGAATTTTAAGGAAAATGCACCTGCAGGTGGTCTGGGAGGGTACGCTCAAGCCTGCAGTGATTGGGAAATTGTGTGCGAAGGTTCCTTTCCCACTGCAGTGAATGAGGCCCATGGCGGCTTGTGGGGCCGAGTGTGTGTTAGCAGCAGCTTTAGAGTGAAGCAAGTGGACTGGCGCAATGACCCCCACAGCCCAGAATGGCCGCAAGTACTTCCTTTTGTGGCTTGATGACAGCTTCACCCGTGGGCTCGAGATCTGCCGAGTATGTGGGAAGGGACAGGGGAGGAGAGGTCCGAGTGCCAGGGAGGAGGCAGTGTGCTATGTTTTGTCCACCTGCGTCCCTGGGCCGTCGCTGTGAGGGAGGATCGCCCAGGGAGCCGCAGTCTGGCCCCCAGCATGGCTGCTGTCTCCAGGGAGCTGTGCAGCCAGCCTGGAGCAGTGCTGCTGGGCCCTGTGTGGTACTCAGGAGTCCAGTGCCAGCAGCCCCTGGGGAGGTGTTTTTTTTTTTTTTTTTTGGACAGGCAGAGTTAGACAGTGAGAGAGAGACAGAGAGAAAGGTCTTCCTTCTGTTGGTTCATCCCCCAAATGGCAGCTACGGCTGATCCGAAGTCAGGAGCCAGGTGCCCCCTCCTGGTCTCCCATGCAGGTGCAGGGTCCAAGCACCTGGGCCATCCTCCACTGCACTCCTGGGCCACAGCAGAGAGCTGGACTGGAAGAGGAGCAACCAGAATAGAATCCAGCACCCCAACCGGGACTAGAACCCAGTGTGCTGGCGCTGCAGGTGGAGGATTAGCCCAGTAAGCCCAGTAAGCCCAGTTAGCCGTGGCGCTGGCCAAGATTTATTTTATTTATTTGAAAGGCAGAGTGACACAAGAAGAGAGAGAGAGAGATCTTTCAACTAGTGGTTGACTCTCCAGATGGCTACAACAGCCACGGCTGGGCCAGGCTTAAACTAGGAGCTTGGAACTCTATCCAGGTCTCCCACAGGTGTCCCAGCAGCCCAAGGACTTGGGCTGTCTTCTGCCGCTTTCCCAGGTACATTAGCTGGGAGCTGGATTGAAGTGGAGCAGCCAGGACTCCAACTGGTGCTCCGATACGGGATGCCAGCATCGCAGGCAGCGGCTTAATCTGTCACCAGAGAAGTCGTGGGGTTCTTGTCTTCACAAAAGGAAGAATTCAGGCATGAGACAGAGAGCAAAGTAGCAAGGTTTTATTGGGGACAGGGCCTCTGTCAGAACGGAAGGGATAGAGAGAGAGCACCCGGTCACTCAGACTGGGGGAGAGCAGGGTCACGGGGTTGAATGGAGAGAATACACCTGGACAGGCCAAGCCGGCGGCTCAGCGGAGAGCAGAGGGCTGACTCTCTGTCTTTGTGTAGACTGGGGCTTATAAAGGAAGAGGGGTTCAGCCCGTGAGGATTTTGTTGCCCCCTTGGGTCCTGAGGAGAGAATTCTCCTGGGAACTTTCTGGGGGGCAGGGCTGGGACCACGTGGCAGGTTGCCAGGGTCTGGGCAGGACTTCGAGATGCAGATGCTGGGCTTCTGTAGATGTCATTCTGCTCAGGCCCCTCCGCACACACGCAGGCTGATTTCCAGCTTCCTGCCTAACAGAGCCACTGCGCCACAAACCCACCTGCCCCTCCTGGGGCCTTTCTGTTAGCCTGCAGGGTGGCTAGGGAGGGGACTGTTACCCAGCTCTTCACCCCTCTTTCGGAACCTGTTGATGCCCGGAGCTACCCAGTGCCCAGGTCTGCAGGCTGCTACTGTCCGCAAGGAAGAGCCTTGGTCAAGGTGCACCAGGTGTATCTCATGGTGTGCTCCGGGCAGGTCCAGCCCCTGCCAGCACCCCCACAAACCTTTTTTCTTTTAAAGTATTTGGAATTGTTCATTTTTATTTATTTGAAAGGCAGAGGGAGACACACACACACAGAGAAGCCTTCCATTCACTGATTCAGCCTGAAGCCAGGAGCCCAGAACTCCATGTGGGTCTCCAGCACGGTTGGTAGGGACCCAATCACTTGGACCATCACCTGCTGCCTCTCAGGGTGAGCATCCGCAGAGGCTGGGACTGGAACCCAGGCGTGCTGATGCATATGTATTGCGCTGTTCCAAGCAGCATCTGTCTCTCTCTCTCTCTTTTTTTTAAAGATGTATTTATTGGGGCTGGCGCCGTGGCATAGCTGGTAAAGCCACTGCCTGCAGTGTGGGTATCCCATATGGGCACTGATTTGAGTCCTGGCTGCTCCATTTCCTATCCAGCTCTCTGCTATGGCCTGGGAAAACAGTAGAAGATGGCCCAAGTCCTTGGGCCCCTGCATCTGTGTGGGAGACCCGGAGGAAGCTCCTGGCTCCCGGCTTCAGATTGGCCCAGCTTTGGCCGTTGTGGCCATTTGGAGAGTGGACCAGTGGACGGAAGACCTCTCTCCTTCTCTGCCTCTGCCTCTCTGTAACTCTGACTTTCAAATAAATAAATATTTTTAAAAAAGAAAGAGATGTGTTTATTTATTTGAGAGACAGAGTTATAGACAGAGAGAGGGAGAGACAGAGAGAAGTCATTCATCCACTACTTCACTCCTCAAATGGCCACAATAATCAGAGCTGCACTGATCCAAAGCCAGGAGCCAGGAGCTTCCTGGGTCTCCCACGTGGGTGCAGGGGCCCGAGCACTTGGGCCATCTTCTTCTGCTTTCCCAGGCCATAGCAGAGAGCTGGATCTGAAGAGGAGCAGGTGGGATGTCAGTGCTGCAGGCTGAGGCTTAACCTACTAGGCCACAGTGCCACCACCGTAGCAAACTCCTGATCCTGCCCTCAAACCTTGACGAGGTGTCCTGATCCTTGCCTCAACCCCCTGTCCTGGCTGTGTCCCCCGTGGAACATCCAGGTGGGTGGTGGGGAACGGCTGTGTGAGGCCTCCCCCGCCCCCCAGGAGAGAAGCCTTGGTGGGAGCCGGGAAGGGGGACGAGGGCCACACTCGCTGCAGCCTCCTGGAGTCTTTGACTTAGTGCGTCTTCATCACAGCCGGTGCTGCTGTCATGGTCACTGCCAGGGTTAGCTGTGGACTCAGCTGAAGCCTGGGCAGGAAGGGGGCGGGAATTCTATGCTATTTCTCACGCCAAGGCTGCTTTGCTGGCCTGCTTGTTTGTAGAGCCTATGTCTGCACAGGAGGTCGGAAGGTGCTTGGACTTGTTTTTTGGGGTGTGTGGGAGACAGTTTGCAGTAGTGACTTGGAGTCACTTCCTGTGGAGCTCTGTCCTGGCCAGGCTGGGTTGTCTCTGCATTGAATCCATCGTACACTGGGTCTCTGGTTTCCAAAGAATCTTCCTGGAACCACAGGAGGGGGCCAGGACATTCCAGGAAGCAGAGCGGGCTCTGTCCCACCCCAAACCATAGTGGTTTCCCTTTTGTCTGTTACATATATTTGAGGTTCCACTGACACTTATTTTTAGAAAAGTATCTGCCCATTTAAACGGTTTGAAAACCACTGTTGTGCACAGAGAGTCAGGCCCGCCCGATTGAAAGTTACTGTGGAGGCAAAATGGCCGTGAGGATGGCGGTGTCGGCAGCCGTGGTAATGAAGCTTGTTCTCTCCCGGAAAGCTCCTGGAGGGGCCTGTGACATTGCATTGACCCCTTAACCCATGTCACATGGGGCCGGCGCTGTGACTCAGCCGGTTAGAGCCCCGGCCTGCAGCCCCAGCGTCCCCTATGGGCACCGGTTTCAGTCCGGCTGCTCCTCTTCTGATCCAGCTCCCTGCTGGTGCTCCCGGGACAGCAGCGGAGGATGGCCCAAGCGCTTCAGCCCCTGCGCCCACATGGGAGACCTGGAAGAAGCTCCTGGCTCCTGGCTTCAGATCAGCCCAGGTCTGGCCGTTGCGGCCATTTGGGGCGTGAAACAGCAGATAGAAGACCTCTCTGTCTTCCCTCTCTGTCTATAACTCTGCCTCTTAAATAAATGAATAAATAAATCATTTTAAAAAAGCGTGTCGCATTGGAGCAAATCACAATGTTATTTGTTTGCACTTGATGCCTGCTTTTTCTTCTCTGTCACGTGGAGAACTGTAAAGCATCTGACAGGGCCTACGTTGTGGTGTAGTGAGTTAAGCCACTGCCTGCAGTGCTGGCATCCCGCATGGGTGCTGGTTCGAGTCCTGGCTGCTCCACTTCCAGTCTAGCTCCCTGCTAATGTGCCTGGGAAAGCAGTGGAGGATGGCCCAGGTGCTTGGGACCCTGCACCCACATGGGAGACCCGGATGAAGCTCTGGGCTCCTGGCTTCAGTCTAAGCCCAGTCCTGGCCATTGTGGCCATCTGGGGAGTGAACTGATGGAAGATTTCTCTCCCTCCCCCTCCCCTCCTCTCCCTCTCCCTCTTCCTCCTCTTCCCCCCTCTTTCTCTCATTCCTTGTCTCTGTCTCTGTCACTCTGTTATTATTTGAAATAAATACATCAAAGGCAAATAAATAAATAAAAAGTGTTTTTCAGGATGCAGCATGGTACACTCTTGAATAACATTAGTTATTAGAGAGCAATGTGAGTTAAAAGCACCGTGAGATAGAGCTGCAGTGTTTTTGTACCCGGCAGAAGTGGTGGTGCTGAGAAGACCCTCCAAACCAAGTGCCGGAGACACTGGCACTCTAATGTACTGTGGTCTGGGATGGCAAGTGATAGAACTTCATCAGAACACAGTTGAATTCAATTTAAAAAATTAGTCATGCACCTACCATAAGACTGTCATGCCACTCGTAGGTCTTTACTGAAAAGAAAAATATGTCTGCACACTGTATGTAATTGTTGATAGTGGCTTTATTTGTAGTAGCCAAAGCTAGAAACAACTCATGTGTTGACAGGTGCATGGGTAAGCAGTGGAGTGCCCATGGCAATAAAAAAAGAATAAACTCTCGCTGCACGCAAGGACACGGAGGCGTCTCAAAATAATTATACTGAGTGAAAGAAACCAGATCGACACGAGTCCATGCTTCAGATTCCATTTGTATAAATGTTAGAAAACATGCACTAATCTGTGATGACAGAAAGCAGATCGTGGGTGCCTGCCTGAGGCGGGGCGGGAGGAGGGAGGGGGAGGGACTGAGAAGGGCGGGGGGGGGGGGCGCGCGGCGTCTCTGGGGGGTGGTGCATTTGTTCTCCAGCTTCCTGTGGCGGTGATTTCCCAGGTGTGTATGCCGGGTCAGAGCCTGGCAGGTTAAGTACGCGCGTGACAGTTACACCTGAGTGCAGCTCCGCTGGGCGCCATCACTCTGGCTGGAGTTCAGAGAATGCAAGTCGAGTCGCAGGGAGAAGATCCCTCTTCCCCTCGGGTTTGCGCCTGGGCTGTCCTGTGTGCTGACGGCTTCCTGTTTCCTCTGCTGGCACCGTCTCTTCAATCCTGTGGGTGCAGGACTTTTTTTTTTTTTTTTCTCATGGAGCCTATCTCCCTGAGCCCGGTGCACCAGGGGAGACGGGATGGATCACCAGCCTGCAGGTGCAGGGCCAGGGTGCTGCCTGGGCCTGGCTGAGGGACAGAGAAGGGTTTGGGAGAGGGAGTGAATGGGCTCCCTACCCATCTAAGGGTGGTCAGCTGCAGTGGCCTGGCTGAAGGGCAGGGGAACTGAGGGTCGCCTCTTTGTCTGGGAGGGGCCTTGTGGTTGGGCTCCCCGGCAGGAGGGGCTGCTGTGTGTGTGTGTGTGTGTGTGTGTGTGTGTTGAGGGGGCAGGGCCTAGGTGAGTGCTAGGGGGTCCAGGACAGAGCTGGGTCTAAATCCCTAGCAGGCCATGTGTTTGGGAGCCCCAGGTGGGAGTAGGGGGCCCTGGCGGTGGCAGGAGTATCCCCAGCTGCGAGTCAGGTGCAGATAGCAGAACCTTTCAGACAGAACCGGGGCTCCAATTCCGGTCTCAGACCTTCCAGCTGTGCAACCATCGGCACCTTCCTGGACAGGCCCATCCCAGAGCTTGGTGTTAGAGCGGGGACAGCGGCAGCCGGGGTCTGGCCGTGGCAGCCACCTTAGTCCCTACGTGATGAACTTCACATTGTTTGATTTTTCCCCCTTGCCTTTTCTGTGCACTTACCATGTGTCCCAAGGACGCCTTGTTTTCCTGCCGACTCGGCTTCTTATGGGGCCTTCCGTACCCGGGGACCCCACGGCTTCCAGCACACATGGCTTCCTTCCTCGCTTTGTGTCCACGCTCGCGGGTCCGAGTGGTGAGAAGGGTGTCAGAGGCGGACGGGCTCAGGCTCGGAACAGGGAGCGTGGCAGGGAGGCTAAAGCCCCCCCCACACCCCCCAGGAGGAAGCCAGAGGAGAGCGTTGCCGAGCAGGGTCCCGAGAGCCGGGAGGAAGGCCTGCATGGAGAGATAAAGTAGCAGGAAGTACGGGGAAGCCTGGGCCGTGCCGGGCGCGCGCCGGCAGACGCTGGCCATCCTGCAGTGCTTTAGGAGCGGGGTGGGAGGGGCTGTCCAGTTTTCTTTCCCAGACCCTGACCAGCTGGGGCCACGTCTTCACTCAAGCCAGCACCATTGCACCTGTTGGCCTCTGCTTTCTGGCCAGCTGTCTGGAGCCCGTCCTCTTTGCAGGCTTGTCCTGTGCACAGGGCTCCACCCTATACATGGTCTGCACTGCCGGACCTCCTGGCTCCTGGCTTCAGCCTGGCCTGGCCCAGCCCTGGCTCTTCTGGGGATTTGGGGAGTGAACCAGCAGATGGAAGATCTTTCTCTGTCTGGTCTGTCTCTGTCTCTTTGTCTTTTAAATAAAACAAAAAGAAACAAAAATTTGAGTTTTTTGTTTTGTTTTGTTTTGTGAGGAAAGGGTGAGACAGACAGCTGCTGAGCAGTGGCCATGGCGTAACTCAGAAGTGCTGGCCGCAGGGAAAGCTGTCAGGAGGCAGGTGCCGTGGGGTCCCCGGGTACGGAGCCTCGTCGCTGACGAGGACATCCACGTCCAGACCCCTCTGCTGTCCCTTTTCACAGATGGAGGAGCCCGACACAGAGTCGGAATCATCCATGTTGGTCGCACAGGCACTTTGTAGCCAAGGCAGATGCACCCTTTAGGACTCCCTGGTTGACAAAGCAGCCTCCACACACCCCCTCCCCCGGGGCTCCTGGGAACACGCAGAGCAGGTGGCCTTAACCTCCATGTCCTAATGAAGGTTTGGTGCTGGGAGGTGGCAAGGGGTGGGAGGCTCGAGGGTGGCTCCCTGCTGTTTTCGTTTCTGAGTCACCAGGTTGCCCTCAGAGCCAGATCGGTTGGGGAAAATGCCGTGGAGAAGGCCTGAGGGCTGGCATGGCCGGAAGGGCGGGATAGGGTGTCCCGGGCCGAGGCACAGTGGAGCTGTTGGGGGTGAGCGGCCTGGTTGGGAAGGGGCGGGGAAGAGCACCGGGTTTGCAGCCTGGGCCTCGGGACTTGGTGCTTTTTGTAAAGCGTGAGGATAATAAGCCCTGTTATAATTCTTATAATAATAAGAATTAGAGGGAGCAATTTCTCTGAGACCATGAGATGGACTTACTCGGCATATTAACTATTGTGGTGCAATTTCTTAGACTTTGTCTTATGAACGGGGAGGGTTTGGGGTCTCTGGGTGGGGGAGCAGGTGAGCTCTGGCAGGGCAGGGTGGGGCTGGGTGGTGCAGCCTGGTGGCTCTTTCTGCAGCTGGGGGGACTGCGCCTTGAGAGGCCGCTGGAGGGAGGGCAGGCGGGCAGAAAGACATTGCAAAGGAGTCATCCGCGGGACTTGGCGACAGGCCGATCGTGGGCAGGGAGTTGGGCCAATCGTGGGCAGGGAGTTACCTCGCTTCGTTCTGTTCCGGGGCTCTCTGCTGTCTGTTTCCACACACGGGCTCCCTCCCGACTCACGGTGTGTTCTTGCCTTGCAGGAGCCTGTGTGAAATGCAGCAAAGGGGTGTTTGGGGCCGGCCAGGCCTGCCAGGCCATGGGGAACCTCTACCACGACGCGTGCTTCACCTGTGCGGCCTGCAGTAAGTGTGGGAGCAGGTGTGGGTGTGGGGGAAGGAACACAGGGACCAGGAGCGGGCAGAGGGGGGAGGTCGGCTTTCCTGGAGGCACTTGGCCCACGACTCTCCAGGGACTCACAGAGAGACAGGATTTCTTTTTTTCTTTTCTTTTCTTTTCTTTTCTTTTCTTTTCTTTTCTTTTCTTTTCTTTTCTTTTCTTTTCTTTTCTTTTCTTTTCTTTTCCTTCTTTCTTTCCTTCTTTCTTTCCTTCTTTCTTTCTTTCTTTCTTTCTTTCCTTCCTTCCTTCCTTCCTTCCTTCCTTCCTTCCTTCCTTCTTTCCTTCTTTCCTTCTTTCCTTCTTTCCTTCTTTCCTTCTTTCTTCCTTTCTTTCTTCCTTTCTTTCTTCCTTCCTTTCTTTCTTCCTTCCTTTCTTTCTTCCTTCCTTTCTTTCTTCCTTTCTTTCTTCCTTTCTTTCTTCCTTTCTTTCTTCCTTCCTTCCTTCCTTCCTTCCTTCCTTCCTTCCTTCCTTCCTTCCTTCCTTCCTTCCTTCCTTCCTTCCTTCCTTCCTTTTGTTCGTTCTTTGACAGAGTGTAGCGCACTGCGCTGATCTGATGGCAGGAGCCAGGTGCTTCTCCTGGTATCCCATGGGGTGCAGGGCCCAAGCACCTGGCCCATCCTCCACTGCACTCCCTGGCCACAGCAGAGAGCTGGCCTGGAAGAGGGGCAACCGGGACAGAATCTGGCGCCTTGACCGGGACTAGAACCTGGTGTGCCAGTGCCGCAAGGCAGAAGATTAGCCTAGTGAGCCGCGGCGCTGGCCGACAGGATTTCTTAACAATAACTCGAGGCCCGGCAGGACGAGGTGGTATATCCTAGAGTACCACAGATCGCCGGGACTGTGCTGGTGCCTTAGCAGCTTCAAAGCCTTCCCTGGTAATGTCAGGTTTGTGATGCATAGCACGGGACCAGAAGAAGGGAGACCAACAGTGCTGGGCTTCGCCAGGGTCTGCCCCGTCGTCCCACCATGGGGACCACCCCAGAGGGGATCCAGCGGTCAGCTCCGCTGGGAACAGTCTTTGATTTGAAGGCTGCAGTGTGAGTGCGTGTGACATGTGTGTGCATGCATGCTTGCACATATGCACCCCACGTGTGCACTGCGCGTGTTGGTGGCTACCGACACACATCTGTGGGCATCCTCATACTCCGACACAGCGACTGTGATTAAAGCAGGAATCAGGAGACTGCACTGAGCTGACAGATGCTGCCCCCTGGAGGAAGCCATCACACGGGATGCCCATCGAGTCTGACGAAGTTATCAGCCATGCTTGTTTGCTGGTCTCTACCAGCGAAAAAAGAATGTTGAGGAACATTTCTGGAAACCGCACTTGATGTTCAGCTCTGTACCGAGGCCGGCGGCCCTTGGTGGAGAGGAATGACGCAGTGGAGTCCGAGGGCGGGCGAAAGGGTCTTTCTCACCATCAGATGCCCTGATTCCTCTTGCTGACTGCTCCTTGGAAGCATGTAGGGAGACTTTAAAAACCCAGCCCCAACCAGCAGAATTCCAAGAGTAGAATTTTTTTTCCTCCCTCCCTCCCTCCCTCCTTTCCTTCCGTTTATGTGAAAGGGAGGAGAGACAGAGACGGGAGGAGAGACAGAGACAGATCTTCCATCCACGCTTCACTCCCCACAACAGCAGGTGCTGGGCCAGGCTGACGCCAGGAGCCTGGAACTCCATTGGCATCTCCCACGTGGGTGCAGGGGCCCCAGCACTTGGGCCGTCTTCTGCTGCTCTCCCAGGCGTCTTAGCAGGGAGCTGGATTGGAAGTGGAGCGGCAGGGACTTGAAATGGTGGCCATATGAGATGCGGCGTCGCAGGCAGCTTGACCTGCTGCGCCACTGTGCTGGCTTCTGTAAGGCCACTCAATCTGTTCCTAAGGACCGCACTTTGATGGCCCAATCGCTCAGAGGCCCTGCCTCCTCCTGCTGCCACCGTGAAGGCTGGGATAGCTTTCTTTTGTTTGTTTGTTTCTTTTCTCCACTTTTCAAGGTTTTATTTAAACACAAAACGTGCACCCGCGCCATGCCTTTTCTTCACTGTGCAGCCTGGCATTGGGGTGAGGGACTCTGACGGGTGGCTGCGCTGCTCGCTCAGCGATGGCTTTGCGGCTCTCAGAGGAAACACCGTGAGCAGTCTCCCCAGCACTTCCAGCTCCTTGACGTTGTGGACTGGGAACTTCCGGAAGCCACTGGGCACCGTGTGCTTTGCTTTCCTGTTGCTCCCGTAACCCTCATTGGCATCAGGATCTGGCCCTTGAATCGTCACTGCACCCTGCTGCCAACACATCTGGGTTTGGCCAGTTACCCTTAACCTCCACATTGGTCTGACTCGTGTCAGCTGAGCTTCTTGGTCTTCCTTTTGATGATATTGGGCTTCATCTGAGGGCAGCCTCAATGCCAAGTAGAAGGTGCCACCTCCACAGGTAGCGCCAAGGAAGGGCAGGGGTTGGGATTTCAACATAGGAGTTTCAGGGGGTCACAAACGTTCAGTCAATGGGGGCCAGTGTTGTGGCGCAGCCGGTTAAGCCACGGCTTGCAATGCCAGCATTTCATATTGGAGTGCTGGTCCAAGTCTTGGCTACCCCACTTCCAGTCCAGCTTCCTGCTAATGCACCTGGGAAGGCAGTGGAAGGTGGCCCAGGTGTGTGGCCCCCTGCCGCTCACGGGGGAGACCTGGATGGAGTTGCAGTTCCTGGCTTCTGGCTTCAACCTGGACCAGCCCTAACTGTTGTGGCCATTTGGGGAGTGAACCAAAGGATAGAAGGTCAATCTTAGTTTGTCTGTCTGTCTGTCTCTGTCACTCTGCCTTTCAAATAACTAAGTTTAAAAAAAAAAAAAGTCACAGCACGCAGTCCATTGCTGATGAGGGCTGTGTGAATACCCTCTGGTCCTCTGGAGGATTGAGTTTGTTCTGCTTTGCATGGTGACAAGTAGAGACACCTCAGGAGGACAGAGGTGGCTTGCATTTTCGCTTGGTCGATTATTGAAGGGCCAGGTCTGTGGTCTGCCCCAACACATCACGCGCTACCTCCTGCCACAGCTGGACGGAATTTCTCTCCACTCCCATGGCCCCCATCACAGTGTTCCCTAGACACCCCTCTCCTCACTCACTTCATACGTTTACAGTCCATGCAGCCCAAATGCCTCCTCTTCCAGGAAGTCGTCCGTGTTCCCCCAGCAGGAAGGAATCTCTTCTCCATTATAGACTGTGATCTACAGTCTCTGCAGCTCTCGTGCCAGCAAACAGGTGCTAGAACTGAGTTGCTGAAGGAGGGAGGACCAGGGCTCAGTACAAAGTGAGCGCTGTGGCTCTGCTGTTTGCCAAGGGCACTGGCCCCACTCCTGTCATGTGAGGGCCCCACTTGCTCTTCAGTTGTGGGGCATTTGGGGTGTTGGGGCCCTGGGCGTGTGTGCAGAGGCAGCTCCTGATGAGCGCTGGGCGTCCTCTGCTTTGCTGAGTTGCCTCACTGCTGTCCTGGACCTCGATGTTGGACAGGGAGGCAGGCGCCCACACGCTGTTCCTGCCCTGCTCTGCAGTCTGTCTTTTTTTTTTTTTTTTTTTAAGATTTATTTATTTGAAAGGCAGAGATACAGAAGGAGAGGAGGAAAGAGCGAGATTTTCCGCCTGCTGGTTCACTCCCCAAATGGCCACAGTTCCATCTGTGGGTGGCAGGCGCCCAGGGACTCGGGCCATCTGCTGCTGCTTTCCCAGGTGCATCAGCAGGGAGCTGGGTCAGAAGTGGATTGGGTAGGGCTCACGTGCTGGTGTCAGCAGCTGCGCCGCAGGCCGGCTCCTCCGCCAGTCCTCGAGCGTCTGTGTGAACCTCAGCACAGACGTGGAAGAGAATTCCTCAGGGTCAACAACCCAGCCAGGGAACTGGTTCCAGAATTCAGGGCTCCCGGGCCTGGGCTCACCTCACACTTCTCCCTTGTTCTCATTCCCCTTCTGCTGATTTGTTTCCCTAGAGAAGCAAGCGAGAAGAAGGGAGTTTGGGGTAGGCACTGGGTCCAATGGTTAAGATACTGCATCCCACATTGACGTGCCTGGGTCCCAGTGCCCGATCGGCTCGTGACTCCAGGTTCCTGCTGCTGATGGCTCTCGTGGTCAGCTCCCTGCTACCCACAGGGAGACCTGGATTGAGCCCCAGGTTCCTGGCTTCAGCCTGGCCCAGCCCTGGATGTTGCAGGCCTTGGGGAGATGAACCAAAGGATGGGAGAACCCTGTCTCTCTGCCTTTCAGATAAATAAAACAGATAAGTAAAAATTAGGAGAAGGGTGTTTTCTTTGTTCATTGTCATATCTTAATTATCTACAGGGAGAGCCTGGTTAGTGTGTCTATTTCTGAGTACATGTGTGTGTTTTCTACTTTTCTGTTTCATTTATAATCTATACCCTAATGTAGTATTTAAAACTAGATTTTATATACATACACACAAATACACACACAAAGTCTTCAAAAAGTTCATGGAAATGCAGATTATAGAAAACTGAATTTCAAAGTTTTTTTTGCACCAAAATCAAGTTATCTTTTAATTCCATTTTCCGTGAACTTTTTGAAAAATCCTCATTTATCAAGTGATACGTGCATGCATACAGATGGATATCTGTAGGTGTACACGCATCCACTTGTTGGACTTGATTGTTGCCACGTTGAAACATGACGCCACAAGGCCCAACAGGCCACTGGTAGGTTCTGACTATTTGTTTACCTAGCGCTGTGGTCTGGGTGTTTGACCCTCTAAAACGCATGTTGAAGTGTAACCCCCAAAGCCATGTGTTATGGTATTTGGGGGTGGGGCCGTCGGGGGGTGGGGTAGCGGAGGCTCTGTGATGTTAGTGATGGTATGAGGAGAGGGCAGAGAGTTAGCACACTTGCTCCGTCTCAGCTCCTCCGGACTCTGCAGGTGCAAACCCTCGACCCCAGAGCTCCCTACTGTGGCCTGAATAAACCTTTATCCTTTGTATTCAGTTATAGCAGCAGCAAATGGTAACAAAATCAAGAGTGTGCCAGAGGTGCCAGCCTCCTGGGTCCTTGTCCCGACCAGTGACAGTGGGAGAGAGAGAGGGCTGCGTGGCAGAGTGTGAGACGTGGTGTGCCGGGAGGCAACCACAGACGGGGGAGCCGAGAGGCCTGCGCGTTCCCAGCTCGGGTCCGAGCCCCAGGCAGAAAGCTGCACAGGCGGGGTGGCCACCTGCTCCCCGGGAGACGGCCGTACAGCCCTTGTGTGCTGGAAGGCTGCAGGTGCTCCTCCGAGACCCAGACTTCGTCCACGTGGGTGCGCGCCAGCTCACCCAGGCACCACGGCAGGTCCCCCACCCGCTGGCCAGAAGCAGGGTGTTTGGTGCCTTTTGAGCTGTGAGAACAACACGACAACCACAGAGAAAAATTAAAGATAGAGGCGTGTCCTGTTAGCATCTCCACACAGCGAGTTTCTCTTCTTTGTTTTCCCTGTTTGGTTTTTTGGCCCAAATTTAGACACATTTTACAGAGTTGTGGTCATGGTAATAAACAGTATTGTACCCTTTTTGATTTACTGTTAGGTCATAAATTAATATTTTATTTATGGAAATGTTTGAAAGGCATAGAGGGAGAGGGAGAGGTTCCGTCCTCTGGTTTCTCCCCCGAATGGCCAGAAACGGCCGGGTCTGGATCAGACCAGAGCTGAGTCAGGCGCTCCATCCGGGTCCCCCAGCTGGGTGGCTCCTCCCCTGCCACCTCCCAGGTGCCCAGCAGCAGGAAGCTGGAGTTGGAAGTGGAGCCAGGACGTGTACACAGGCACTGTGGTGAGAGAGGCGGGCTCCCCGCCGCTGTGCTTGTGGGCCCCGAGCCAGTGCCAGCAGGGGTCTCTGTGCAAATCTTTTCCTCCCCTCTGCTGAGCCACATCCCTGCTGTTTGTGCCCAGAAGTAAGTGAGCAGTCAGGCATCTGTGTGGTCTGTTAAGTTCTCTGCTCTCTCGGCCTGGCTGTGGATGGGTGTGCTGTGGATCTCCCGTCTCGCCCCAGAGGCTCTGCCCACTCGGAGTGGCCATGCCCCAGCCGGACGCCCCCAGGAGGGAGGGAGGGAGGGAGGTCCATGGAGCTGCTGGCGGGCGGCGGTATGCCCATGTGTGTCAACTGGCTCCTAGGAGAAGCCGGCTCCCATCTATGGCTTGAGAGAGGCAGGAGCAGGAGGCAGGAAGACTTACAGAGTCAAATGGAGTTCCTCCCTTGCGGCTCCCAGTACAGACAGTGGGGCGAGGGGAGGTCAAGGTGCCCATAGCAGGCGTCTGTCCCTGCTGTAAAGACTGAGCTGGCGTCCTGGAGGCCAGGTGACACCTGCTGGCCGTGGCAGTGCTCATGGCTCCGTTCCTTTCCGGCCACGGGAGCTGAGCTGAGGTGTTAGTCCTGGTCGGGGCCTCCCGGGACCCCACGGCAGTCCTGGAGCTGGGTGCCTGGGCGGCAGCCACTCCCAGTGCGCGTGGACAGCACGGCCAGTGCGGGCTGAGCTCAGAGGAAGGCCCCGGTGCTGGGAGGTGCAAGGCAAGGCCGGTGTTCCCGAATGGGGGCTGGGCACGGAGCCGCCAGCCCCACCTTGGTGGGAGCGGTGGTGGTGGTGGGGACTGAGAACCCTTGCTGCGGTCACTTTGCAGACCCCTATGTCCACGCCTGGTACGGACAGTGGACGGTGCGTGGGCGTCACAGTGAGGCTGCGCCCCCTGGGTCACAGTGCAGGGACGTCACCTGGCCTTCTGTTACTTCCAGGTGAATAAAACAATCAGAACCAGGCGTTCCTAACGACTCAGTAAGGGCTGGGAGGCTGACTCACCAGGAAGGTCCCACGGTCAGGTGGGGGAGGGGTCCCGCCGGCTCCTTTGTTTTCCTTGGGAAGCCGTTTTACAGCCGCCTCTGAAACCCTCACCTTTCTTCCTGACTTTGTAAACAACCCGGTCGGCCCGGCCTCTGAAAGCGCTCAGGCTGTGGGAACTGCTGGCGCCTGGAACCCACGCGCCCACGGGTGTTCCCAGGTGGCTCACTGTGGGCTGCGCCTCTGACGGCAGTGTCTCCCTAGGTGCTCGTCCCTCAGTGCGTGTCTCGGTGCGGGTGGTGAGGGATAAGGCAGGGAGCTAGGTTTTAGGTCCAGTTGGAACCGCACCTCCTCCGTCTGCCCTGTGTGATCCTGTCTGCCTACCTGTCAGTTACATAACCTGTTTTGGGCTGTGTGTGTGTGTGTGTGTGTTCCTCACCTTTTGAATAAACCGTACCACTTGGTGCACTGTGTTTGTGCCTGTGTTTGGAATGCTTCTCTAGGCTGGAAAAGGCAAGGAGCCGGAACAGGGATTTGCACCCACCTCGCCCACAACACAGGGACTTCTCTGTGATTGGCACCCTCAACAGCCGGAGCAGGGCCAATCCAAAGCCAAGAGCCAAGAGCATCTTCCAGGTCTCCCATGTGGGTGCAGGGCCAAGCACTTGAACCATCTGCTGCTGCTTGCTGCTTTCCCAGGCGCATTAGCAGGGAGCTGCATCAGAAGTGGAGCAGCTGGAACTTGATCCGGCACCCACATGGGTCGTCAAAGGCTGAGGCTTAACGCTCTGCGCCACAGCACCGACCCCAAGGGGTATTTTCACCCCAGGCTCTTGTCATGCACAAAGATAAAGCATTCTAAGTGGGCACACAAGTAAGGTGCACATAGTGATAAAGTTTATTTAAAAGGTGAGGAAGGTGAGCATTCACACACACACACACACACACACACACACACGGGTGTGAGTTGCTCCACACAAATAGCTGTCAAGAGTGGGCAGTGGGCCAGAAGATTGGCCTGAAAGAATGGTTCAGGAGGAGGGGAGACAGAAAGAACACCTGGCAGTCTCTCCAGCCATAGCCTTTCTGTCCCAGTGGTTAGTCTTTTTTTTTTTTAGATTTATTTATTTATTTGAAAGGTGGAGTTACAGAGAGAGAAAGAGAGTGAAGAAAGAGAGGTCTTCCATCCGCTGGTTCACTCCCCAAATGGCCACAATGGCTGGAATTGTGCTGATCTGAAGCCAGGAGCCTCCTTTAGGTCTCCCACACAGGTGCAGGGCCCAGGCACTCAGGCCGTCCTCCACTGCGTTTCCCGGCCACAGCAGAGAGCTGGATTGGAAGTCGAGTAGCTGGGTCTCAACCCAGAGCCCATATGGGATGCTGGCACTGAAGGCAGTGGCCTTACCTGCTACGCCACAGTGCCGGCCTCTTCCCCCGGCCCCTTTTATTTTCTTTGAAAGTTGGAGTCACAGAGAGAGAGAGAGAGAGAGAGAGAGAGAGAGACAGGGAGAGAGCTCTCCCATCTGCTGGTTCACTCCCCAGATGGCTGCAGTGGCCAGGGTTAAGCCAGGCTAAAGCCAGGGCCAGGAGCCACAAGCTTCTTCTAGGTCTCCCATATGGTAGCAGGGGCCCAAGGACCTGAGCCATCTTCCACTACTTTTCCCAGGCCATTAGCAGGGTGCTGGATGGGAAGTGGAGCAGCCGGGACTCTAACCAGGGCCCATATGGATGCTGGCATCACAGGTGGCAGCTCTACCCACTACACCACAACACCGGCCCCGGTTGTTGGTTTTCTTAATGAGCTCAGGGCTGTGCCTCTCTAGGCGTGAAGACACCTGGGCGCTATGTCACCCCCACAAGTTCCACGTGGAGCTCAATATCCATATTTTCACGGCACCTTCTTAGGTCCTGGATGAAGAAGCCGGTGCATCCTGGGAAAGGGGGCTCCTGATTGACAAGGAGGATAGGATTCCACATGGGGGCTTGTGACTATCAGCTCAGCAGTCCTAAGCTAACTTCCTGCCTGTGTGTCCCACGGCACTTGGATGTGGTGTTAAATTCCCTTCGCTGGAAATGCATGCAGCGGGAAGGGGCGGGGCTCTCAGGGTGGGATCTTGCCTGGCTTCTGGGGTTGAGCCACCTCCTGACAGCCCAGACTGCGTGTTCAGCCAGCCTGGGGCTGTGAGAGCAGCACAGCACGGCCTGGGACTTGGAGCCGGGGAGGCAGGAATCGGTAGTGGGAGGCTCCTGGGGGAGGGCGGTGGCCCAGGGCTGTGGATGGAGCTGTGTTCCTCAGGACCTTTGACCCCTGCATTTCTGAGAGGCTGAGTCGTCCCAGTGTCTCTTGGTGACTGTGTGTGAGAAGAAGCTGCAGGTGAAGAATGTGGAAAGGGAAGAGGGGCGAGGGCGGGGGTGGGAAACAACTGAAGTAGGCTGCAGCTGGGCTCCGCTCAGGGCTCTGCTGAGTGCTCAGTGCTCAGTACTCAGTGAGTGCTGAGTACTCAGTGAGTGCTTAGTGCTCTGCTCAGTGCTCAGTGCCCTGCTGAGTGCTCTGTGCTCAGTGCTCAGTACTCAGTGAGTGCTCAGTGCTTAGTGCTCTGCTCAGTGCTCAGTGAGTGCTCAGTGCTTAGTGCTCTGCTCAGTGCTAGCAGTTTGCTGAGTGCCCTGCTCAATGCTCTGGGCTGTTCTCTGCAGCGTTCTCATCTCTGACACAGAGGATGGCATAGCCTGGGGTAGTGGGGCTGGGAACCAGAAGAGGGTGGGTTGTGAAACTGCAGGACAGGAAAAAAGACCTGCAAGTGTCCCCGGCGGGGACAGAGCTACTCGGCCGCTGGGGGCTGGACCACAGGGAGTGTCTGGTGAAGCCCAGACTGTTTAGAGACTGTTTCCAGCTTGGTTGAGTAACTTTGTGTCTGTTGAGTAATTGCTGCAATCAAGGCTTGGATTTGATCTTTCATTTTTCTTCCTTTTTTTTTTTTTTTTTTTTTTTTTACAGGCAGAGTTAGTGAGAGAGAGAGACAGAGAAAGGTCTTCCTTCCGTTGGTTCACCCCCCAATGGCTGCTATGGCTAGTGTGCTGCAGCCACGCGCTGCGCTAATCCGAAGCCAGGAGCCAGGTGCTTCCTCCTGGTCTCCCATGGGGTGCAGGGCCCAAGCACTTGGGCCATCCTCCACTGCACTCCCTGGCCACAGCAGAGAGCTGGACTGGAAGAGGGGCAACCGGGACAGAATCTGGCGCCCCAACCGGGACTAGAACCCGGTGTGCCGGCGCCGCAAGGCGGAGGATTAGCCTAGTGAGCTGCGGCGCCGGCCTATGTTTCATTTTTCTTCATCATTGGGTTTTAAAAGAAAAGAAGTTTGAGGGCTGGGAATCCAGACAGGCTGCAAACCCAGCCCCGTATCACGGGTGAGCTGGGATGGCAATCACCAGCAACAGGAGGGTGTGGGTCAGGGACGCAGTGGTGGGCGTGAGTGGACGCCAGATGCCGCAGAGGGGATCCTGGCAACAGGAACTCGTGCCAGATACCTACCCTGAGAGCGCGGTGCTGGGTCCCACCCTGGGTTCCCCAGTTTCGTCCTCGCTCTCCCAAGGACCCTGGAGGCGTCAGGTGAGGGGCGGAGGGCTCCTTCCTCTCTGGGAGGCTGCAAAGGCAGGGTTGGCCTGCAAGCCCGGGGCCCCCTCTTCCTGCCCCCTCCCTGCAGAGCCCAGGCTGGAGCCCTGTCACCTGAGCTGGGCCAGTTTGGTTAGGTTTCTTCCTGGTCCTTTGTCATCAGCACACCGTTTACGGGAGAGCCGATTCCCGACAAAGCCGTTTGAGGTTGGTCAGGCAGCGTTTCCTGCAAGCATTTGACGTGCACTTGGCTGGGTGCTAGAAATGAATTTTCGTGTTCTTTTAGTTTTATTAATTTAATAGGCGTAACTGGCCCAGGGGGCTGGTAGCCACTGCAGGTAGCACAGGTAGAAGTTACTCGCTGGGGCACTACGATAAAAACACACTCGCATGGTTGCTGAGTGTTGCTTTCTTTTCTTCTTCACTTTTTAAAAAGATTTATTAATTTATTTGAAAGGCATAGTTACAGAGAGAGACGGAGAGATAGAGAGAAAGAGAGATCTTCCATCTGCTGGTTCACTCCCTAATTGGCTACAATGGGCAGCGTGGGGCCAGGTGGAAGCCAGGAGCCAGGAACTTCCTCCAGGTCTCCCACGTGGGTGCAGGGGCCCAAGGACTTGGGCCATCTTCTGCTTTCCCAGATGCGTTAGCAGGAGCTGAATCAGAAGAGGAGCAGCCAGGATTTGAACCAACGCCCACATGAGATGCCAGCCCTGGGGCGGGGGCGGGGGGGGCTTAACCAGCTACCCCCCCAGTGTTGGCCCCTCACTTTCTTTTCTGAAGAACTCTCATGGCTGGGAAAGCCATGCACTTTGACTTTTCAGGGAGGTGTCTGAGAGACCTGCTCACTCATTCCCCAGTGCCCACAACACCTGGGCCAGTCCAAAGCCAGGAGCTGGGAACTCCATCTGGGCCTCCCACGTGGATGGCGGGGCCCAACTGCTGGAGCCATCATCCGCTGCCTTTTGGGTGCACGGTGACAGGAAGCGGGAATTGGGGGCAGGGCTGGGACTCGAACCCAGGCACTCAGACAGGGGGCTTGGGCATCCCAAGCTGTGTGTCAGCCACTGCTCTGGGTGCCCGCTTGGTAGTGAAGACTTGCGTCTGAGGACCGGATACTTCTGCAGGTAGGCTCTGGCTCGTTCTCTCTCTGGAGAGAAGGGAGCTTGGTGGGGGCTGCAGAAGTTGGGTTTTCTTTGCCGGAGTCACGGCTGACGTCTTGGTGACATCCCAGCTGCTGTCCCCCTCCCTCAGTTACGCTGGGTGTGCCAGGCCCCCTGCAGGCCCACAGGCAGTCTTCATTGTACCGCAGGAAAGGGGTGTTGGGAGGGGATTCAGAGTCTATACGTGCATCAGCTGTGTGTAAACCAGCGTTGTAGCAGGCACATGCAGGGCGGCTCTGGCTGCGGCCCGTCTGGGTGTGTTTAGTGTGCACGGCACCCGCTGCTTCTGGCTGGGGAGGAGTTCTCCCGGAACGTAGAGTTGTGTGTCACACGGACACCTCCAGCCCCGGCGTCGTCACTGTCCCGCGCTCGTTGTCCTGGGATGGTCTGGGTCCTCGCTCTGTGGTGGGAGCAGGAAAAAGGGGCATCAGGTGCAGATGTGGGTTCAGAGACAGGCCCGAGGCCCAGTCTCTCTCGGAGGTTCTCAAAGTGTGTCCCCTCCCCCCCAGGAGGCCCGGCACCATGAGCTTATTAGAAATGCGGATTCACAGGCCCCTGTTGAGAAGGAGACCCTCCGGGAATGGGAGCCAGCACTCTGTGGGACAGTGTGGTAAGGTCTGCGAGCCTTGGCCGGCCGGAGAGTCTGGTGCTCGCTCCCCCACCACTCCCTTTGTCTCCTGCGCATACACAGCTATAGCCACAGCCAAAGCCGGACCTCAGCGTCATGTCTGTGCCGTAAGAGGTGCGTGAGGACAGTGAAATTTGTCCCCGCGCAAGGAAGCAGAGCAGATGTGCGGTGTGATTGGAAACACCGAGAAACACATCTTTGTGTCCCCCACCCCCAGGTGGTAGTTAGGAGGCGGGGGCCTGTGACGGGTGACTCGGTCACATGTGCCCCCCCATGAGTGGGGGCTAGCGTCCTGATGACAAGAGGCGGCAGAGCTCTGGTGGAGACACCGCAGGGAGTTGGCTGGGCATAGACTAGGAAAGGGGCCCTTGGCAGCCCTGACCACAACCACCCCGTGACCCCCAGCTGCCAGCCTCCAGGCCCAGGAGGAGTGAGTGTCGGCTAAGCCACCGGGGTGTACTGTTTCCTCCAGCAGCCCACGCTGGCCAAGCTGTCACCCTTGGTCTGGGAGGTCTGAGGACAGACAAGGAGAGAGAGATGTGCTGGAGGGGTTTCAGATCCCAGCTCTCGCACCTGGAGCTCTGTGGCTGAGTTTGACCTCTGTAGCTTTCGTTTCCTGCATCAACAAAGTAGGGAGTAAACCGGCAGCGTGGTTTGCTGAGGGTCAGCCGCCTCCAGTGCAGGCTCAGGTTCCTGGGGGTGAAGCGTCCCAAGCCAGTCCACGGACCTGGTGAGCTCAGCCTGCCCAGCCGCCCTCGTCTGTCCTGGTCTTGGACGTGCATGGGCGCCACCCAGTGGCGGTGAGGACAGCTGCAGCCCGCCCTTAATTTCCAGGACAGCGCGGTGATTCTGGGCACTTCAGGTTAGCTGGTATCTTGTGTTGTCGGTCAGATCTGGAGGGATTCAGCCTGGGCAGCACCTTTTTTCTGCCTCTCTGCTTTTCAAGAGCAGGTTGCTTGCTGTTTCCTGCCTGGCCTCTCCTTCCCCAGGGCGTCCCCTCTCTCCAAAGATCCCCATTTTAGCCAATAAATGCGTGTCTTCCTCAGAGGGTTTCTTACAGAATTGCCCCAGGCTTGCGAGTGAGGTAGGATTTAAGTAAAGCACCTGGTGCAAAAGGAGTGAAAATTTTAAAGAGTGAAAATCCCTGTCTCCGGTCCCCTGGAGGGGAGGAGCTGGGTTCCTCCTGTAGGGGTGTATTCAGCAGGCACTAAATAATGTTCAGTGGCCTCCCGTGCAGTGGACACAGTGAGGACCTCGGAGTCAGACGGGCTGGGTCCCAGGTTTACTGCCTGGGTGAACCCCTGGGCGCCTCACTGTCCTCACTCAGGCAGTGAAGATGGGCGACGGTTACCTCTCAAGGGGCATGCATATATGGGGAGGAAAAGAGCCCTGGGAAGCTGAGTCGCCCGGGGTGTGTGTCCAGGCTGGTTCCCGTGTCCTGGCACCGCCCCCTGGGCCTGACTGTGTCCTGGCACTGCCCCCGGGCCTGACTGTGTCCTGGTACCACCCCCTGGGCCTGACTGCTATGGTCTCGCCGAGACCTGGTGTGGGGGGTGACCTTGAGGAGGATGTGACTGTGGGCTGCTCTGTGGAGGTGCAGGGAGGTGCAGGGGCACCCATGCGATGGTGACATGCGTGGCAATATTTTATCAAGATCTGCAAAATCTAAACCCAGGCCCTGACACGGTCGGCAGGTGTATTTTTTTCTTTTCCTTCCCACTTCTGAGAGAATAGAAACAAATATATTTGAATGTGGTGTTGTTTCTAAATTTGTTCCTTTTTTTTTTTTTTTTTTTTTGACCGGCAGAGTAGACAGTGAGAGAGAGAGACAGAGAGAAAGGTCTTCCTTTGCCGTTGGTTCACCCTCCAATGGCCGCCGTGGCCGGTGCACTGCGCTGATCCGATGGCAGGAGCCAGGTACTTCTCCTGGTCTCCCATGGGGTGCAGGGCCCAAGCACCTGGGCCATCCTCCACTGCACTCCCTGGCCACAGCAGAGAGCTGGACTGGAAGAGGGCAACTGGGACAGAATCTGGCACCCTGACCGGGACTAGAACCCGGTGTGCTGGCGCCGCAGGTGGAGGATTAGCCTAGTGAGCCACAGTGCCGGCTTTTTTAAGATTTATTTTAGGGCCGGCTCTGTGGCATAGTGGGTAAAGCCGCCACTTGCAGTGCCAGCATCATGGGAGCCAGTTCGAGTCTCGACCTGCTGCTCCACTTCCCATCCAGCTCTCTGCTATGGCCTGGGAAAGCAGTGGAAGATGGCCCAAGTCCTTGGTCCCTATATCCAGTGTTCCCTCCCCAAATGGCTGGGGTTAGGCTAATCAGGAGCCAGGAGCTAGGAGCCAGGAACTTCCTCTGGGTCTCCCATGCAGTGCGGAGGGCTCAGTGTTCCTGTGTGATGCCTGGGGTACAGGTGATCTGGCCCCTTACGGAAACAAAAAACTGGCTTCCTGGGCGAGAGCAGGATCTCCCTCAGCACTCTGGAGGGAGCCCTGTGCCGGGTCCTGTGGACTCTTGGCGCCCTCTAGTGGCCTAGATTAGCTGTAACTGCAGCCTGTGGGAGACCCAGGTGTTTCCACACCTGGCTGAACCTGGCCTTGGTGTGATGGCAATCGCACGGTGCATGGTGACCAGGTGGACTGTTGTGTCCTTGTCACCTTAATCCTGGGCAGCACGTCCCTGTCTCTGTGTCTTTCTCTGTAGCACTGGCTTTCTTCCTTTCTTTTTAATTTTTGAGATGAATTAGTTTATTTGAGAGTCAGAGTTACAGAGAGATAGGTCTTCCATCTGCCCAAATGTCCACAATGGCCAGGGCTGGGCCAGGGCAAAGCCAGGAGCCAGGAGCTTCAGGTCTCCCATGTGGGCAGCAGGGGCGCAAGGACTTCAGCCATCATCTGCTGCTTTCCCGGGAGCATTGGCAGGAAGCTGGCTCAGAAGTGGAGCAGTTGGGACAGGAACAGATGCTCGTATGGCATGAGGCTCTACAGGTGGCAGCTTAACCCACTGAGCTATGGCGCTGGCCCCTTGACTGTGCCTTTCAAGTAGGTGAAAATAATGTTTAAAAAATAACACTCTCATAATTGAATTATTTGCATGTTAGAGTTCAGCTTTTTTGTCCTATAGTGCAGGTGTTTTTATTCTTTGTTGGTGCCTGTGTAGTGTTTCAGCTAAGAGAGAGACTGTGTGTGTGTGTGTGTGCACACTGTAAACATTGTAGGACAGAACCATAGGAAGTAGCCCTATTTTCCTACCACCCAGAATCAGACATTTCCACGTTGTCATTTTGCTTCTGTCTTTTTTCTAAGGGGTATAATTATGGGTAACTTAGAGTTGTCCGGGTTCCCCTCCCACTCCATCCCTTTCTTCCTCAGGAGAGCTGCCACAGGCTTGTTCAAAAAGTCTCTGGGAAAATGGAATCTAAAGATAAGTTCATTTTGGTGCAAAGGATTTTTGAAATCCACACATAGTGTTTTTTTTTTTTTTTTAAGATTTATTTTTCATTTATTTGTAAGGCAGAGAGAGGAGGAGAGGTAGAGAGAAAGAGGTCTTCCATCTGCTGGTTCACTCCCCCAGTGGCCGAAGCTGTGCCAATCCAAAGCCCAGAGCCAGGAGCTTCTTCTGGGTCTCCCACATGGGTTCAGGGGCCCAAGGACTCGGGCCATCTTCTACTGCTTTCCCAGATCACAGCAGAGATCTGGATCGGAAGAGGAGCAGCCGGGACTAGAACTGGCGCCCACATGGGGTACCGGCCCTGCAGACAGGCTTAACCGAGTATGCACAGTGCTGGCCGCAGTGTTTTTCTTAAGACACATTTTCCGTGAGCTTTTTGAGGACCCCTGACATCATGAACTGAGCGTGCTCGCTGCGGTCCCAGTGTTGTTCTCCTGTCCCCACATAGACAACTGTCAGTTAAAGAAAGATCAGTACGGTGGTTATGTGAGTGAGCTGGAGCCCGCGTGAAAGCTGTCACATCCGTGGGTCTTTGCACAGTTTACTGAAGTCACCTGCCTGTATCCTTAGTTCAGCCAATAAGGATCCGTGTGGGCCTGGTGTGTCCATCCCGGCTGCTGTGGGGGGCTGCATCCGTTAGGCATCATTGCAGCTTCTTCCTCTCCTTGTCTGTCTTGTCTCCCGTGTTGCTGAGCGGTGCAGATGCGTCTGGCCTTCTGTAAGCAGCGTGGCCGTGCAGTGCAGGCCCCCTTGTGCCCATCCGGGAGAGCTCCCCAGGCAGCCTTCCTTGGTGTTGTGTGGATTTTCTTCATGTCCCAGTGCACACTCCTACACGTGTGCACAGCTGCTGTTGTCCTGCGCCTTCACCAAGACCGGCGGGTGTCGGATGTGGTAGTTTTGCCTGTCTGTAGGAGTGAGGTGGAATCTCATTGTGGTTTTCATTTGTGTTACTGTGAGTGCTGGTGGGCCTGAACATTTCTCATTATATCACAGGAATTAGGCTGGTATAACAACCCTGATGACGACTTGAGGTTTAACAGGTTTTCTTTTCTTTTTCAAGATTTAGTTTTATTTATTTGAAAGGTGGTTACGGAGAGAGCAGAGAGACAGATGTTCCATCCCAAATGGCCACAATGACTGGACTGGGCTGGGCCAGGCTGAAGCCAGGAGCCTAGAACTGCATCTTAGTCTCTCGCATGGGCTGCAGGATCCCAGGCACTCGGACCACCCTCCGCTGCTTTCCCAAGCGCATTAGCAGGCAGGTGGATTGGAAGTGGAACAGCCCGGACTCGATCTGGCGCGCATGCGGTTGCCAGCGTCAGGGGCGATAGCTCAGCCTGCTGCACCGCAGCGCCAGCCCCAGGTGTTCTTTCTTTGTGGTGCGTCTTCCTGCGCTTTGCTCACTTCCTCCCATTTGATTGTAATTGGTCCTTGATTTATTTTTTTATTTATTTTTTATTTTTTTATTTTTTACAGGCGGAGTGGATAGTGAGAGAGAGAGACAGAGAGAAAGGTCTTCCTTTGCCGTTGGTTCACCCTCCAATGGCCGCCGCGGCCGGCGCACTGTGGCCAGCGCATCGCGCTGATCTGAAGCTGGGGGCCAGGTGCTTCTGGTCTCCCATGCAGGTGCAGGGCCCAAGCACTTGGGCCATCCTCCACTGCACTCCCGGGCCACAGCAGAGAGCTGGCCTGGAAGAGGGGCAACTGGGACAGAATCCGGCGCCCCGACCGGGACTAGAACCCGGTGTGCCGGCGCCACAAGGCAGAGGATTAGCCTATTGAGCCACGGCGCCAGCCCCTTGATAGTTGTTTTTAAGATTTATGTATTTGAAAGACAGAGTTACAGAGAGGCAGAGAGAGAGAAAGGTCTTCCATCCACTGGTTCACTCCCCATATGTTCTAACGGCCAGAGCGGGGCCGATCTTCTACTGCTTTCCCAGGCCATAGCAGAGAGGTGGATTGGAAGTGGAGCAGCCGGGGCTTGAACTGGCACCCATATATGAAATGCTGCCACTGCAGGCGGTGGCATTACCCACTACGCCACAGCACCGACCCTGGTCCTTGATATTCTTAACTTCCACTTCCACATCCGTGGATTCAACCAGCTGTGGATCACAAATACTCGGGGAGAAAATGCAGTGTCTGTATGTGCAGACTTTTTTGCCTGGATATTTTTCCCTAAGCAATACAACATAACAGCTGAGTATGTTTATAATATATCAGCCGAGTACCTTCACGGTGCAACAGCCAAGCACCCTCACGGCGTGACGGCCGGGTGCCCTCACAGTGTGACGGCCGGGTGCCCTCCCAGTATGATGGCTGGGCTCCCTCATGGTGTAACAGTTGGGCACCTATCCGTTGCTCCTGGTGTTGGTCGTCTTCCGAGATTTAAAGCAGGGAGGAGGCTGTGGGTGTGCTGCTTGTCAGTCCATTGGCGTCTGATGGGAGGTGTCTGACCACCCATGGGCGTTGATGTCTGCCAGTGCCCCAGATGCTCAGGGAAGAGGGCGCTGGTCTGCTCTTACCGATTTGTTGCCATCCCTGGTGTATAGGGTCCTAAAGCCATGATCTTTGCATCCCGCTCATCCTCTCTCCCACGGCTGGCCTTTGCTTTTGATTCTTCAGCCCGACACTGCATTCTTCTAGACATGGCTGAGCCCTCTGCGTGCAAGGCTGACTTCAGATTACAGGTGCACCCGCAGGAGGTCTCCCAGCTTCCGCCCCGCACCAGCGTGAGCGTTGGGGAGACGGTGGGACGACACCGGGTCAGGCAGCAGCAGATGCTGTGACCAGCAAGGGTCTGGCCAGGGCTGGGGAAGGGCAGGGCCTGCAGACCCGTGAAGCGCTTTAGATCCCTTTGGCCTGACTCTGGCCCTTGGGGTCTGCAGCCAGGAGTGGTGCTGCCGCCTCTTCTGTCCCCTGGTACCCTCTCCTGCCTCCCCACTGAGGAGCAGCTGGGCTTTTTAGTTTTGAAAACCATATTTATTTATTTGAAGGGAAGTGAAAGAGAGAGAGAGAAAAGGGGAGAGAGAGAGAATGAATCAATCTTCCATCTGCTGATTCACTCTCCAACGGCTGTGGCAGCTGAGGCTGAGCCAGGCTGTAGCCAAGAGCCTGGTACTCCACCCAGGTCTCCCACCTGGGTGGCAGGGGTCCAAGCACTTGGACCATCCTCCAATGCCTCCAATGCTAGGCCGTTAGCAGGGAGCTGGATGGGAAGTGGAGCAGCCAGGACTTGAACCGGTGCAGTGTCGCAGGCAGCAGCTAAGCCTGCTGTGCCTCAACGCCGGCCCCAAGATAGAAAATCTGTAGAAGCCGTAATAGTTGCTGTTTTCTCCCCGTCTGGAGGGTTCTGCGGCTGCCACAGAATCTCGGTTTTTCTCGGCTCCCCCTGAGCTCCGCCGCGACCCCGTGGAGCCTCCCTCCGCCTGCCTCGTGCGCTTTGCCTGCGAGGGCGGTCCGTGTCTGTCCCTGGACTTGCTGGGTCTCTTGGGCACAGCTCGTGTTTGCGGCATTGCTGATTCCCCTCCCAGGTGGGGGGACCCTGGCTCCCAGGGGCTTGCAGCATTCCGTGGTGGGCATCCCCTGGAGTATGCTGGGTACGTGTGGGGCCTGGCACTGGAAATGTCCTCAGTTCTGTGACAGCTGCTATCGGGCGGGGCCAGAGCCTTGCGCAGAGGTGCACCTGCTTACCCTGACCTCCCAGCCCACTGAGTTTCCTGCAGGGCACAAAGGGATGATGTGAGTGTGTCCTTAGCCTTATGCAAGGTGACAGTGCATCCAGGAGTCGGTCGGAGTAATTTGAATTTGCCCCACTCCTGCCTGACCCTTGTAGATCAAGTGAAAACCAAAAATAGTATCTTTTCAAGAGGGTATGCTTTCTTTTTTAAACAAAAGATGTATTTATCTGAAAGGGAGGGAGAGAGAGAGAGAGAGAGGAGAGAGATGACTTTGATCCACTGGTTCACTCCCCAAATGGCTGCAACAGCCAGAACTGGGCACTGCTGAAGCCAGGCTCCAAGAACTCCATCTGGGTCTCCCACGTTGGGCACCAGTACTTGCTGCTTTCCAGTGTATTAACTGGAAGCCGGATCAGAAGTGGAGCAGCCGGGACTTGAACCAACGTTCTGATATGGGATGCCGGTGTCACAAGCGGTGGTTTAATCCAGTGCACCATGACACTTGCCATATGGTGGGTGTTTTCTACAGCTCAGATGAAAAACAGGATGGACAAGTAAAGTTAACCTCTTAGAGGACTCTCCCGGTTGGATGTCACAGGCATCCACTGCAGAGCGTGCCAGGGTGACAGTCCCCAGTGCCCCTGAGTGTCCCGTGTAGTCCCGTCACCTGGTGCCTTGCTGCCTGCCTTCCAAGCAGAGAGGAGGTAGGCGGGACGACTCCCCTGTCAGCCCCATCTCACCGAATAGCTCCCAGGGGACCCTGCCTCCTGGCCTCAGCCTGCCCGGCCCTGGAGGCCACGACGTGTCCCGGTCACCGGAAGCCGGTGACAGCTGGCTTTTTGTTGTTATCTGCAGGTTTTCTCTGCTGGAGGAAGGTTTTGTTAAACTGTGTGTTGACAGTTTTCTCATTACCCCGCTTTTGTGTTTCTCCCGCAGGCCGGAAGCTGAGAGGAAAAGCCTTTTATTTTGTCAATGGCAAAGTGTTTTGTGAGGAAGACTTTCTGGTGAGTGCGTCACCCGTGCCTGTAGTGCCCATCGTCCCCTGGTATGGCCAGAGAGCTGGGGGGGGTGCTTGGAGGGGCCCCGGCCTGCTCCACAGAGGCCCTGTCTCACCTTCTGTGGGTGTGGGCGGGTGTGTGTGTGCATGTGTGCTTGTACATATGCATGTGTGTGTACATATATGTGTGTAGTGTGTGTACAACACATGTGTGCATGCATGCACCCTTCCCAGTTGTGCCTCCTCTCCATCTCTTAACCACTGGCTTGGGAGCCCGGCTCGCTCCTCCTCCCCCTCCTCTCCCTCCTCCCCCTTCCTCCTCCTGCTTCGGATTGTTGTCCCTGGGAGTCCAGCCGTTGCCACTGACATTCTGTGCCAGTGACTCCCAGAGCTGAGCCCCAGCCCTACTGCACCTCTGAGGCCAGCCACTATCGCCCCGCTGCCCACGGGACGTGTCCCCTGGCCCCTCACATGCTGTGTGCCTGAAGCACAAAACAGCACCTTACTGGTGGCAGAACTGCATCCCAGGTCCGCCCTGGACACCCCCTCCCTGCCGTGGCTCCCGGCACACGGTTAGCAAGGAGCCCTTGTGTGCTCCTTTAGCCTCCGGCCCTCCCACACTGCCTGCACGAGGAGGCCTCACACCGTGCAGCCTTGGCCTGCCTGGTCCCAGCATCTGCAGGGTGTGAAGCATGCTTGCTTGGAAACTCCCTGAGGGCCAGGCCTTGCCTCTCCACAGTGGCCTGCAGAGCCTCGTACCGGCTTGCCTCGGCGGCTGCCATTGCCTCTGCCTGCCCTGTCTTCCCCACTTCCTCTGCCCAGGGCCCATCAGCAGCCTGTCTGTCTCTCCCCCCAACCCAGGCGTGGTGCCCCTACTCTGTGCTGCCTGCCTGCAGAGCATGGGGTCCTTGTCCATGTCTGTCTCCCCTGTTGAGTGTAAGCTCCTGGGGAGGGCAGAACGCGCCCTCCACCATGAGGTCTGCAGACCCCAACAGCATCCGGAGTTGGGGTGTGGTCCACATGGTTGAGGTGACCCCGTTGTCTCGGGGACAAGAATGTGAGACCCAGCTTCTTTGTTCGCCATGGAAGCCCTCTTCTCCCCACCTCCCCTTGGAGAAAAGCTCTGCTGGGTTTTCGTGGGAAGAGTTGATTCCTGGAGCAGACGCGCGAAGCCAGAGTGGCTCCAGAAACAAGGCAGTTCATTCCAGCAGTGCCTCGGGACTCCTTGTCTTCGGGTTCTGGCCCTGCCCCTTGCAAGGTTAGCTTCTGGCTTCAGCTTCTGTGTGGTGGCAAGGAGGTGGCGACACTCCAGGGTTTACGGTCGGTTCAGATCTGATGGGCAAGCGTGCCAGTGCAGGGCTGGCATTGTGGAACAGTGGGTTCAGCCGCTGCCTGCGACACCTGCATTCCATATGTGAGTACCTGGAATTGAGCCCTGCCTCTGGTTCCGATCTTTTACTGTTAATCCAGTGCTTTGGGTTCCTGCTACCCACATGGGAAACCTGGGTGGAGCTCCCGGCTCCCGGCTCTGTGCCGGCCCAGCCCCTGCTGTTGCAGGCATCTGGGGAGTGAATGAGCAGATGGAAGAGTTCTCTCGCTCTCCACCATTTTGTGTGTCAAAGAACAGGAAAAAGGGTGGGGTCGCGGGAAGCACCCATCCCTCTTTCAGAAGCCTCCAGATGGTTCTTGGAGTCTCATTGGCTCTCACTGAGTCGTTTGCTGCCTTATGGACAAACTCACTGGTGCTGGGGAAATGCAAGGCTCTGATTGGCCAGACCTGAGCCCAGTGCCCTGCCTTGGTACCCAGCATGGAGTCAGCCCAGAGGAATCATGGGAACCAGAGGTGGGGCTGGTGCGGTGAGATCCCCCGTGGAAATAATGAGCTGTGTCCCTTGGAATGGCTGCAGCATCCTCCAGCATATGGTGTAGGGTTGCAAAGTTTCTGTTGTCTTTTCTTTAATTTTTTAAAAAGACTTATTTATTTTACTTGAAAGTCAGAGTTATACAGAGAGAGGAGAGGCAGAGAGAGAAAGAGGTCTTTTATCTGCTGGTACACTCCCCAACTGGCCGCCATAGCTGGAGCTATGCTGATCTGAAGCCAGGAACCAGGAGCTTCTTCCAGGTCTCCCATGCGGGTGCAGGGGCCTAAGCACTTGGGCCATATTCTGCTTTTCCAGGCCATAGCAAAGAGCTGAATTGGAAGTGGAGCTGCTGGGACTCGAACCGGCGTCCATATGGGATGCCGGCACTGCAGGCGGCAGCCCCTTTATTTTCTTTCTATTCCATCTACTTTCTATTCCGTTTCCCTCATTAAGTTATGCTTGTAGTATTCAAGCTTGCAGTGTGTAGTATCTGTTTTCTGAAGACTTCCACACTGAAGACTTCATATATGTTTGTGTTTTGGTAAAGTAAAGTAAGGGTTTATCAAGTTTCTTTGAGACTAATGTAAAAAGCATTAGCTTTTTTTTTTTTTTAAAGATTTATTTATTTGGGAGCCGGCGCCGTGGCTCAATAGGCTAATCCTCCACCTTGCGGCGCCGGCACACCGGGTTCTAGTCCCGGTCGGGGCGCCGGATTCTGTCCCGGTTGCCCCTCTTCCAGGCCAGCTCTCTGCTATGGCCAGGGAGTGCAGTGGAGGATGGCCCAGGTGCTTGGGCCCTGCACCCCATGGGAGACCAGGAAAAGCACCTGGATCCTGGCTCCTGCCATCGGATCAGCGCGGTGCGCCGGCTGCAGCGGCGGCCATTGGAGGGTGAACCAACGGCAAAGGAAGACCTTTCTCTCTGTCTCTCTCTCTCACTGTCCACTCTACCTGTCAAAAATAAAAAAAAATAAAAAAAAAAAGATTTATTTATTTGAATCAGAGTTAGAGAGAGAGAAAGAGAGAGGGAGGGAGGGAGGGAGGAAAAGAAATCTGCTGGAACCAATCTGCTGGTTCACTCCTCAAATGGTTGCAATGACCAGGCTGGGCCAAAGCCAGGAGCCAGGAGCTTCTTCCAGGTCTCCCATGCAGGTGGCAGGAGCCCAAAGGCTTGGGCCATCTTTTACTGCTTTCCCAGGCCATAGCAGAGAGCTGTATTGGAAGTGGAGCAGCTGGGACTTGAACCAGCACCCATATGGGATGCCGGTACTGCAGGCAGTGGCTTTACCTACTCTGCCATGGCGATGGCCCCTTCATTACCTTTTTAAAATAGATTTAATTTATTTCTTGGAGTCCATCTGCCACTGCTTTCCCAGGTGCACGAGCAGGGAGCTGGATTGGAAGTGGAGCAGCAGGGACTCAAGCTCCTGTCTGGGACACTTGCATTGCAGGGGGTGGTCTAACCTGCTGCACAACAACACCGACTCCAGCATGAGACGTTTAACCAGAGAAGGACTTGAACTGAGTCTTGTCTTTGTGCCTTATGTGTCGTGTTGCCTTGAGAATGTCCTTAGCCTCTCTAGGTTTCCCTTGGCTTCCATCTAAGAAACTGGGATCATAAAAGGTGTCCGACAGAACTCTTTTAAGGATCAGGGTGGTGGTCAGACCCTTTGCCCTGTTTCCAATTCTGTAGGTCTGGGGTGGGGCCAAAAATTTGCATCTCGTGCAAGTTTTCTAGTGGTGCCAGGGAACCCCTCTTAGAGAACTGCTGTGATTACGGATAAAAGTTTCTCTATGGACAGTCTCCCCATGGAGCCAGGCGCTCTGGGAGTCCCAGACACGGTCATTGTTACGGCGAGTGGTGGTAGTGTCTGCATTGGCTCTCGTGGCTGAAGATGATCCGTGGCTCAGCACAGCATAGTGTTGTCCCCAGGGAAGTAGCAGAGGCCTGCTCAGGGTGACACATCTTTCAGAGAAATTGCCCGTAGCTCTCCAGATGGCGGGACCACGCTCTGGGTCTAACTTTGCTCTCTCTTCCCTCCGCAGTACTCGGGTTTCCAGCAGTCTGCTGACAGGTGCTTTCTCTGTGGACATCTGATCATGGACATGGTGAGTAGAATCCCCTGAGCAAGATTACAACATGTGGAGAGGAGCGGGCATTCAGGGAACACGTAAATATGGAGTTGAGCATGGTGCTTCTTGGCTCGTTAGAGCTGGTCCTGTTAAAAGAAGTCCCTCAGCAATGCAGTTCGCTCGCTTGAATAGAATCCACACTGTTAGCTTTCACTGGCGTTAGCATCTCTCACTGTCCCAACGGTGCGCGGTCCTGTTTCTGGGCTGTTCTCACCTCCTCTGGCCCCCCTGTCATTTCCTGTGATCCCTGTGGCATTCCCGGTGAGATGCCACAGTACAGCGAGGTGTTGCCAGGTTTCTGCTTCCTTGGAGTCCAGTGCAGGACGTCAGGTGAACATGGTTGCTTTCCACCCCTGTTCTGCCCAGCTTGGCCATTCCTAGGAAGTTTTGGGGGCTTAGTTCTGAGACAACAGAACAAGACCGATATGTTTCTACCCTTGCTTGTCTACTGGCTCTCCCCCGTTGTCTCTTTGGTGGGAATGAGTTTTCCTGGGTGGTCTGGGTTGTGAGGTCATTGAATACATGGACCAAGTTGTCCACCATTGGATCTGGCCTTTAAGGTTTCATGTACTTTTAAAGGAAAGATTTGATAGCATTCATTTAATTGGCAAGAATTAACTGTCCACTGATCCTAAACTCCATTCTGGAGAGGAGAATTGCTAATCGTTGCTAGTTTTTTACTCTTACCTTTTCCCTGAGAAATAACTCCTAGAACAAAGGGTGCAGGTCTTCAGGGTACAGCTGAATGCGTTTCCACCTGTGGGTACACCCACGTAACCAGCACCCGGGTCAGGATGCAGAACGCGTCCCAGAACCGCTGAGGTTGCTTCTTGCCTCTTCCCACTTCCCACGCAAGGCCTCCTGCAGAGGCACCCTGCATTCCAGCACCTGTTGCCACGGGTTAGTTTTGCTGGTTCTGGAACTTCATGGAAACAAATCATGGCACAGACTCCTCTGATGTGCCTCTTGTCACTTAGAAATACGTTTCTGAGATCCATCCGTGTTGTGGCCTATTTTGGCAGTTTATTTATTTATTTTTTTTAAGATTTATTTTATTTATTTGAAAGTCAGTGTTGGAGAGAGGGAGAGAGAGAGGGAGAGAGAGAGATCAATCTTCCATCTGCTAGTTCACTCCCCAAATGGCTGCAACAGCTGAGGTTGGGCCAGTATGAAGCCAGGAGGCAGGAGCTTCATCCATGTCTCTCATGTGGATGCAGGGTCCCAAGGACTTGGGCCATCCTCTGCTGCCTTCCCAGGCACATCAGTAGGGGGCTGGATTGGAAGTGGAGTAGCTGGGACTCGAACAGGCACCCATGTGGAATGTTAGCAATGCAGGCAGTGGCTCAGCACGTTGCACTACAACGCCGGCTCCTGATTTATTTTGATTGTTAAGTCAAATCCATGGTATGGATGTAGCACTGTCTGTTTTGCCATTTTCCTGTTGATGGAGATTTGGGTGGTGTCTGGGAGCTTTTCACGCATAAAGCTGCTGTGAACACTCTTGTGCGTGACTTTGATGGACATAAACTCTTATCTCTGCTGCTTATGGGCTAACTTTTATGAATCGGAGCCCTCCCCATTCATGAAGGGCACCTGCTGTCATCCAGCTCTGTGAGAGGGGTGTCCTCAGTAGGAACCAAGGCTCAGGGCTGGTGCTGTGGTATGGTGAGTTAAGCCACTGCCTGCAATGCTGGCATCCCGTATGGGTGCTGGTTCGAGTCCTGGCTGCTCCACTTCTGATCCAGCTCCCTGCTAATGTATCTGGAAAAGCAGCAGAAGATGGCCCAAGTGCTTGGGCCCCTGCACCCACATGGGAGACGCCGATGAAGCTCCTGGCTCCTGGCTTTGGCCTGGCCTGGCCCCAGCCATTGCAGCTGTTTGGGGGTGTGAACCAGTGGATGGAAGATACACAGGATCTCTGTCTCCCTCTCTCTCTGTGTAATTTCCGGTTTTCAAATAAATAAATAAATAAATAAATCTATCCAAGGGGGGGGAGAAACAAGGCTCTCTGGGAATGTGGCCCTCTACCCATTCTCCTGGGGAGGCAGACAAGAGCCCCAAATGCTCACGCTGGCCTTCCCCAGTGCCTGCTAGGTTCTGCACAGCTCCATTTCTTTAGCAGGATTTGTCCCGAATTTTAGTGTCCTGACAAACCCACTGTATGTGAGAGCAACTTTGTCCAAACTTAGGAGATGATTGTAGCCTGTCCTTAGTTCTGGTTGTCCTAGGGCTCCTTTGGTCCTCGGGGTATGACATTTAACTATTGCTACTTAACCTACCACCCCAGCTATTGAGGCCATCTGGGGGAATGAACCAGTGGATAGAAGGTCTCTCCCTCCCTGTCTTTCTCCCTCTTTGTCACTCTGTCTTTCTAATAAGTCAAGAAATAAAGCTGAAGAAGAAAAAACAAAAGAAAGTCACAGGGCGAGTCCTGATTCAGGGGGAGGGGAGATGTCCGTGTCTTGATGTGCGCGTCCATCTGTGCGGCAGGAAAGGAAGGAGCTGGTTTTTGGAGCACGTCGGCACCGTGTGGGACGATGAGAAGTTGCACCTGCAGTCTCGCAGGTCTTCCCTTGGACTTGGAAACTTTTAGTGAAGGTCTGTTTGGTAGCGATGCCCGCTTTAAAGACAGAACCTTAACTCCTGCCAAGAATTTCAACACTGCACAGAAAGATTCCTTTAGATGCCACTCTCGGGTCTCCCAAAGAACCCAGCTGTGCCTCTCCTCACACCACAAAAATGGCTAACACTGGTCAGAATGGTATCTGTTTCCAACCTGACTGTAGGTGCTGTGTGGGTTAAAGTAACGTAAGGATCTCTTTCTGCCAGGACAGCAGTCATCGGGGGACAATGAATTCCGACGTGCACACGGCCCAGTGGGCTTGGGCACGCTGGATGATTAGGCTCCTGTGTCGGCATCGCACTGCCGTTGAGCAGGGCCTCAGTGCTTGGGTGAAAACGGAGCTTGCTGAGGGCAGCTGGTGTAGCGCCCAGTCCTGACCTGCGGTGTCTGCAGCACGGCTGCGTCCACCCAAGGCTCCCGGTAGAAGGCGCTGGAGCAGCCATGCCGCCAGCCTCCCGTGCGCTTTCCTCTCTTGCACGTCTCCTTCCTTCAGCCCGTGGAAGGCTTTCTGTGTGGGTCCCAGCGCACAGCTGTTTGTGCACAGGTCATCGCAGAAATGATGTCCTGTCGAATCGGTGAAGGTGCTTCCAGCCACGGATCATATGAGAACACCGGATCATATATGTATTTATATATATATTTTTTGACAGGCAGAGTGGACAGTGAGAGACAGAGACAGAGAGAAAGGTCTTCCTTTTGCTGTTGGTTCACCCTCCAATGGCTGCCGTGGCCGGCGCACCGCGCTGATCCGATGGCAGGAGCCAGGTACTTATTCTGGTCTCCCATGGGGTGCAGGGCCCAAGCACCTGGGCCATCCTCCACTGCACTCCCGGGCCACAGCAGAGAGCTGGCCTGGAAGAGGGGCAACTGGGACAGAATCCAGCGCCCCGACCGGGACTAGAACCCGGTGTGCCAGCGCCACAGGTGGAGGATTAGCCTATTGAGCCGCAGCGCTGGCCCCGGCTGTTTTTAATCATAAGAGAACCCAGGCTCATTTGTAACTTGAACCAGTGAGTCTCAGACTTGAGCCTGCCCTGGAGTGAGCTTTACTGAAACACAGCTGCCCCAGCTTACCTCCAGGTTCAGGTTGCAGAGGTCGGGATGGGGTCTGGGAATGGGCATGTTTATCGAGTTCCCAGGGGACAGAGGGGGCGTGTTTCTGGTGAGTTAGCTGGTTCCTTGTTGGCATCATCAAGGATGTTCCTTCCGTCTCCTACCCCCTGTGTCTTGGTTCTGCCCAGGTTTCAGGATGGCTGCAGCCGTTCCAGGTGCCACACACAGGGCAGAGGACATGGAGAGGAAAGGGGGCCTGTGGAGGGTTCCATTCATGGTGTTTAAGAGGGAAAGCAGTGGGCTCTGCTTCCTCGTCTGGACTTGGGGTAGTCTTACTCTGCTTACCGTGTTCCGGAGGCAGAGCGGCGAGGAGGGGCTCCCGGGAGGCAGACGCTAAGAGCTTTGTTTCAGGCTCTGCCCTTTGCATCTGCGATTTCCTTTCATTTTCCCAAGAACTTGTTGCTTTCTCATCTGGGATGAGTCCTTTGGTGGCTCTGCTCAGCATCTTGTGAGTCTCCCTGGTGGGTTTTGGCCCCAGGATTTGCTTGGTCCTACCCTAGCATCTATAAAAGGGTTCTGTTTATTTATTTGTTTATTTGTGTATGTGTGTGTGTATTTGAAAGGCAGAAAGAGAGAGAGCTTCCTTCTGCTGGTTCACTCCCCAGATGACTGCAGCATCCAGGTTTGGGCCAGGCTGAAGCCAGGAGACAGGAACTCCGTCTGGGTCCTCCATGGGGGTGGCAGGGATCCAAGTACTGGAGCCATCACTGTTGCTTCCCTGGGCGTGTGTTAGCAGGAAGCTGGATCAGAAGCAGAGCAGGGACCCAAAACCTAGGTGCTCTGATGCGGGATGTGGGTGTCCCCGGGGACATCATCAGCACTGTGCCCAACAGCTGGGCCCTGGGGTGGATTACAGGAGAAGGGTCTCGTTTGATCTCCGTTTATACAGGCATACATTTGCCTTTCTCGCCCCACTGTCGATTGCTCATGGTCCAAGGGAAGCTCAGGGGTGCGTGTGTGCTGTGTGACTGCTCACGTGGTGGCTTCTCTTCCCTCCCACCGTCCCTTCCCTACAATCCCTGCTGAGTGCTGGCCTCTCCTGTGTTACACCCCAGATCCTGCAGGCCTTGGGGAAGTCCTACCACCCGGGCTGTTTCCGCTGCGTCGTCTGTAATGAGTGTTTGGACGGGGTGCCTTTCACTGTGGACTCGGAGAACAAGATCTACTGCGTCCGAGATTACCACAAGTAAGAGGGAGGGGAGCAGACAGGAGCTGCGCCCCCGGGCCGTGCTGATCCTGGCAGAGTGACCCCTGGACACCAGGATGCGTGTCTGCTGCTGGCTGCTCGCACCATTAGTGCCCCATCCAGCAAAGGCTCACTGGTTTCGAGGGATATGGCCGGGGCCTTAGGAGGTCAGTGATGCCACTGTGCAGAGAGGAACTGGCCAGGCTCAGGAGGAACCCAGGGCCCAGTAGCTCCAGTTTTACCTGACTTCCCAGGGTACCTGCAGCGTTGGTTTCCGCCATGCTTAGGTGCCTCAGCAGGATGGGAGTAAGCAAACAGGTTAGTCTTCAACCCCTGGAGAGTGGGAGGCAGCCAAGTGTCCTACAGCTGGGGAACCCTCCCGGAGCAATGCTGAGGCGTGTTCCCTGCAGCGAGCCAGGCTCCAGTCTTCATGCCATGGCTGGCGGGATGCAGAGTGATGGGTGGGAGGTGGCCAGCGGGGAAAGCTACGTGCGGGCTCCTGGGTCACATCTTGTTCTGGGCTTTGCCTCCCAGAATCCATGTGCATTTTCCTCCTCCTTTGCAGGGTTCTGGCCCCCAAGTGTGCAGCCTGCGGGCTCGCTATTCTTCCTCCCGAGGTAAGACGCCTTCTCAGACGTACTCCCGGGGCCTGAGTATCTCCTCGGCGTCCTTTACGAGGTCCGAGTCCTGTCCTTATCCCTCTGTCCTGGCCCAGCCTCCCAGCCCAGTGCCTTCCTGATCTTGAACCAGGTCAC
This sequence comes from Oryctolagus cuniculus, assembly GCF_051225735.1. Taxonomy (NCBI): domain Eukaryota; kingdom Metazoa; phylum Chordata; class Mammalia; order Lagomorpha; family Leporidae; genus Oryctolagus; species Oryctolagus cuniculus. The sequence continues at coordinate 104,732,066 of NC_142876.1, forward strand.
AGTCTTGCCTGACGCTCACTCCCAGCTTAGCACATGAGCGAAGACTGCTTCCTGTCCCACTCCCGTCTCATCAGCTAAGTCTGTTGTTTCTCCCGCAAGTGTCCATGTTCACCTCTGATTTATGGTCTTCTCCTGAGACCTCCCTTGCTTATTCTAGAACCTTCTTCCCTTCCCACCCCAAGGCCTGTGGTGCCTGAAGTGCCCCCTGACTGGCCTCTTATACCTGTTCTTGTTTTCCTTCGGTGCCAGGGCTCAGATGAGACCATCCGTGTGGTGTCCATGGACAGAGACTACCATGTGGAGTGTTACCACTGCGAGGTAGGCGCTCCTGGCCCAGCCCCCTGAGTCCACCTGGAGCCTGGGAGACAAGCGTGGCAGGCTGACTGGGGCGTGGAATGGCCCACGAGATTCTGGCAAGGGCCTGCCCTCCAGAGCTGCTGCAGGAAGTGCGGGGAGGCAGGGGAAGCTGCGGGGGCTGGAGGCCAGGGGCTGGGGAGGGGTCTTTGTTACTTTCTGCACGTCCATGCCTGCAAGTCCTGCAGCTCTCCTGGTCCTGGGTCCAATATTTAAGGCCCCTTCGTCAGGCAGGTGTGTGAGTTGGGGAAGAGGCATCCGCCTTCCCCAGCTTGTTGGCTGTTCTGTCTTCCAGGGCAGCCCTGGAAATCAGGAAGAAACTCCTCTTGTAACACACCTTTCGGCAGGGTGGGGTGGAGGCGGGTGGGCACCCACCGTTGAAAGACCCACTAGTGCACATGACTTGGGAGAGCTGGGGTTGCCCCCTTCAGCCCCTGTGCAGGGTGCCTGTGGAGTGTCAGCCACAGTTAAGTAGCTTCACCCACGGAAGGCAATGAGATTCATTTTGTGACCTTGAGGGTGACCTGTAGATGGCTCCCACTGCCAGCACAGAAGAAATAGGCAGGGATTCTTGCCAGTGCTGCCCCAGGGCCTGGGAGTAAAAGGTGGGGCCATTTCCTGAGCAGTGCTCTCCGTGTACCCAGACCAGCACCATCCTGTACAAATAGGAGAGCCACAGACCCAAGCCCTGTGGATTTTCTAATAGCTGCATTTAAAAGTTAAAAGAAACAGGTGCATCTATACATTTCCGCACCTAGTCTGTAGAAAATGCCCCCGAGATCCTTGTCTACCTAGGGTGCGTGTATACTGACGGCACCCGTGAGCGCCTCCCGTGGCGGACGGCCCTCCCTGGGCAGGAGCTGATTTCGGGGCCCTGACCCTCATGTCAGTCATGTCGTCTTTGTTCTGCAGGACTGTGGTGTGGAGCTCAATGATGAAGACGGGCACCGCTGCTACCCCCTGGAGGACCGCCTGTTCTGTCACTCCTGCCACGTCAAGCGGCTGGAGCCGGGCCCCCCGACCGCAGCCCTCCACCAGCACCACTTCTAGCCAGAGCTGCTCCCGGACCTCACAGCGGGGTTCTCTGCGGGGCTGTGACTTGCAGGGCCCCTGGAGGGGGATTTGGGTAGAGGAGGAAGAGGGCCAGGCAGGCAAGTTCGTGCGTGTGCACATTCGCCTTCCCTTTAACCAGTGAGGTGGCCGCCGTCTATCTGGTACCTGTGCCTTCCTCCACTGCCACACCCTCGTCAGGTCACTCAGGAAGAGGCCCTGACACACTCGGGACGTTGGACCCGAGATCGTGTCTGTGCCACTGGCGGAGCCTGCTGGCACCCTGGGAGCTGTTGATGCTCTCCCGAGAGAGCTTTGCAGTGTGTGTCCCGCTGCCCCTTGCGGTGACAGCTCGGTGGCCGACACCCTCAACCCTTACCCCCCCTAAGGAAAAACTGCACCCAGACACCACGTCCCACTCATACAATCTCCCCCACACAGAGACACATGTGTGCACGTGCACACGCCTACATATGCACGTGCACTCACACACTCACACACACACACGCTCGCACCTCCAGGCTCTTGTCCTCCCCAGAGCTTAGCACATCTGAGAAGGCTGCAGGTTTTAACCCCATTAGGACAAGAAGGAAGTGCTAACTTGGACTCACATCCCGAGAAGAACCTGCTGAGCAAGCCAAGCCCAGGATTGAAGCAAGTGAGGCGAGTTCCCCTCCTTCTCCACCTGCAGCACTCTGCCTGGGCATGGCCCCCCCGTCCTCGGTCCCCTGCAAGCAGCCGGGGCCCCCATGGAGACTGCCCTGGGAGAAGAACTTGGTGCAGGCACCAGGACTTTCTGCCCGCCTGTTAGCGCTGGTTTTTTTTTTTTTTTTTTCTCTCTTGGAGCTGTGACATTCGGTGACTTTGGAGCTGCTTCTGCAAAGCAAGTCTCAGGACCCCAGGAGGGGACAGCCCTTGCACCTGCTCCAGCTTACTTAACGATGGGGCTTTTGGGAAATGCTGTCCCTGTCACTGAGAAACAGCTCCTGCATAGGCAGGGAGAGGCTTTGTGGGTGACAGACCCCGAGCCGGCCCGGAAGGAAGGACGAGCCTCGGGAGAACCTGCTGGGTTCCTGGGAGGGCTTTGTCTCTGGCCCAGTTCTCGGCACAGGCACCGTTGTGTGAAGAAGAAACCAGAACCAGGTACACTGCTTTTTGTCTGTCCTGTTTCAGATCCTTTCCTTCCACTTCAGTCTTCCATACACAGAAAATACCTCACAGGTACAGCCTCACCAGGTCGCAGAGAGAGAAGGAATGGGACCATCGCGCTGGACTCCGCTGGCTTCCCAGCGGTCTGACTGCCGCTGGCCCGGTCACGTGATCGGAGCTGCCGGTCGCCTGGGGGTGGATCCAGTTGCCCTTCAGGGCCCTTGCTCTGGAAGCTGCAAGGGCTGGGTTTCAAGACAACCTCTGCCTGGGACAGGCAAAGTGGGCCCTGCAAGCCACACTCCTGAACCAGAGCTCAAGACTGACGGCTCTGTAATTCAAGCAGGAAGAGGACTAGCTGGCTCCTGTCCTTACAGCCTGTGGGGAGGGCCCCTGGCCTTGTTACAGGAAGGGCCTGGGGGCCTGAGTGAGAGGCCCGGGGGCTGGGCTGCCGGGCTCGGGGAGCTGAGCCCCTGTATGTGGACGCCGGCGTGGTGCTGCACCTGACTCCGCTCACAGGTCGTGTTCTGACTTACTGGGAAGCAGCCGTCGCCTGTAACACAGACTCAGCGCTTAGGACGGTTTTCTCCATCTTTGAGGAGCATGTTGTGTTGGAATCCCCTGGCCAGATGTCAGCTGAAGCAGCCATGAGCCTTCCTCACCTCCTCTTCACAGGCCCACGGACTGGGGGGCTGGGGAACTGAATCCTGAGCCAGGGCGTCACCTGGCTCAGCTTTGGCAGGGCCCGGGGGAGATGGAGCCGGCCTGTGTGTCTTCGCCTGCCCCTGCCAGCCCAGAGCACTGGCTATGCTGACACCTTCGCTCCAGAGTGCAGAAAACTGTTGGAGGTGCCGGCCGAAGGAGCAGGAATTCCTATGCAAATTGGGTAATCAGTCTAAATGTGTGCGACTGCTTCTTTAAATGACATGTTTTTGATGTGGCCTTGATTGAGGTGATCCAGGTGTGTCTGAACTTGGCCTTTTGTGTTATTTGACAAAAAACCATGAAGGAGAGTCCGTGCATCCTAGAAGTCTTGCTGGGGACCTCTCGGGTTCTTAGTCTCCCAGGAGAGCACACGGGTAGGAATCTCAGGTTCCTTCCTCGAACTCGGGCCCCTGCACGGAAGCTATGAGGAGGGGCTCTCCTGTTCTGTAAGTTATTAACCACACAGAACCGTAACGTAAAGGGGTTGTGCTTGTGGGCACCTAACAAGAAAATCTAAGAGCCCCGTAGAGCGGGATGAAGTTTTGTTTTTTTTTTAAAGTTAGAACAAGTAGCCCTTCCTGAGTGTCCTGGGTAACTTGGGTTTCAGAAGAGCGAGGAGGATGACGGCCTGACCCTAAGTCCCAAAGCCAGCCTCCACCCTCCTCCCTGTCCCGTTACCATCGTTTTGGTAAAGAGCAATTTGCTGTCTCTCCCCAGGGCCTGCACAGGACTCTTGGTTGTCTGTGGTTAGTGCTCAGGTGAACAGCCCTCTCACCCGAGTCGCTGTGGCGTCCTGGGTGGCTGGCGGGTAACAGGGCACCCCCAGGCACCCCCATCACCCTGATTCCGTGGACTTGAGTCGCACGTCCACAGTGAAAGCCAGCAGCGTTAGGAGTTGAGAGAGGAAAGGGAGCGGGTGGTGGCTGCCGGCGCCCCTGCAGAGGGGGTGTGCTTGACGGACCTGTCCAAAACCCTGCCTGCCGGGACCCACTTCCTTGTCTGGGCTCTCGTTTGTGCCAAGATCAGTCTCGTTTCCCAGCTAGTATTTGAAGTAACTTTAGAAGAAAAAAAATGAGTAAAGTATATAGAGTGTCTTTCAGATATGGGACGTCGCCGTGTAGTGTATGAAAGTTTAACCACGCAGGGGAGTTATTTTCCTTCATTGTCTCTTTTACCATAAAATTATCCAAAACTGTACTCTTCCTGTAAAATTATGCAAAGTATTCTGACAATAAAACTGCATCAATTGGTAGACTATTAAAGTGCTCTCCAACATAATGATAATGATGTTTCCTGGGCCTTTTGTGTGTGTAGAGAAAGCTTTGTATTGTTTATTGGGAGTTTTATTTTTATCTGTTTGAAAGGTAGAGTGACAGAAAGACTGCTAGACATAGACAGAAGCGATCTTCCCTCCGCTGGTTCATTTCCCCAAATGCTCTCAACAGCCAGGGCTGGGCCAGGCTGAAGCCGGGAGCTTGGAATGGAATCTGGGTCTCCTACGTGGGTGGACAGAGCCATCATCTGCTGCCCTCCAAGATGGGCATTAGCAGGAAGTGAGAAACTGGAAGGAAGCAGAGGAACTGGGACCCAAACCCAGGCCCTGCAGCATGGGAGGCCCACGGGCACCCTAACGGCCGCGCCACCTGCTCTGTTGTCTTAAAGTAACACTTGGGCGTTGAGCCTGCAGCGGGTCTGAGGTGTTGCCGTATCTGCAGGCTAGTAAAGGAACATTCCCTGCTTTCATGCATCCTGGCGGGAGTTAGGACTCCGAGACCAGCGACAGTTCATGACTCCCAGAAGCGGCAGCAGCCAGATCATCAGAACTTGCAATGGTTCCCTGAGCCCAGCACCTCCGGGGCTCCAGGAAGGAGGCCAGGTGGGAGCTTGTCTTCTATAATGGGCAGTAAGCCCGTCTGGCTTTTCCTCCAGAGACACGTGATCTCTGTCATTCACAGTGTTTTCTACACAGACGCCTTTTGAAAAGATAACCTGGAACTGGATCCGGAGGGGCCTGTGCTCACCAGATACACGGAACACTCCGGAGAGGCCTGGAAGAACTGTATTCCAGGAACCAGCAGTTGGCTTAACTGGCCGCTGAGTGGTGGTCATTTTATCTTTCCCTCTTGTGCAAGTTACTGTTCTGAGGTTACACCGAAGGGTCCCAGAGGCGATGCTGGCAGTGGCCGCACGCACAGAGGCGGGATTTGCCCAGTGCCGTGTTGCGAACCCCGGGGCTGGGTGGGGGGTGTAGTGGCCACTGTCATTCCCTGCCCCCTGGCTTGTGTAAGGCCTTGGGGCTGCCGGGTAGGATGCGTACAAGAAAGCTCAGAACGAGGGTGCTGGTTGCAGTGCCTTATGCCACAACAAAACATCTCTCTCTCTCTCTCTTTTTTTTAGATGACAGAGCAGCTGAACTAATTTTACAAATGGGATCCTGTTTTCTTAGGGTGGAAAACATGGTTGGGGTGGGGGGCGTTTGACACAGTGGTTCAGGTGCTGACTGTGCCCGACCCCAGAGTACCTGGGTTTCAGTCCTGCTCTGTTCCCAATTCTAGCTTCTTGCTAACGTATACCCTGCAAGGCAGCGGATGGTGGCTCAAGGAGTCGGGCTTTGCCACCCACCCGGGAGACACGAATTCAGTCCCAGGCTCCTGGGTGAGCCTGGCCCAGCCCTGGTTTCTATGGGCATTTAGGAGTTGAGCCAGGAGACGAGAGATCTCTGGCTCTTCATCTCTCTGCCTTGCAAATAGATAAATACATTTTAAAAATTTGTTTTTAATGTACTCAGGAAAAAGAAAGCCTCTGGTGCGCTGGTAAAGCAGCGTTCTGGGTAACAGCGTAGAAGCCCGACAGGCGCACTTGAAGAGCTCTGTGATGGGAATCCTCCTGCCAGGGCCAGGCTCCCAACCTGGCACCCTGGAGATGACCCCATCAGGAGCAGTCCAGAGTTGACCTCCGGCACAGGAGCCACTGGGGCTGATGCGGTGGACACACCTGGTTTGGCTCTGAGGGCCAGAATGAAGCAGTAGCGAGAGCCACAGCTGAGTCTGGGTGCTTACCGAATACCAGGTGTCACCCCTGTTTGTACAAGTGGCCCTGCACACAGGGAGTACTCTGTCCCCAGGGGAGCTAGGATCCCACACCAGGCCCGCCCAGAGCAGGCTGTCTCCACTCACACCCTCTCTGCCTGCCGGGAGACGTGGTGGGGCCCTAACTCGCCTTGCAGTAGATTACGTATTAACCCTACAGTCAAGACGAGAGTCATCTTGAAGCCACGAGGAGTTTACCACCACGCACTGTTGTGTCTGCATTGGTTTCCTGTAGCAGCTCTAGGAAACTGCCACACACTCGGCGCTGGAACAACAATCATCTCGGGGTCCCAGGGAAGGGAGTCCGCGGGCCATCAAGGTTGTCAGCCCAGGCACTAGGGGAACAGCCCCTTTACCCCTTTTCACAAAGGCGCCGCGCGGCTGTCACATCTCCTACCCTGCCCCCTCTCTGGAATCCTTTGTGCTTTACTTTGGGCTCATCCAGAGAATCCAGAATAATCCCCCGTTCTCATCCTCTAATCCCACCCGCAAAGCCCCTTTCTTACAGGGTGAGATGCTCACAGGTCTCAGGGATTAGGACGCGGACGGGTGGGGCACTATTTAGTCTACTGCAGATTCCGACAAACCTTTCTTTTTTGGGTGGAAATGAAAGAATATCCCTGGAGTTTCAGACACCTTTTCTGTTTTAAAGATTTATTTATTTCAAAGTCAGGATTACAGAAAGAGAAGAAGAGAGAAATCCGTCCACTGATTTGCCCAAATACAGGACTTAACCCAGTGCCTGGCATGACCTAACTGCTCGATAAATGTGACAGCTTTTAAGATTTAACTGATCTTTACATCAAATGATCAAAATAAATTACGCATAGAAGAAAGTAAATGGAGAAAACAAAATAATTTGAAAAACTCATATCTAATAGGAGAAAACAAAACATAAGTAAACTGAATATAAAAAAATTACTGTAGGTTTAAAAATGTTAAACAAGGAAAAGTAAATGATAAACTGGAAAAAAACTTCAATGTGTTTACATAGCAAAAGAATTAATATCCTTAATATATTAAGTTAAATTTGTAGAAAAAAGCCGAATACATCAGAAGAAACACATAAAGCAAAAAAAAAAAAGTGAAAGAAAGTTCCGTTATTCAATTATAAAAATTGCAAAGAAGTTATTTATATCTATATTATTTATATATATCTTTGCATATTTCTAGTGTTGTTTACTAGGCGTGGAATCAGTAGGAGTGTGTATTAACCTACTTTTTTGGAGGGCACTTATTTGAAAATAAACACCATAAGTCTTAAAAACGTGCATGAAATGAATCTTTTAAAATGTCCACGTGATCACAGAGATTGATAAGGCAGAAAGAATTCATCACAGCATCATTAAAAAAAAAAAAAAACCCTAGCAACCACCCACATTGCCAACCCAAAGCCGGAGGTGTCCAGTGCACCCCAAGAGGGTCCGAGGCCGGCGGAATTCGGGGGTCAGGTCCGCCCGCTCCGAGCCTCCGCGGACCCCAAAGGAGACGTGTCGTGGCATGCCACCTGAGGACTCCGGGTTCCAGGTGCAACTTAGAAACCCACGCGGTAAAGGACGCTTAATCCTCACATTGTAGTCACGATGGTTTCCCAAGAGGCCCCTAGACACGTCTCAACCCCGAATACGGGTTAAAGGAAAAAAAGCCACGCCGCGAGCCAGCCAGGAGTCGAACCTAGAATCTTCTGATCCGTAGTCAGACGCGTTATCCATTGCGCCACTGGCCCCGTGCTAGATGAGGGCTCACTGCGACGGCTGATCACCCCCTACACAGTTCCGACAGGCTTGCGACACCAACCCGGCCCCTGCGTTCCAGCCCTTGCGCCGGGCGTCATGGCGCAGGCCCACAGCTCCTGGGCGGAGTCCCGTCTCCCGTAAACGCGCCTCACCAATCCGCGGCGGCGACGTCACGGCGCTCTTTAGCGTGCTCCAATCCGCGGCGGCAACAGCGCCTTTCGCATTTCTTAGCAGGCGCACTAGTTTGTCCGCAGCCGCCTCCCGTTCGCTTCCGTTCTTTCTCGCAGGGGGCGGGGAAAGGGGTGGGACGAGGCCCGGCGCTGCGGCCGCCTAGCCCGGGTGACCGGTAGCGCTGTAGCCGAGGTGGCGGCACGGGGCGGGGCGGACAGAGAGAGGAGGAAGGCGGTGGTAGTGCAGGATGGCGGCGACGACCTACGAGCAGCTGAAGCTGTGAGTCCAGAGGGCCAAAGGCGGTTGACAGAAAGGGGTGGCGGGCGGGACGGCAGGTGCGGGGCCGCCGGCCTTGGGGAGGGGTCCCGAGTCCGGAGGCGGCGGGGCGGCTGCGGGAGCTGCTCGCACTCCCCGCCTCGGCTGGCCAGAGGCCCCGCCCGGGTCGCCACAGGGCTTTCTCCGCCCGGCTCGGCCTCGGCGCCCGCGGCAGGCGAGCGAAGCTGCAGGCTGGCCTCCGGCGAGCCGGGTCGGCGTTGTGATGCAGCCCCTTCAGGGCACGCATCTCCCCGGGGGTTTTTAATTTGTTTGCTTTATGCGTACGGTTTGCAGAAAAAAAAACACAAGCTTTCTCGTATTCAATGGGCCTGTCACAGCATTTAGAATCCACACACACGCAACAACAACGACAACAGCAAACCCATTTCTTGCTTCCAGTCTGGACATGGAAGCCTGCCTGACCAGTCTTTACAGGTGCAGAAAAATTTGGAAGTGCAGTCAGTACTCTCAAGGTCTGGGCGGAATTTCGTTTAAGTTGTATACAGCTGCGCCGCAGAGCAGGTTCTTAAGTCGATGTCGACAGCGAGAGGCTGCTGACCTTTCGCTGAAACCGAGTGCCTGAGGCTTTGAGAGCGAGGCTCCGGTTATTGGAGCGTTGGCTTGTCCTGTTGAAATAGCAACACATTGGTTTCCCGCCGTGTGAACCTTCGCCCAGCAGCTGCACTTGCCTTGAATGCTTTCCCTCTAGCCTGTTGGGAAGTCTGATGGCCGTAGCCCGGGGATGTCTTGGCAGCAGAATCAAATGGAATTTTAAGCACCTTGTTGGTCTCTATAGAAAGTGGAAATACCTTGGTACTGAGGCATAGGGATCCCATTTCCTCTGTGGGAAAATGAGGACAGCAGAATGTGGTCTGGAGCGCTTCCTGATGCTCCCCAGAACCGCAAGCCCGCTAATAACTTTCTGGAAGGTTCGGTGTGACCTGAGGGGACAGAATTGGGAGAGAGGTCACGAAATGGTGACCTCTCTGCCATCCACTGGTTCACCCCCTTTGTCCCTTCTGTTGTCTGCAGTTCTCTGGACACCCCAGCTGTGCACTTGGGCCAGTTGCCTCTGCGCGTGCCTTCCCTCTGCAGTTTGCCTTTGCAAGGTGATTGATCCGTTCCCCTTGTGGCTGGCAGAGTTGGCTACAGCTGGGCCAGTGTTCCCTGGGCTGTGCGCGATAGGTGCTGAAGGGTTGCATGTGATCTTTCAGCGGATCTCACGTGTGTTTAAGCGGGCTGGCGCCTCAGGTTACTGCAGAGGAGTGAGTTTTCTGGTTGGAGATGGAATAGGATGGAAAACTTGAGAAGTATGATGGTTGTTTTTGAGCTGCTTAGGTGCTAAAGTTCGCCACATCCCCAAAACAAAACCCTCTGCAGCCGTAAAAGAGAAGGGAATTTAAGTGGTTACAGTGGTGCCTGTGTGTGTGTGTGTGTGATATGGAAACTATAAATTTGAGTGAACACCATTAATCTAGGGTCATGAGAAAGTCATTTGCTGATTTGTCAGTCTGATTTCCCCTGGGGTGAGGGGTGGTGGGGTGGGGGTTAGTGCTTCTGTAGTGTGAAGCTGGAACTTAGTTTTTCTTTACCCACAGGCTTGTAAGTTGGAATCTGTGTTTTCATTCCTTCTTTTGGGCCTTCCTGCTCAGAGGCTGTTTGAGGTTTTAAATCGCCACCTCTGACTTACAAAGTCTCTTTTTTGGTTACATTTGGAAGTGGAGTTGGTTTCTGACCCACTTAAAAGTTGGTAGGACATGGTAACTGTTTAGTTATTCATTAGATGGAGAGACGTAGCTCTCTGGTCCGCTGATAACACTCCCGGAATGCCCAGAATGGCTGTGGCTAGACTGGGAGACTGGACAGAGTTCACATTTCCCACATGGGTGGCAGGAACCCAGTCACTGAGCCATCAGCACTGCCTGCAGGGTCTGCAGTAGCAGGAAGCTGGAGCTGGGACCCAGACCCAGGCACTCCCACGTGGGACAGGGATTTCTCAGCTAGGCTAATCGCTTGCCCCAGGAACCATTTTAAAAGCCTGCCTGGAGAGACCCAGCCTGTGGTACAGCAGGTTAGGCTGCCCTCATCCCATGTGCTGGGTTCGTGTTACACTTCTGATCCAGCTCCCTGTTAGTGCTCCTGGGAAAGCAGCAGCAGATGACCGAGTACTGGGCCCCCTACCACCCGTGTGGGAGACCCAGATGGAATTCAGGCTCCTGGCTTCTCCGCAAGGCCATTTGGGGAATGAACCTGTGGTTGGAGGATTGCCCCCTCCCCCTCCCCCTCCCCCTCCCCTTCCTCTTCCTGTAACTCTGCCTTTCAAATAAATAAGTAAATCTTAAACAGTGCCAGGAGTTGTGTTTCAAGAACCACCGGTGGGAGGAGGTGAGTGGACAGACACGGGGCATCCTGTATCAGTACTGGTTCAGGTCCTGTTTGCTTTGTTTCTGATCCTGCTAATGAGCTGGGAAAGCAATGGAAAATGGCCGAAGTGTGTGCACCTCTGCCACCTACATGGAAGACCCAGATGGAGCTTTGGCCTGGCCCAGCCCCTCCAGTGCAGCCATTTGGGAAGTGAACTAGTGGATGGAAGACCTCTATTTGTAGTCTTTGAAATAAAAAAAGAGCCATCCATCTGTATACAAGAGGTAGTTTGATTATTTTGTTACAAAAGTATTGCAGAGTGGGCATTTGGTGTAGCATTAAGATTAGGCTTCTTGGAATACTCGCAGCCCATATCCCAGTACCTGGATTGGAGTCCTCGCCTTGTTCCCAGATACACCTCCTGCTGCATGTGCATCCGCGTGAAAAATCCGAATCGAGTTTCTGGCTCCTGGCTTTGGCCTGGTTCAGCCCCAGCTGTTTGTCCTTCCATCTAAGTATTGCTGCGGGATTTATTTACAAGTTCGAGTGCTTGGGATTTTAAATAATAGCTCTGCATTTTGCCATATGTTTTCTCTAGTCCATGTCTGTCCTGCTAAAGTTCACCTTTTTTTTTTTTTTTTAAGATTTATTTATTTATTTGAAAGGCAGAGTTACACAGAGAGGTCTTCCATCCACTGGTTCACTCCCCAGTTGGCCGCAATGGCCGGAGCTGCACCGATCCAGAGCCAGGAACCAGGAGCTTCCTCCTGGTCTCCCACGTGGGTGCAGGGGCCCAAGGACTTGGGCCATCTTCTGCTTTCCCAGGCCATAGCAGAGAGCTGGTTCGGAAGTGGAGCAGCCAGGACTAGAACTGG